>NW_026870910.1:2700848-3000942 GCF_033118175.1 Dama dama
GCGGTGTTCAAAAACAAGAAGTGCCCGAAAAGGTGTGAAAAATTAGAAGAGCTTCAAAGGTGTCAAAAATATGAGGATCATGAAATGGTCTGAAAAATAGAAGGAGGATGAAGCGGTGTTCAAAAACATGAAGAGCTGAAAAGGTGTGAAAAATAGAAAAGCCTCAAAACGTGTCAAAAATATGAGGAGCATGAAACGGTCTGAACAATAGCAGGAGCATGAAGCGGTGTTGAAACACATGAAGAGTCTGAAAAGGTGTGAAAAATATGAAGAGCTTCAAAAGGTGTCAAAAATATGAGGAGCATGAAACGGTCTGAAAAATATAAGAAGCATGAAGCGGTGTTCAAAAACATGAAGAGCCTGAAAAGTTCTGAAAAATATGAAGAGCTTAAAAAGGTGTGAAAAACATGAAGAGCTTCAAAAGGTGTCAAAATGAGATGAGCATGAAACGGTCTGAAAAATAGGACAAGCATAAGCGGTGTTCAAAAACATGAACAGCCTGAAAAGGTGTGAAATATATGAAGAGCTTCAAAAGGTGTCAAAAATGAGAAGAGCATGAAACGGTCTGAAAAATAGGACAAGCATAAGCGGTGTTCAAAAACATGAACAGCCTGAAAAGGTGTGAAAAATATGAGGAGCTTCACAAGGTGTCAAAAATATGAGGAGCATGAAACAGTCGGAAAAATAGGAGGAGCATGAAGCGGTGTTGAATAACATGAAGAGCCTGAAAAGGTGTGAAAAATATGAAGAGCTTTAAAAGGTGTGAAAAATATGAAGAGCTTCAAAAGTTGTGAAAAATATGAAGAGCTTCAAAAGGTGTCAAAAATGAGATGAGCATGAAACGGTCTGAAAAACAGGAGGAGCATGAATCGGTGTTGAAAAACATGAAGAACCTGAAAAGGTGTGAAAAATATGAAGAGCTTCAAAAGGTGTGAAATACTTGAGGAGCATGAAACTTTCTGAAAGATAGTAGGACCATGAAGCGGTGTTCAAAAACATGAAGGGCCTGAAAAAGTGTGAAAAATATGAAGAGCTTCAAAAGTTGTCAAAAATATGAGGAGCATGAAACAGTCTGAAAAATAGGAGGAGCATGAAGCGGTGTTGAAAATCATGAAGAGCCTGAAAAGGTGTGAAAAATATGAAGAGCTTCAAAAGGTGTGAAAAATAGGAGGAGCATGAAACGGTCTGAAAAATAGGAGGAGCATGAAGCGGTATTCAAAAACATGAAGAGCCTGAAAAAGTGTGAAAAATATGAAGAGCTCTAAGGGGTGTGAAAAATATGAAGAGCTTCAAAAGTTGTGAAAATTATGAAGAGCTTCAAAAGATGTCAAAAATGAGATGAGCAAGAAACAGTCTGAAAAATAGAAGGAGCATGAAGCGGTGTTGAAAATCATGAAGAGCCTGAAAAGGTGTGAAAAAAACGAAGAGCTTCAAAAGGTGTGAAAATATGAAGAGCTTCAATAGGTGTCAAAATGAGATGAGCATGAAACGGTCTGAAAAATAGGAGGAGCATGAAGTGGTGTTGAAAAACATGAAGAGCCTGAAAAGGTGTGAAAAATATGAAGAGCTTCAAAAGGTGTCAAAAATTAGATTAGCATGAACAGGTCTGAAAAGTAGCAGGATCATGAATCGGTGTTGAAAAACATGAAGAGCTTGAAAAGGTGTGAAATATATGAAGAGTTTCAAAAGGTGTGAAAAATATGAAGAGCTTCAAAAGGTGTGAAATACATGAGGAGCATGACACGTTCTGAAAAATAGGAGGACCATGAAGCGGTGTTCAAAAACATGAAAAGCCTGAAAATGTGTGAAAAATATCAATAGCTTTAAAAGGTGTCAAAAATATGAATAGCTTTAAAAGGTGTCAAAAATATGAGGAGCATGAAACGTTCTGAAAAATAGGAGGATCATGAAACAGTGTTCAAAAACATGAAGAGCCTGAAAATGTGTGAAAAATATGAAGAGCCTCAAAACGTGTCAAAAATATGAGGAGTATGAAACGGTCTGAAAAATAGGAGGAGCATGAAGCGGTGTTCAAAAACATGAAGAACCTGAAAAGGTGTGAAAAATATGAAGAGCCTCAAAAGGTGTCAAAAATATGAGGAGCATGAAACGGTCGCAAAATAGGAGGAGCATGAAGCAGTGTTGAAAAACATGAAGAGCCTGAAAAGATGTGAAAAATATGAAGAGCTTTAAAAGGTGTGAAAAATATGAAGAGCTTCAAAAGTTGTGAAAAATATGAAGAGCTTCAAAAGGTGTCACAAATGAGATGAGCATGAAACGGTCTGAAAAACAGGAGGAGCATGAAACGGTGTTGAAAAACATGAAGAACCTGAAAAGGTGTGAAAAATATGAAGAGCTTCAAAAGGTGTGAAATACATGAGGAGCATGACACGTTCTGAAAAATAGGAGGACCATGAAGCGGTGTTCAAAAACATGAAAAGCCTGAAAAGGTGTGAAAAATATGAATAGCTTTAAAAGGTGTCAAAAATATCAGGAGCATGAAACGGTCTGAAAAATAGGAGGAGCATGACGCGGTGTTCAAAAACATGAAGAGCCTGAAAAGGTGTGAAAAATATGAATAGCTTTAAAAGGTGTCAAAAATATGAGGAGCATGAAACGTTCTGAAAAATAGGAGGATCATGAAACAGTTTTCAAAAATATGAAGAGCCTGAAAATGTGTGAAAAATATGAAGAGCCTCAAAACGTGTCAAAAATATGAGGCATATGAAACGGTCTGAAAAATAGGAGGAGCATGAAGCGGTGTTCAAAAACATGAAGAACCTGAAAAGTTGTGAACAATATGAAGAGCTTCAAAAGTTGTCAAAAATATGAGGAGCATGAAACAGTCTGAAAAATAGGAGGAGCATGAAGCGGTGTTCAAAAACATGAAGAACCTGAAAAGTTGTGAAAAATATGAGGAGCTTCAAAAAGTGTCAAAAATATGAGGAGCATGAAAAGGTCTGCAAAATAGGAGGAGCATGAAAAGTTTTTCAAAAACATGAAGAACGTGAAAAGGTGTGAAAAACATGAAGAGCTTCTAAAGGTGTCAAAAATATGAGGAGCATGAAACGGTCTTAAAAATATGAGGAGGATGAAGCGGTGTTCAAAAACATGGAGAGCCTGAAAAGGTGTGAAAAATATGAAGAGACTCAAAACGTGTCAAAAATATGAGGAGTATGAAACGGTCGGAAAATAGCAGGAGCATGAAGCGGTGTTGAAAAACTTGAAGAGTCTGAAAACGTGTGAAAAATATGAAGAGCTTCAAAAATGTGAAAAATATGAAGAGCTACAAAAGGTGTCAAAAAAATGAAGAGCTTCAAAAGGTGTCAAAAATATGAGGAACATGAAACGGTCTGAAAAATACGAGGAGCATGAAGCGGTGTTGAAAAACATGAAGAGCCTGAAAAGGTGTGAAAAATATGAAGAGCTTCAAAAGGTGTGAAATACATGAGGAGCATGAAACGGACTGAAAAATAGGAGGAGCATGAAGCGGTGTTGAAAAACAGGAAGAGCCTGAAAAGGTGTGAAAAATATGAAGAGCTTCATAAGGTGTCAAAAATATGAGGAGCATGAAACAGTCTGAGAAATAGGAGGAGCATGAAGCGGTGTTGAAAAACATGAAGAGCCTGAAAAGGTGTGAAAAATATGAAGAGCTTCAAAACGTGTCAAAATATCAGGTGCATGAAACGGTCTGAAATATAGGAGAAACATGAAGCGGTGTTGAAAAACAGGAAGAGCCTGAAAAGGTGTGAAAAATATGAAGAGCTTCAAAAGGTGTAAAAAATATGAGGAGTATGAAACGGTCTGAAAAATAGGAAGAGCATGAAGCGATGTTGAAAAACATGAAGAGTCTGAAAAGGTGTGAAAAGTATGAAGAGCTTCAAAATTTGTCAAATAAATGAGGACCATGAAACGGTCTGAAAAATAGGAGGAGCATGAAACGGTGAACAAAAACATGAAGAGCCTGAAAAGATGTGAAAAATATGAAGAGCTTCATAAGGTGTCAAAAATATGAGGAGCATGAAACAGTCTGAGAAATAGGCGGAGCATGAAGCGGTGTTGAAAAACATGAAGAGCCTGAAATCGTGAGAAAAATATGAAGAGGTTCTGAATGTGTCAAAAATATGAGGAGCATGAAACGGTCTGAAAAACAGCAGGAGCATGAAGCGGTGTTGAAAAAATGAAGAGCCTGAAAAGGTGTGAAAAATATGAAGAGCCTCAAAAGGTGTCAAAAATATGAGGAGCATGAAACGGTCTGAAAAATAGGAGGAGCATGAATTGGTTGTGAAAAACATGAACAGCCTGAAAAGGTGTGCAAAATACGAAGAGCTTCAAAAGGTGTGAAATACATGAGGAGCATGAAACGGTCTGAAAAATAGGAGGAGCATGAAGCGGTGTTCAAAAACATGAAGAGCCTGAAAAGGTGTGAAAAATATGAAGAGCCTCAAAACGTGTCAAAAATATGAGGAGTATGAAACGGTCTGAAAAATAGCAGGAGCAAGAAGCGGTGTTCAAAAACATGAAGAGCCTGAAAAGGTGTGAAAAATATGAAGAGCCTCAAAACGTGTCAAAAATATGAGGAGTATGAAACGGTCTGAAAAATAGCAGGAGCAAGAAGCGGTGTTGAAAAACATGAAGAGGCTGAAAACGTGTGAAAAATATGAAGAGCTTCAAAAGGTGTCAAAAATGAGTGAGCATGAAACCGTCTGAAAAATAGGAGGAGCAAAAAAGGTTGTTGAAAAACATGCAGAGCCTGAAAAAGTGTGAAAAATATGAACAGCTTCAAAAGATGTGAAAAATATGAAGAGCTTCAAAATGTGTCAAAAATGAGATGAGCAGGAAACCGTCTGAAAAATAGGAGGAGCATGAAGCGGTGTTGAAAAACATGAAGAACCTGAAAAGGTGTGAGAAATATCAAGAGTTTCAAAAGGTGTCAAAAATATGAGGAGCATGAAACGGTCTGAAAAATAGGACAAGCATAAGCGGTGTTCAAATACATGAACAGCCTGAAAAGGTGTGAAAAATATGAAGAGCTTCACAAGGTGTCAAAAATATGAGGAGCATGAAACAGTCGGAAAAATAGGACGAGCATGAAGCGGTGTGGAATAACATGAAGAGCCTGAAAAGGTGTGAAAAATATGAAGAGCTTTAAAAGGTGTGAAAAATATGAAGAGCTTCAAAAGTTGTGAAAAATATGAAGAGCTTCAAAAGGTGTCAAAAATGAGGTGAGCATGAAACGGTCTGAAAAGCAGGAGGAGCATGAATCGGTGTTGAAAAACATGAAGAACCTGAAAAGGTGTGAAAAATATGAAGAGCTTCAAAAGGTGTGAAATACATGAGGAGCATGAAACGTTCTGAAAGATAGTAGCACCATGAAGCTGTGTTCAAAAACATGAAGGGCCTGAAAAGGTGTGAAAATATGAAGAGCTTCAAAAGGTGTCAAAAATATGAGGAGCATGAAACGGTCTGAAAAATAGAGGAGCATGAAGCGGTGTTCAAATACATGAAGAGCCTAAAAAGGTGTGAAAAATATGAAGAGCTTCAAAAGGTGTCAAAAATTAGATTAGCATGAACAGGTCTGAAAAGTAGCAGGATCATGAATCGGTGTTGAAAAACATGAAGAGCTTGAAAAGGTGTGAAATATATGAAGAGTTTCAAAAGGTGTGTAAAATATGAAGAGCTTCAAAAGGTGTGAAATACATGAGGAGCATGACACGTTCTGAAAAATAGGAGGACCATGAAGCGGTGTTCAAAAACATGAAAAGCCTGAAAACGTGTGAAAAATATGAATAGCTTTAAAAGGTGTCAAAAATATGAGGAGCATGAAACGGTCTGAAAAATTGGAGGAGCATGAAGCGGTGTTCAAAAATATGAAGAGCCTGAAAAGGTGTGAAAAATATGAATAGCTTTAAAAGGTGTCAAAAATATGAGGAGCATGAAACGTTCTGAAAAATAGGAGGATCATGAAACAGTGTTCAAAAACATGAAGAGCCTGAAAATGTGTGAAAAATATGAAGAGCCTCAAAACGTGTCAAAAATATGAGGAGTATGAAACGGTCTGAAAAATAGGAGGAGCATGAAGCGGTGTTCAAAAACATGAAGAGCCTGAAAATATGTGAAAAATATGAAGAGCCTCAAAACGTGTCAAAAATATGAGGCATATGAAACGGTCTGAAAAATAGGAGGAGCATGAAGCGGTGTTCAAAAACATGAAGAACCTGAAAAGTTGTGAACAATATGAAGAGCTTCAAACGTTGTCAAAAATATGAGGAGTATGAAACAGTCTGAAAAATAGGAGGAGCATGAAGCGGTGTTCAAAAACATGAAGAGCCTGAAAAGGTGTGAAAAATATGAAGAGCTTCAAAAGGTGTCAAAAATTAGATTAGCATGAACAGGTCTGAAAAGTAGCAGGATCATGAATCGGTGTTGAAAAATATGAAGTGCTTGAAAAGGTGTGAAATATATGAAGAGTTTCAAAAGGTGTGAAAAATATGAAGAGCTTCAAAAGGTGTGAAATACATGAGGAGCATGACACGTTCTGAAAAATAGGAGGACCATGAAGCGGTGTTCAAAAACATGAAAAGCCTGAAAATGTGTGAAAAATATGAATAGCTTTAAAAGGTATCAAAAATATGAGGAGCATGAAACGGTGTGAAAAATTAGAGGAGCATGAAGCGTTGTTGAGAAACATGAAGAGACTGAAAAGGTGTGTAAAATATGAAGAGCTTCAAAAGGTGTCAAAAATATGAGGAGCATGAAACGGTCTGAAAAATTGGACAAGCATAAGCGGTGTTCAAAAACATGAACAGCCTGAAAAGGTGTGAAAAATATGAAGAGCTTCACAAGGTGTCAAAAATATGAGGAGCATGAAACAGTCGGAAAAATAGGAGGAGCATGAAGCGGTGTGGAATAACATGAAGAGCCTGAAAAGGTGTGAAAAATATGAAGAGCTTTAAAAGGTGTGAAAAATATGAAGAGCTTCAAAAGTTGTGAAAAATATGAAGAGCTTCAAAAGGTGTCAAAAATGAGATGAGCATGAAACGGTCTGAAAAACAGGAGGAGCATGAATCGGTGTTGAAAAACATGAAGAACCTGAAAAGGTGTGAAAATATGAAGAGCTTCAAAAGATGTGAAATACATGAGGAGCATGAAACGTTCTGAAAGATAGTAGCACCATGAAGCGGTGTTCAAAAACATGAAGGGCCTGAAAAGGTGTGAAAATATGAAGAGCTTCAAAAGGTGTCAAAAATATGAGGAGCATGAAACGGTCTGAAAAATAGAGGAGCATGAAGCGGTGTTCAAATACATGAAGAGCCTAAAAAGGTGTGAAAAATATGAAGAGGTTCAAAAGGTGTCAAAAATTAGATTAGCATGAACAGGTCTGAAAAGTAGCAGGATCATGAATCGGTGTTGAAAAACATGAAGAGCTTGAAAAGGTGTGAAATATATGAAGAGTTTCAAAAGGTGTGAAAAATATGAAGAGCTTCAAAAGGTGTGAAATACATGAGGAGCATGACACGTTCTGAAAAATAGGAGGACCATGAAGCAGTATTCAAAAACATGAAAAGCCTGAAAACGTGTGAAAAATATGAATAGCTTTAAAAGGTGTCAAAAATATGAGGAGCATGAAACGGTCTGAAAAATTGGAGGAGCATGAAGCGGTGTTCAAAAACATGAAGAGCCTGAAAAGGTGTGAAAAATATGAATAGCTTTAAAAGGTGTCAAAAATATGAGGAGCATGAAACGTTCTGAAAAATAGGAGGATCATGAAACAGTGTTCAAAAACATGAAGAGCCTGAAAATGTGTGAAAAATATGAAGAGCTTCAAAAGGTGTCAAAAATATGAGGAGCATGAAACGGTCTGAAAAATAGGAGGAGCATGAAACGGTGATCAAAAACATGAAGAGCCTGAAAAGGTGTGAAAAATATGAAGAGCTTCAAAATGTGTGAAATATATTAGGAGCATGAAACCGTCTGAAATATAGGAGAAGCATGACGTGGTGTGGAAAACATGAAGAGCCTGAAAAGGTGTGAAAAATATGAAGAGCTTCAAAAAGTGTGAAATACATGAAGAGCATGAAAGGGTCTGAAAAATAGGAGGATTATGAAACGGTGTTCAAAAACATGAAGAGCCTGAAAAGGTGTGGAAAATATGAAGAGCCTCAAATCGTGTCAAATATATGAGAAGTATGAAAGGGTATGATAATTAGCAGGAGCATGAAGCGGTGTTGAAAAACAGGAAGAGTCTGAAATCGTGTGAAAAATATGAAGAGCTTCAAAAATGTGAAAAATATGAAGAGCTTCAAAAGTTTTGAAAAATATGAAGAACTTGAAAAGGTGTCAAAAATGAGATGAGCATGAAACGGACTGAAAAATAGGAGGAGCATGAAATGCTTTTGAAAATCATGAAGAGAATGAAAAGGTGTGAAAAATATGAAGAGCTTCAAAGGGTGTCAAAAATATGAGGAGCATGAAACGGTCTGACAAATAGGAGGAGCATGAAGCGGTGTTCAAAAACATGAAGTGCCTGAAAAGGTGTGAAAAATTAGAAGAGCTTCAAAGGTGTCAAAAATATGAGGATCATGAAATGGTCTGAAAAATAGAAGGAGGATGAAGCGGTGTTCAAAAACATGAAGAGGCTGAAAAGGTGTGAAAAATATGAAGAGCTTCAAAAGGTTTCAAATATATGAGAAGCATGAAACGGTCTGAAAAATAGGAGGAGCAGAAGTGGTGTTCAAAAACATGAGGAGCCTGAATAGGTGTGAAAAATATGAATAGCTTCAAAAGGTGTCAAAAATATGAGGAGCAAGAAACGGTCTGAAAAATAGGAGGAGCATGAAGCGGTGTTCAAAAACATGAAGAGTCTGAAAACGTGTGAAAATATGAAGAGTTTCAAAAATATGAAAAATATGAAGAGCTTCAAAAGGTGTGACAAATATGAAGAGCTTCAAAAGGTGTCAAAAATGAGATGAGCATGAAACGATCTGAAAAATAGGAGGAGCATGAAGCGGTGTTGAAAATCATGAAGAGCCTGAAAAGGTGAGAAAAATATGAAGAGCTTCAAAAGGTGTGAAAAATATGAGGAGCATGATACGGTCGAAAAAATAGGAGGAGCATGAAGCGTAGTTCAAAAACATGAAGAGCCTGAAAAGGTGTGAAAAATATGAAGAGCCTCAAAACATGTCAAAAATATGAGGAGTATGCAACGGTATGATAAATAGCAGGAGCATGAAGCGGTGTTGAAAAACATGAAGAGTCTGAAATCGTGTGAAAAATATGAAGAGCTTCAAAAATGTGAAAAATATGAAGAGCTTCAAAAGGTGTAAAAAATATGAAGAGCTTCAAAAGTGTCAAAAATTAGATGAGCATGAAACGGTCTAAAAAATAGGAGGAGCAACAAGTAGTGTTGAAAAAAATGAAAAGCCTGAAAAGGTGTGAAACATATGAAGAGCTTCAAATGGTGTCAAAAATATGAGGAGAATAAAACGGTCTGCAAAATAGGAGGAGCATGAAATAGTGTTCAAAAACATGAAAAGCCTGAAAAAGTGTGAAATATATGAAGAGCTTCAAAAGGTGTGAAAAATATGAGAGGCATGAAACGACTGAAAAATAGGAGGAGCATGATGCGGTGGTCAAAAACATGAAGAGCCTGAAAAGGTGTGAAAAATATGAAGAGCTTCAAAAGGTGTAAAATATAAGAGGAGCATGAAACAGTGTGAAAAATAGGATGAGCATGAAACGGTTTTAAAAAGATGAAGAGCCTAAAATGTGACATATATGAAGAGCTTCAAAAGGTGTGAAATACATGAGGAGGTTGAAACGGTCTGGAAATTTTAGGAGCATGAAGCGGCGTTGAAAAACATGAAGAGCCTGAAAACGTGTGAAAAATATGAAGAGCTTCAAAAGGTGTGAAAAATAGGAGGTGCATGAAGCGGTGTTCAAGCACAAGAAGAGCCTGAAACGGTGTGAAAAATATGAAGAGCTTCAAAAGGTGTGAAAAATAGGAGGTGCATGAAACGGTCTGAAAAATAGGAGGAGCATGAAACGGTGTTCAAAAACAGGAAGAGCCTAAAAAGGTGTGAAAAATATGAAGAGCTTCAAAACATGTCAAAAATATGTGGAGCATGAAACGGTCTGAAAAATAGGAGGAGCATGAAGCGCAGTTGAAAAACATGAAGAACCTGAAAACGTGTGAAAAATATGAAGAGCTTCAAAAGGTGTGAAAAATTGAGATGAGCATGAAGCGGTCTGAAAAATAGGAGGAGCATGAAGTGTTGTTTAAAAGCATGAAGAGCCTGAAAAGTTGTGAAATATATGAAAAGCTTCAAAAAGTGTGAAAAAAAAAGAAGAGCTTCAAAAGGTGTCAAAAATATGAGGAGCATGAAACGGTCTGAAAAATAGGAGGAGCATGAAACGGTGTTCAAATACATGAAGAGCCTAAAAAGGTGTGAAAAATATGAAGAGCTGCAAAAGGTGTGAAAATATGAAGACCTGCAAAAGGTGTAAAAATCGATGAGCATGAAATGATCTCAAAATTAGGAGCAGCACGAAGCGGTGTTGAAAAACATGAAGAGCCTGAAAACGTGTAAAATATATGAAGAGCTTCAAAAGATATGAAAAATATGAACAGCTTCAAAATGTGTCAAAAATGAGATGAGCATGAAGCAGTCTGAAAAAAGGAGGAGCATGAAGTGGTGTTGAAAAACATGAAGAGCCTGAAAAGGTGTGAAATATATGAAGAGTTTCAAAAGATGTCAAAAATATGAGGAGCATGAAACGGTCTGAAAAATAGGAGGAGCATCAAACTGTGCTGAAAAACATGAAGAGCCTGAAAAGGTGTGAAAAATGTGATGAGCTTCAAAACGTGTCAAAAATATGAGGAGCATGAAACGGTCTGGAAAATAGGAGGAGCATGAAACTGTGCTGAAAATCATGTAGAGCATGAAAACTTGTGAAAAATATGAAGAGCTTCCAAAGGGAAGAATGATATTAAGAGCTTGAAGAGGAGTCAAAAAGAGATGAGCTTGAAATGTTCTGAAAAATAGGAGGAGCATGAAGTGGTGTTCAAAAAAATGAAGAGACTGAAAAGGTTTGAAATATATGAACAGCTTCAAAAGGTGTCAAAAATATGAGGAGCATGAAACGGTCTGAAACATAGGAGGAGAATGACGTGGTGGTGAAAAATATGAAGAGCCTGAAAAGATGTGAAATATATGAAGAGCTTCAAAGGTGTGAAATATATGAAGAGCTTCAAAAGGTGTCAAAAATATGAGAAGCATTAAACGGTCTGAAAAACAGGAGTAACATGAATCAGTGTTCAAAAACATGAAGTGCCTGAAAAGGTGTGAAAAATACGAAGAGCTTGAAAAGATGTGAAATACAAGTGGAGCATGAAACGGTCTGAAAAATACGAGAAGCATGAATCGGTGTTCAAAAACATGAAGAGCCTGGAAAGGTGTGAAAAATATGAAGAGATTCAATAGATGTCAAAAATATGAGGAGGATGAAACGGTCTGAAAAATAGGAGGAGCATGAAGCTGTGTTCAAAAACATGAAGAGCCTGAAAAGGTGTGAAAAATATGAAGAGCTTCAAAAGGTGTCAAAAATATGACGAGCATGAAACGGTCTGAAAAATAGCAGAAGCATGAAGCGGTGTTCAAAAACATGAAGAGCCTGAAATTGTGTGAAAAATATAAAGAGCTTCAAAAGATGTGAAAAATATGAAGAGCTTCAAAAGGTGTCAAAAATATGACGAGCATGAAACGGTCTGAAAAAGAGCAGAAGCATGAAGCGGTGTTCAAAAACATGAATAGCCTGAAATTGTGTGAAAAATATAAAGAGCTTCAAAAGATGTGAAAAATATGAAGAGCTTCAAAAGGTGTCAAAAATGAGATGAGCATGAAACGGTCCGAAAAATACGAGGAGCATGAAGCGGTGTTGAAAATCATGAAGAGCCTGAAAAGGAATGAAAAATATGAAGAGCTTCAATGATGTGAAAAATATGAAGAGCTTCAAAAGGTGTCAAAATTGAGATGAGCATGAAACGGTCTGAAAAATAGGAGGAGCATGAAGTCGTGTTGAAAAAAAAGAAGAGACTGAAAAGGTGTGAAATATATGAAGAGCTTCAAAAGTTGTCAAAAATATGAGGAGAATGAAACGGTCTGAAAAATAGGAGGACCATGAAGCTGTGTCGAAAAACATCAAGAGCCTGAAAAGGTGTGAAAAATATGAAGAGCTTCTAAAGGTGTCTAAAATATGAGGAGCATGAAACGGTCTGAAAAATAGGAGTAGCATGAAGCGGTGTTCAAAAACATGAAGAGCCTGAAAAGTTGTGAAAAATATGAAAAGCTTCAAAAGGTGTCAAAAATGAGATGAGCATTAAACGGTCTGAAAAATAGGAATAACATGAAACGTTGTTGAAAATCATGAAGAGCCTGAAATAGTGTGAAAAATATAAAGAGCTGCAAAAGGTGTCAAAAATATGAGGAGCATGAATCGGTCTGATAAATAGGTGGAGCATGAAGCTGTGTTCAAAAACATGAAGAGCCTGAAAAGGTGTGAAAAATATGAAGAGCTTCAAAAGGTGTGAAAAATATGAGGAGCATGAAACGGTCTGAAAAATAGAAGCATCATGAAACGGTGTTGAAACACATGAAGAGCCTGAAAACGTGTGAAAAATATGAAGAGCTTCAAAAGGTGTGAAAAATATAGAGCTTCAAAGTTGACAAAAATGAGATGAGCATGAAACGGTCTGAAAAATAGGAGGAGAATGAAGTGGTGGTGAAAAACATGCAGAGCCTGAAAAGGTGTGAAAAATATGAAGAGCTTCAAAATGTTTCAAAAATATGAAGAGCATGAAACGGTCTGAAAATCAGGAGGATCATGAAGCAGTGTTCAAAAACATGAAGAGCCTGAAAAGGTGTGAAAAATATGAAGAGCTTCAAAAGGTGTCAAAAATATGAGGAGCATGAAACGGTCTGAAAAATAGGAGGAGCATGAAACGGTGATCAAAAACATGAAGAGCCTGAAAAGGTGTGAAAAATATGAAGAGCTTCAAAAGGTGTGAAAAATATGAAGAGCTTCAAAATGTGTGAAAAATATGAAGAGCTTGAAAAGGTGTCAAAAATATGAGGAGCATGAAAAGGTCTGAAAAATACGAGGAGCTTGAAGTGGTTTTAAAAAACATAAAGAGCCTGAAAAGGTGTGAAAAATATGAAGAGCTTCAAAAGGTGTGAAAAATATGAGGAGCATGAAACGGTCTGAAAAATAGGAGGAGCATGAAGCGGTGTTCAAAAACATGAAGAGCCTGAAAAGGTGTGAAAAATATGAAGAGCTCCAAAAGTTGTCAAAAATATGTGGAGCGTAAAACCGTCTCAAAAATAGGAGGAGCGTGAAGCGGTGATGAATAACATGAAGAACGTAAAAACGTGTGAAAAATATGAAGAGCTTCAAAAGGTGTCAAAAATATGAGGAGCATGAAACGGTCTCAAAAATAGGAGGAGAAGAAGTGGTGTTGAAAAACATGAAGAGCCTGAAAAGGTGTGAAAAATATGAAGAGCTTCAAAAGGTGTCAATAATAATAGGTTCATGAAACAGTCTGAAAAATAGGAGGAGCATGAAACTGTCTGAAAAATAGGAGGAGCATGAAGCGGTCTTGAAAAAGATGAACAGCCAGAAAAGGTGTGAAAAATATGAAGAGCTTCCAAAATTGTCAAAAATATGAGGAGCATGAAACGGTCTGAAAAATAGGAGGAGCATGAAACGGTCGGAAAAATAGGAGGAGCTTGAAACGGTGTTGAAAAACATGAAGATCCTGAAAACGTGTGAAAAATATGAAGAGCTTCAAAAGGTGTGAAAATAGGAGCAGCTTCAAAAGCTTTCAAAATTTTGAGGAGCATGAAAAGGCCTGAAAAATAGGAGGAGCATGAAGCGGTGTTGAAAAACATGAAGAGCCTGAAAAGGTGTGAAAAATATGAACAGCTTCCAAAATTGTCAAAAATATGAGGAGCATGAAACGGTCTGAAAAATACGCGGAGCAAGAAGCGGTGTTCAAAAACATGGAGAGCCTGAAAAGTTGTGAAAAATATGAAGAGCTTCAAAAGGTGTCAAAATTATGAGGAGCATGAAACGGTCTGAAAAATAGGAGGAGCATGAAATGGTGTTGAAAAACATGAAAAGCATGAAAAGGTGTGAAAAATATGAGGAGCTTCAAAAGGTGTGAAAAATAAGAGGAGCATGAAACGGTCTGAAAATCAGGAGGATCATGAAGCTGTGTTCAAAAACATGAAGAGCCTGAAATGGTGTGAAAAATATGAGGAAGATGAAACGGTCTGAAAATTAGGAGGAGCATGAAGCGGTGTTCAAAAAAAAAAAGAGCCTGAAAAGGTGTTACAAATATGAAGAGCTTCAAAAGGTGTAAAAAATATGAGGAGCATGAAACGGTCTGAAATAGAGAAGCAGCATGAAACGGTGTTGAAAAATATGAAGGCCCTCAAAAGGTGTGAAAAATATGAAGAGCTTCAAAAGGTGTCAAACATATGAAGATCATGAAACCGTCTGAAAAATAGGAGGATCATGAAGCAGTGTTCAAAAACGTGAAGAGCCTGAAAATGTGTGAAAAATATTCAGAGCTTCAAAATGTGTCAAATATATGAGGAGCATAAAAAGGTCTGAAAAATAGAAGAAGGATGAAACGGTGATTAAAAACATGAAGAGCCTGAAAAGGTGTGAAAAATATGAAGAGCTTCAAAAGGTGTCAATAATAATAGGTGCATGAAACAGTCTGAAAAATAGGAGGAGCATGAAACTGTCTGAAAAATAGGAGGAGCATGAAGCGGTCTTGAAAAAGATGAACAGCCAGAAAATGTGTGAAAAATATGAAGAGCTTCCAAAATTGTCAAAAATATGAGGAGCATGAAACGGTCTGAAAAATAGGAGGAGCATGAAACGGTCGGAAAAATAGGAGGAGCTTGAAACGGTGTTGAAAAACATGAAGATCCTGAAAACGTGTGAAAAATATGAAGAGCTTCAAAAGGTGTGAAAATAGGAGCAGCTTCAAAAGCTTTCAAAATTTTGAGGAGCATGAAACGGTCTGAAAAATAGGAGGAGCATGAAGCGGTGTTGAAAAACATGAAGAGCCTGAAAAGGTGTGAAAAATATGAACAGCTTCCAAAATTGTCAAAAATATGAGGAGCATGAAACGGTCTGAAAAATAGGAGGAGCATGAAGCGGTGTTCAAAAACATGGAGAGCCTGAAAAGTTTTGAAAAATATGAAGAGCTTCAAAAGGTGTCAAAATTGAGATGAGCATGAAACGGGCTGAAAAATAGGAGGAGCATGAAGTCGTGTTGAAAAAAAAGAAGAGACTGAAAAGGTGTGAAATATATGAAGAGCTTCAAAAGGTGTCAAAATTATGAGAAGAATGAAACGGTCTGAAAAATAGGAGGACCATGAAGCTGTGTCGAAAAACATGAAGAGCCTGAAAAGGTGTGAAAAATATGAAGAGCTTCTAAAGGTGTCAAAAATATGAGGAGCATGAAACGGTCTGAAAAATAGGACTAGCATGAAGCGGTGTTCAAAAACATGAAGAGCCTGAAAAGGTGTGAAAAATATGAAGAGCTCAAAAAGTGTCAAAAATATGAGGAGCATGAAACGATCTGAAAAATAGAAGGAGCATGAAACGGTGATCAAACACATGAAGAGCCTGAAAAGGTGTGGAAAATATGAAGAGCTTCAAAAGGTGTGAAATACATGAGGAGCATGAAACTCTCTGAAAAAGAGGAGGAGCATGAAGCGGTGTTCAAAAACATGAAGAGCCTGAAAAGTTGTGAAAAATATGAAAAGCTTCAAAATGTGTCAAAAATGAGATGAGCATTAAACGGTCTGAAAAATAGGAATAACATGAAACGGTGTTGAAAATCATGAAGAGCCTGAAATAGTGTGAAAAATATAAACAGCTGCAAAAGGTGTCAAAAATATGAGGAGCATGAAACGGTCTGATAAATAGGTGGAGCATGAAGCTGTGTTCAAAAAAATGAAGAGCCTGAAAAGGTGTGAAAATTATGAAGAGCTTCAAAAGGTGTGAAAAATATGAGGAGCATGAAACGGTCTGAAAAATAGAAGCGGCATGAAACGGTGTTGAAACACATGAAGAGCCTGAAAACGTGTGAAAAATATGAAGAGCTTCAAAAGGTGTGAAAAATATAAAGAGCTTCAAAGGTGACAAAAATGAGATGAGGATGAAACGGTCTGAAAAATAGGAGGAGCATGAAGTGGTGGTGAAAAACATGAAGAGCCTGAAAAGGTGTGAAAAATATGAAGAGCTTCAACAGGTGTGAAGTATATGAGGAGCATGAAACGGGCTGAAAAATAGGAGAAGCATGAAGCGGCGTTGAAAAACATGAAGAGCCTGAAAATGTGTGAAAATATGAAAAGCTTCAAAAGGTGTCAAAAATGAGATGAGCATGAAACGGTCTGAAAAATAGGAGGTTCATGAAACGGTGTTGAAAAACATGAAGAGCCTGAAAAGATGTGAAAAATATGAAAAGCTTCAAAAAGTGTCAAAAATATGAGGAGCATGAAACGTTCTGAAAAATAGGAGGAGCATGAAGCTGTGTTCAAAAACATGAAGAGCCTGAAAAGGTGTGAAAAATATGAAGAGCTTCAAAATGTTTCAAAAATATGAAGAGCATGAAACGGTCTGAAAATCAGGAGGATCATGAAGCGGTGTTCAAAAACATGAAGAGCCTGAAAAGGTGTGAAAAATATGAAGAGCTCAAAAAGTGTGAAAAATATGAGGAGCATGAAACGATCTGAAAAATACGAGGAGCATGAAGCAGTGTTCAAAAACATGAAGAGCCCGAAAAGTTGTGAAAAATATGAAAAGCTTCAAAAGGTGTCAAAAATGAGATGAGCATTAAACGGTCTGAAAAATAGGAATAACATGAAACGTTGTTGAAAATCATGAAGAGCCTGAAATAGTGTGAAAAATATAAAGAGCTGCAAAAGGTGTCAAAAATATGAGGAGCATAAAACGGTCTGATAAATAGGTGGAGCATGAAGCTGTGTTCAAAAACATGAAGAGCCTGAAAAGGTGTGAAAATATGAAGAGCTTCAAAAGGTGTGAAAAATATGAGGAGCATGAAACGGTCTGAAAAATAGAAGCATCATGAAACGGTGTTGAAACACATGAAGAGCCTGAAAACGTGTGAAAAACATGAAGAGCTTCAAAAGGTGTGAAAAATATAAAGAGCTTCAAAGGTGACAAAAATGAGATGAGCATGAAACGGTCTGAAAAATAGGAGGAGAATGAAGTGGTGGTGAAAAACATGAAGAGCCTGAAAAGGTGTGAAAAATATGAAGAGCTTCAAAATGTTTCAAAAATATGAAGAGCATGAAACGGTCTGAAAATCAGGAGGATCATGAAGCAGTGTTCAAAAACATGAAGAGCCTGAAAAGGTGTGAAAAATATGAAGAGCTTCAAAAGGTGTCAAAAATATGAGGAGCATGAAACGGTCTGAAAAATAGAGGAGCATGAAGCGGTGTTCAAATACATGAAGAGCCTAAAAAGGTGTGAAAAATATGAAGAGCTTCAAAAGGTGTCAAAAATTAGATTAGCATGAACAGGTCTGAAAAGTAGCAGGATCATGAATCGGTGTTGAAAAACATGAAGAGCTTGAAAAGGTGTGAAATATATGAAGAGTTTCAAAAGGTGTGAAAAATATGAAGAGCTTCAAAAGGTGTGAAATACATGAGGAGCATGACACGTTCTGAAAAATAGGAGGACCATGAAGCAGTATTCAAAAACATGAAAAGCCTGAAAACGTGTGAAAAATATGAATAGCTTTAAAAGGTGTCAAAAATATGAGGAGCATGAAACGGTCTGAAAAATTGGAGGAGCATGAAGCGGTGTTCAAAAACATGAAGAGCCTGAAAAGGTGTGAAAAATATGAATAGCTTTAAAAGGTGTCAAAAATATGAGGAGCATGAAACGTTCTGAAAAATAGGAGGATCATGAAACAGTGTTCAAAAACATGAAGAGCCTGAAAATGTGTGAAAAATATGAAGAGCTTCAAAAGGTGTCAAAAATATGAGGAGCATGAAACGGTCTGAAAAATAGGAGGAGCATGAAACGGTGATCAAAAACATGAAGAGCCTGAAAAGGTGTGAAAAATATGAAGAGCTTCAAAATGTGTGAAATATATTAGGAGCATGAAACCGTCTGAAATATAGGAGAAGCATGACGTGGTGTGGAAAACATGAAGAGCCTGAAAAGGTGTGAAAAATATGAAGAGCTTCAAAAGGTGTGAAAAATATGAGGAGCATGAAACGGTCTGAAAAATAGAAGCATCATGAAACGGTGTTGAAACACATGAAGAGCCTGAAAACGTGTGAAAAATATGAAGAGCTTCAAAAGGTGTGAAAAATATAGAGCTTCAAAGTTGACAAAAATGAGATGAGCATGAAACGGTCTGAAAAATAGGAGGAGAATGAAGTGGTGGTGAAAAACATGAAGAGCCTGAAAAGGTGTGAAAAATATGAAGAGCTTCAAAATGTTTCAAAAATATGAAGAGCATGAAACGGTCTGAAAATCAGGAGGATCATGAAGCAGTGTTCAAAACATGAAGAGCCTGAAAAGGTGTGAAAAATATGAAGAGCTTCAAAAGGTGTCAAAAATATGAGGAGCATGAAACGGTCTGAAAAATAGGAGGAGCATGAAACGGTGATCAAAAACATGAAGAGCCTGAAAAGGTGTGAAAAATATGAAGAGCTTCAAAAGGTGTGAAAAATATGAAGAGCTTCAAAATGTGTGAAAAATATGAAGAGCTTGAAAAGGTGTCAAAAATATGAGGAGCATGAAAAGGTCTGAAAAATACGAGGAGCTTGAAGTGGTTTTAAAAAACATAAAGAGCCTGAAAAGGTGTGAAAAATATGAAGAGTTTCAAAAGGTGTGAAAAATATGAGGAGCATGAAACGGTCTGAAAAATAGGAGGAGCATGAAGCGGTGTTCAAAAACATGAAGAGCCTGAAAAGGTGTGAAAAATATGAAGAGCTCCAAAAGTTGTCAAAAATATGTGGAGCGTAAAACCGTCTCAAAAATAGGAGGAGCGTGAAGCGGTGATGAATAACATGAAGAACGTAAAAACGTGTGAAAAATATGAAGAGCTTCAAAAGGTGTCAAAAATATGAGGAGCATGAAACGGTCTCAAAAATAGGAGGAGAAGAAGTGGTGTTGAAAAACATGAAGAGCCTGAAAAGGTGTGAAAAATATGAAGAGCTTCAAAAGGTGTCAATAATAATAGGTGCATGAAACAGTCTGAAAAATAGGAGGAGCATGAAACTGTCTGAAAAATAGGAGGAGCATGAAGCGGTCTTGAAAAAGATGAACAGCCAGAAAAGGTGTGAAAAATATGAAGAGCTTCCAAAATTGTCAAAAATATGAGGAGCATGAAACGGTCTGAAAAATAGGAGGAGCATGAAACGGTCGGAAAAATAGGAGGAGCTTGAAACGGTGTTGAAAAACATGAAGATCCTGAAAACGTGTGAAAAATATGAAGAGCTTCAAAAGGTGTGAAAATAGGAGCAGCTTCAAAAGCTTTCAAAATTTTGAGGAGCATGAAAAGGCCTGAAAAATAGGAGGAGCATGAAGCGGTGTTGAAAAACATGAAGAGCCTGAAAAGGTGTGAAAAATATGAAGAGATTCAAAAGGTGTCAAAAATGAGTGAGCATGAAACCGTCTGAAAAATAGGAGGAGCAAAAAAGGTTGTTGAAAAACATGCAGAGCCTGAAAAAGTGTGAAAAATATGAACAGCTTCAAAAGATGTGAAAAATATGAAGAGCTTCAAAATGTGTCAAAAATGAGATGAGCAGGAAACCGTCTGAAAAATAGGAGGAGCATGAAGCGGTGTTGAAAAACATGAAGAACCTGAAAACGTGTGAGAAATATCAAGAGTTTCAAAAGGTGTCAAAAATATGAGGAGCATGAAACGGACTGAAAAATACGAGGAGCATGAAGTGTTGTTGGAAAACATGAAGAACCTGAAAAGGTGTGAAAAATATGAAGAGCTTCAAAAGGTGTCAAAAATATGAGGAGCATGAAACGGTCTGAAAAATAGGACAAGCATAAGCGGTGTTCAAATACATGAACAGCCTGAAAAGGTGTGAAAAATATGAAGAGCTTCACAAGGTGTCAAAAATATGAGGAGCATGAAACAGTCGGAAAAATAGGAGGACCATGAAGCGGTGTGGAATAACATGAAGAGCCTGAAAAGGTGTGAAAAATATGAAGAGCTTTAAAAGGTGTGAAAAATATGAAGAGCTTCAAAAGTTGTGAAAAATATGAAGAGCTTCAAAAGGTGTCAAAAATGAGGTGAGCATGAAACGGTCTGAAAAGCAGGAGGAGCATGAATCGGTGTTGAAAAACATGAAGAACCTGAAAAGGTGTGAAAAATATGAAGAGCTTCAAAAGGTGTGAAATACATGAGGAGCATGAAACGTTCTGAAAGATAGTAGCACCATGAAGCTGTGTTCAAAAACATGAAGGGCCTGAAAAGGTGTGAAAATATGAAGAGCTTCAAAAGGTGTCAAAAATATGAGGAGCATGAAACGGTCTGAAAAATAGAGGAGCATGAAGCGGTGTTCAAATACATGAAGAGCCTAAAAAGGTGTGAAAAATATGAAGAGCTTCAAAAGGTGTCAAAAATTAGATTAGCATGAACAGGTCTGAAAAGTAGCAGGATCATGAATCGGTGTTGAAAAACATGAAGAGCTTGAAAAGGTGTGAAATATATGAAGAGTTTCAAAAGGTGTGTAAAATATGAAGAGCTTCAAAAGGTGTGAAATACATGAGGAGCATGACACGTTCTGAAAAATAGGAGGACCATGAAGCGGTGTTCAAAAACATGAAAAGCCTGAAAACGTGTGAAAAATATGAATAGCTTTAAAAGGTGTCAAAAATATGAGGAGCATGAAACGGTCTGAAAAATTGGAGGAGCATGAAGCGGTGTTCAAAAATATGAAGAGCCTGAAAAGGTGTGAAAAATATGAATAGCTTTAAAAGGTGTCAAAAATATGAGGAGCATGAAACGTTCTGAAAAATAGGAGGATCATGAAACAGTGTTCAAAAACATGAAGAGCCTGAAAATGTGTGAAAAATATGAAGAGCCTCAAAACGTGTCAAAAATATGAGGAGTATGAAACGGTCTGAAAAATAGGAGGAGCATGAAGCGGTGTTCAAAAACATGAAGAGCCTGAAAATATGTGAAAAATATGAAGAGCCTCAAAACGTGTCAAAAATATGAGGCATATGAAACGGTCTGAAAAATAGGAGGAGCATGAATCGGTGTTGAAAAACATGAAGAACCTGAAAAGGTGTGAAAATATGAAGAGCTTCAAAAGATGTGAAATACATGAGGAGCATGAAACGTTCTGAAAGATAGTAGCACCATGAAGCGGTGTTCAAAAACATGAAGGGCCTGAAAAGGTGTGAAAATATGAAGAGCTTCAAAAGGTGTCAAAAATATGAGGAGCATGAAACGGTCTGAAAAATTGGACAAGCATAAGCGGTGTTCAAAAACATGAACAGCCTGAAAAGGTGTGAAAAATATGAAGAGCTTCACAAGGTGTCAAAAATATGAGGAGCATGAAACAGTCGGAAAAATAGGAGGAGCATGAAGCGGTGTGGAATAACATGAAGAGCCTGAAAAGGTGTGAAAAATATGAAGAGCTTTAAAAGGTGTGAAAAATATGAAGAGCTTCAAAAGTTGTGAAAAATATGAAGAGCTTCAAAAGGTGTCAAAAATGAGATGAGCATGAAACGGTCTGAAAAACAGGAGGAGCATGAATCGGTGTTGAAAAACATGAAGAACCTGAAAAGGTGTGAAAATATGAAGAGCTTCAAAAGATGTGAAATACATGAGGAGCATGAAACGTTCTGAAAGATAGTAGCACCATGAAGCGGTGTTCAAAAACATGAAGGGCCTGAAAAGGTGTGAAAATATGAAGAGCTTCAAAAGGTGTCAAAAATATGAGGAGCATGAAACGGTCTGAAAAATAGAGGAGCATGAAGCGGTGTTCAAATACATGAGGAGCCTAAAAAGGTGTGAAAAATATGAAGAGGTTCAAAAGGTGTCAAAAATTAGATTAGCATGAACAGGTCTGAAAAGTAGCAGGATCATGAATCGGTGTTGAAAAACATGAAGAGCTTGAAAAGGTGTGAAATATATGAAGAGTTTCAAAAGGTGTGAAAAATATGAAGAGCTTCAAAAGGTGTGAAATACATGAGGAGCATGACACGTTCTGAAAAATAGGAGGACCATGAAGCAGTATTCAAAAACATGAAAAGCCTGAAAACGTGTGAAAAATATGAATAGCTTTAAAAGGTGTCAAAAATATGAGGAGCATGAAACGGTCTGAAAAATTGGAGGAGCATGAAGCGGTGTTCAAAAACATGAAGAGCCTGAAAAGGTGTGAAAAATATGAATAGCTTTAAAAGGTGTCAAAAATATGAGGAGCATGAAACGTTCTGAAAAATAGGAGGATCATGAAACAGTGTTCAAAAACATGAAGAGCCTGAAAATGTGTGAAAAATATGAAGAGCTTCAAAAGGTGTCAAAAATATGAGGAGCATGAAACGGTCTGAAAAATAGGAGGAGCATGAAACGGTGATCAAAAACATGAAGAGCCTGAAAAGGTGTGAAAAATATGAAGAGCTTCAAAATGTGTGAAATATATTAGGAGCATGAAACCGTCTGAAATATAGGAGAAGCATGACGTGGTGTGGAAAACATGAAGAGCCTGAAAAGGTGTGAAAAATATGAAGAGCTTCAAAAAGTGTGAAATACATGAAGAGCATGAAAGGGTCTGAAAAATAGGAGGATTATGAAACGGTGTTCAAAAACATGAAGAGCCTGAAAAGGTGTGGAAAATATGAAGAGCCTCAAATCGTGTCAAATATATGAGAAGTATGAAAGGGTATGATAATTAGCAGGAGCATGAAGCGGTGTTGAAAAACAGGAAGAGTCTGAAATCGTGTGAAAAATATGAAGAGCTTCAAAAATGTGAAAAATATGAAGAGCTTCAAAAGTTTTGAAAAATATGAAGAACTTGAAAAGGTGTCAAAAATGAGATGAGCATGAAACGGACTGAAAAATAGGAGGAGCATGAAATGCTTTTGAAAATCATGAAGAGAATGAAAAGGTGTGAAAAATATGAAGAGCTTCAAAGGGTGTCAAAAATATGAGGAGCATGAAACGGTCTGACAAATAGGAGGAGCATGAAGCGGTGTTCAAAAACATGAAGTGCCTGAAAAGGTGTGAAAAATTAGAAGAGCTTCAAAGGTGTCAAAAATATGAGGATCATGAAATGGTCTGAAAAATAGAAGGAGGATGAAGCGGTGTTCAAAAACATGAAGAGGCTGAAAAGGTGTGAAAAATATGAAGAGCTTCAAAAGGTTTCAAATATATGAGAAGCATGAAACGGTCTGAAAAATAGGAGGAGCAGAAGTGGTGTTCAAAAACATGAGGAGCCTGAATAGGTGTGAAAAATATGAATAGCTTCAAAAGGTGTCAAAAATATGAGGAGCAAGAAACGGTCTGAAAAATAGGAGGAGCATGAAGCGGTGTTCAAAAACATGAAGAGTCTGAAAACGTGTGAAAATATGAAGAGTTTCAAAAATATGAAAAATATGAAGAGCTTCAAAAGGTGTGACAAATATGAAGAGCTTCAAAAGGTGTCAAAAATGAGATGAGCATGAAACGATCTGAAAAATAGGAGGAGCATGAAGCGGTGTTGAAAATCATGAAGAGCCTGAAAAGGTGAGAAAAATATGAAGAGCTTCAAAAGGTGTGAAAAATATGAGGAGCATGATACGGTCGAAAAAATAGGAGGAGCATGAAGCGTAGTTCAAAAACATGAAGAGCCTGAAAAGGTGTGAAAAATATGAAGAGCCTCAAAACATGTCAAAAATATGAGGAGTATGCAACGGTATGATAAATAGCAGGAGCATGAAGCGGTGTTGAAAAACATGAAGAGTCTGAAATCGTGTGAAAAATATGAAGAGCTTCAAAAATGTGAAAAATATGAAGAGCTTCAAAAGGTGTAAAAAATATGAAGAGCTTCAAAAGTGTCAAAAATTAGATGAGCATGAAACGGTCTAAAAAATAGGAGGAGCAACAAGTAGTGTTGAAAAAAATGAAAAGCCTGAAAAGGTGTGAAACATATGAAGAGCTTCAAATGGTGTCAAAAATATGAGGAGAATAAAACGGTCTGCAAAATAGGAGGAGCATGAAATAGTGTTCAAAAACATGAAAAGCCTGAAAAAGTGTGAAATATATGAAGAGCTTCAAAAGGTGTGAAAAATATGAGAGGCATGAAACGACTGAAAAATAGGAGGAGCATGATGCGGTGGTCAAAAACATGAAGAGCCTGAAAAGGTGTGAAAAATATGAAGAGCTTCAAAAGGTGTAAAATATAAGAGGAGCATGAAACAGTGTGAAAAATAGGATGAGCATGAAACGGTTTTAAAAAGATGAAGAGCCTAAAATGTGACATATATGAAGAGCTTCAAAAGGTGTGAAATACATGAGGAGGTTGAAACGGTCTGGAAATTTTAGGAGCATGAAGCGGCGTTGAAAAACATGAAGAGCCTGAAAACGTGTGAAAAATATGAAGAGCTTCAAAAGGTGTGAAAAATAGGAGGTGCATGAAGCGGTGTTCAAGCACAAGAAGAGCCTGAAACGGTGTGAAAAATATGAAGAGCTTCAAAAGGTGTGAAAAATAGGAGGTGCATGAAACGGTCTGAAAAATAGGAGGAGCATGAAACGGTGTTCAAAAACAGGAAGAGCCTAAAAAGGTGTGAAAAATATGAAGAGCTTCAAAACATGTCAAAAATATGTGGAGCATGAAACGGTCTGAAAAATAGGAGGAGCATGAAGCGCAGTTGAAAAACATGAAGAACCTGAAAACGTGTGAAAAATATGAAGAGCTTCAAAAGGTGTGAAAAATTGAGATGAGCATGAAGCGGTCTGAAAAATAGGAGGAGCATGAAGTGTTGTTTAAAAGCATGAAGAGCCTGAAAAGTTGTGAAATATATGAAAAGCTTCAAAAAGTGTGAAAAAAAAAGAAGAGCTTCAAAAGGTGTCAAAAATATGAGGAGCATGAAACGGTCTGAAAAATAGGAGGAGCATGAAACGGTGTTCAAATACATGAAGAGCCTAAAAAGGTGTGAAAAATATGAAGAGCTGCAAAAGGTGTGAAAATATGAAGACCTGCAAAAGGTGTAAAAATCGATGAGCATGAAATGATCTCAAAATTAGGAGCAGCACGAAGCGGTGTTGAAAAACATGAAGAGCCTGAAAACGTGTAAAATATATGAAGAGCTTCAAAAGATATGAAAAATATGAACAGCTTCAAAATGTGTCAAAAATGAGATGAGCATGAAGCAGTCTGAAAAAAGGAGGAGCATGAAGTGGTGTTGAAAAACATGAAGAGCCTGAAAAGGTGTGAAATATATGAAGAGTTTCAAAAGATGTCAAAAATATGAGGAGCATGAAACGGTCTGAAAAATAGGAGGAGCATCAAACTGTGCTGAAAAACATGAAGAGCCTGAAAAGGTGTGAAAAATGTGATGAGCTTCAAAACGTGTCAAAAATATGAGGAGCATGAAACGGTCTGGAAAATAGGAGGAGCATGAAACTGTGCTGAAAATCATGTAGAGCATGAAAACTTGTGAAAAATATGAAGAGCTTCCAAAGGGAAGAATGATATTAAGAGCTTGAAGAGGAGTCAAAAAGAGATGAGCATGAAATGTTCTGAAAAATAGGAGGAGCATGAAGTGGTGTTCAAAAAAATGAAGAGACTGAAAAGGTTTGAAATATATGAACAGCTTCAAAAGGTGTCAAAAATATGAGGAGCATGAAACGGTCTGAAACATAGGAGGAGAATGACGTGGTGGTGAAAAATATGAAGAGCCTGAAAAGATGTGAAATATATGAAGAGCTTCAAAGGTGTGAAATATATGAAGAGCTTCAAAAGGTGTCAAAAATATGAGAAGCATTAAACGGTCTGAAAAACAGGAGTAACATGAATCAGTGTTCAAAAACATGAAGTGCCTGAAAAGGTGTGAAAAATACGAAGAGCTTGAAAAGATGTGAAATACAAGTGGAGCATGAAACGGTCTGAAAAATACGAGAAGCATGAATCGGTGTTCAAAAACATGAAGAGCCTGGAAAGGTGTGAAAAATATGAAGAGATTCAATAGATGTCAAAAATATGAGGAGGATGAAACGGTCTGAAAAATAGGAGGAGCATGAAGCTGTGTTCAAAAACATGAAGAGCCTGAAAAGGTGTGAAAAATATGAAGAGCTTCAAAAGGTGTCAAAAATATGACGAGCATGAAACGGTCTGAAAAATAGCAGAAGCATGAAGCGGTGTTCAAAAACATGAAGAGCCTGAAATTGTGTGAAAAATATAAAGAGCTTCAAAAGATGTGAAAAATATGAAGAGCTTCAAAAGGTGTCAAAAATATGACGAGCATGAAACGGTCTGAAAAAGAGCAGAAGCATGAAGCGGTGTTCAAAAACATGAATAGCCTGAAATTGTGTGAAAAATATAAAGAGCTTCAAAAGATGTGAAAAATATGAAGAGCTTCAAAAGGTGTCAAAAATGAGATGAGCATGAAACGGTCCGAAAAATACGAGGAGCATGAAGCGGTGTTGAAAATCATGAAGAGCCTGAAAAGGAGTGAAAAATATGAAGAGCTTCAATGATGTGAAAAATATGAAGAGCTTCAAAAGGTGTCAAAATTGAGATGAGCATGAAACGGTCTGAAAAATAGGAGGAGCATGAAGTCGTGTTGAAAAAAAAGAAGAGACTGAAAAGGTGTGAAATATATGAAGAGCTTCAAAAGTTGTCAAAAATATGAGGAGAATGAAACGGTCTGAAAAATAGGAGGACCATGAAGCTGTGTCGAAAAACATCAAGAGCCTGAAAAGGTGTGAAAAATATGAAGAGCTTCTAAAGGTGTCTAAAATATGAGGAGCATGAAACGGTCTGAAAAATAGGAGTAGCATGAAGCGGTGTTCAAAAACATGAAGAGCCTGAAAAGTTGTGAAAAATATGAAAAGCTTCAAAAGGTGTCAAAAATGAGATGAGCATTAAACGGTCTGAAAAATAGGAATAACATGAAACGTTGTTGAAAATCATGAAGAGCCTGAAATAGTGTGAAAAATATAAAGAGCTGCAAAAGGTGTCAAAAATATGAGGAGCATGAATCGGTCTGATAAATAGGTGGAGCATGAAGCTGTGTTCAAAAACATGAAGAGCCTGAAAAGGTGTGAAAAATATGAAGAGCTTCAAAAGGTGTGAAAAATATGAGGAGCATGAAACGGTCTGAAAAATAGAAGCATCATGAAACGGTGTTGAAACACATGAAGAGCCTGAAAACGTGTGAAAAATATGAAGAGCTTCAAAAGGTGTGAAAAATATAGAGCTTCAAAGTTGACAAAAATGAGATGAGCATGAAACGGTCTGAAAAATAGGAGGAGAATGAAGTGGTGGTGAAAAACATGCAGAGCCTGAAAAGGTGTGAAAAATATGAAGAGCTTCAAAATGTTTCAAAAATATGAAGAGCATGAAACGGTCTGAAAATCAGGAGGATCATGAAGCAGTGTTCAAAAACATGAAGAGCCTGAAAAGGTGTGAAAAATATGAAGAGCTTCAAAAGGTGTCAAAAATATGAGGAGCATGAAACGGTCTGAATAATAGGAGGAGCATGAAACGGTGATCAAAAACATGAAGAGCCTGAAAAGGTGTGAAAAATATGAAGAGCTTCAAAAGGTGTGAAAAATATGAAGAGCTTCAAAATGTGTGAAAAATATGAAGAGCTTGAAAAGGTGTCAAAAATATGAGGAGCATGAAAAGGTCTGAAAAATACGAGGAGCTTGAAGTGGTTTTAAAAAACATAAAGAGCCTGAAAAGGTGTGAAAAATATGAAGAGCTTCAAAAGGTGTGAAAAATATGAGGAGCATGAAACGGTCTGAAAAATAGGAGGAGCATGAAGCGGTGTTCAAAAACATGAAGAGCCTGAAAAGGTGTGAAAAATATGAAGAGCTCCAAAAGTTGTCAAAAATATGTGGAGCGTAAAACCGTCTCAAAAATAGGAGGAGCGTGAAGCGGTGATGAATAACATGAAGAACGTAAAAACGTGTGAAAAATATGAAGAGCTTCAAAAGGTGTCAAAAATATGAGGAGCATGAAACGGTCTCAAAAATAGGAGGAGAAGAAGTGGTGTTGAAAAACATGAAGAGCCTGAAAAGGTGTGAAAAATATGAAGAGCTTCAAAAGGTGTCAATAATAATAGGTTCATGAAACAGTCTGAAAAATAGGAGGAGCATGAAACTGTCTGAAAAATAGGAGGAGCATGAAGCGGTCTTGAAAAAGATGAACAGCCAGAAAAGGTGTGAAAAATATGAAGAGCTTCCAAAATTGTCAAAAATATGAGGAGCATGAAACGGTCTGAAAAATAGGAGGAGCATGAAACGGTCGGAAAAATAGGAGGAGCTTGAAACGGTGTTGAAAAACATGAAGATCCTGAAAACGTGTGAAAAATATGAAGAGCTTCAAAAGGTGTGAAAATAGGAGCAGCTTCAAAAGCTTTCAAAATTTTGAGGAGCATGAAAAGGCCTGAAAAATAGGAGGAGCATGAAGCGGTGTTGAAAAACATGAAGAGCCTGAAAAGGTGTGAAAAATATGAACAGCTTCCAAAATTGTCAAAAATATGAGGAGCATGAAACGGTCTGAAAAATACGCGGAGCAAGAAGCGGTGTTCAAAAACATGGAGAGCCTGAAAAGTTGTGAAAAATATGAAGAGCTTCAAAAGGTGTCAAAATTATGAGGAGCATGAAACGGTCTGAAAAATAGGAGGAGCATGAAATGGTGTTGAAAAACATGAAAAGCATGAAAAGGTGTGAAAAATATGAGGAGCTTCAAAAGGTGTGAAAAATAAGAGGAGCATGAAACGGTCTGAAAATCAGGAGGATCATGAAGCTGTGTTCAAAAACATGAAGAGCCTGAAATGGTGTGAAAAATATGAGGAAGATGAAACGGTCTGAAAATTAGGAGGAGCATGAAGCGGTGTTCAAAAAAAAAAAGAGCCTGAAAAGGTGTTACAAATATGAAGAGCTTCAAAAGGTGTAAAAAATATGAGGAGCATGAAACGGTCTGAAATAGAGAAGCAGCATGAAACGGTGTTGAAAAATATGAAGGCCCTCAAAAGGTGTGAAAAATATGAAGAGCTTCAAAAGGTGTCAAACATATGAAGATCATGAAACCGTCTGAAAAATAGGAGGATCATGAAGCAGTGTTCAAAAACGTGAAGAGCCTGAAAATGTGTGAAAAATATTCAGAGCTTCAAAATGTGTCAAATATATGAGGAGCATAAAAAGGTCTGAAAAATAGAAGAAGGATGAAACGGTGATTAAAAACATGAAGAGCCTGAAAAGGTGTGAAAAATATGAAGAGCTTCAAAAGGTGTCAATAATAATAGGTGCATGAAACAGTCTGAAAAATAGGAGGAGCATGAAACTGTCTGAAAAATAGGAGGAGCATGAAGCGGTCTTGAAAAAGATGAACAGCCAGAAAATGTGTGAAAAATATGAAGAGCTTCCAAAATTGTCAAAAATATGAGGAGCATGAAACGGTCTGAAAAATAGGAGGAGCATGAAACGGTCGGAAAAATAGGAGGAGCTTGAAACGGTGTTGAAAAACATGAAGATCCTGAAAACGTGTGAAAAATATGAAGAGCTTCAAAAGGTGTGAAAATAGGAGCAGCTTCAAAAGCTTTCAAAATTTTGAGGAGCATGAAACGGTCTGAAAAATAGGAGGAGCATGAAGCGGTGTTGAAAAACATGAAGAGCCTGAAAAGGTGTGAAAAATATGAACAGCTTCCAAAATTGTCAAAAATATGAGGAGCATGAAACGGTCTGAAAAATAGGAGGAGCATGAAGCGGTGTTCAAAAACATGGAGAGCCTGAAAAGTTGTGAAAAATATGAAGAGCTTCAAAAGGTGTCAAAATTGAGATGAGCATGAAACGGGCTGAAAAATAGGAGGAGCATGAAGTCGTGTTGAAAAAAAAGAAGAGACTGAAAAGGTGTGAAATATATGAAGAGCTTCAAAAGGTGTCAAAATTATGAGAAGAATGAAACGGTCTGAAAAATAGGAGGACCATGAAGCTGTGTCGAAAAACATGAAGAGCCTGAAAAGGTGTGAAAAATATGAAGAGCTTCTAAAGGTGTCAAAAATATGAGGAGCATGAAACGGTCTGAAAAATAGGACTAGCATGAAGCGGTGTTCAAAAACATGAAGAGCCTGAAAAGGTGTGAAAAATATGAAGAGCTCAAAAAGTGTCAAAAATATGAGGAGCATGAAACGATCTGAAAAATAGAAGGAGCATGAAACGGTGATCAAACACATGAAGAGCCTGAAAAGGTGTGGAAAATATGAAGAGCTTCAAAAGGTGTGAAATACATGAGGAGCATGAAACTCTCTGAAAAAGAGGAGGAGCATGAAGCGGTGTTCAAAAACATGAAGAGCCTGAAAAGTTGTGAAAAATATGAAAAGCTTCAAAATGTGTCAAAAATGAGATGAGCATTAAACGGTCTGAAAAATAGGAATAACATGAAACGGTGTTGAAAATCATGAAGAGCCTGAAATAGTGTGAAAAATATAAACAGCTGCAAAAGGTGTCAAAAATATGAGGAGCATGAAACGGTCTGATAAATAGGTGGAGCATGAAGCTGTGTTCAAAAAAATGAAGAGCCTGAAAAGGTGTGAAAATTATGAAGAGCTTCAAAAGGTGTGAAAAATATGAGGAGCATGAAACGGTCTGAAAAATAGAAGCGGCATGAAACGGTGTTGAAACACATGAAGAGCCTGAAAACGTGTGAAAAATATGAAGAGCTTCAAAAGGTGTGAAAAATATAAAGAGCTTCAAAGGTGACAAAAATGAGATGAGGATGAAACGGTCTGAAAAATAGGAGGAGCATGAAGTGGTGGTGAAAAACATGAAGAGCCTGAAAAGGTGTGAAAAATATGAAGAGCTTCAACAGGTGTGAAGTATATGAGGAGCATGAAACGGGCTGAAAAATAGGAGAAGCATGAAGCGGCGTTGAAAAACATGAAGAGCCTGAAAATGTGTGAAAATATGAAAAGCTTCAAAAGGTGTCAAAAATGAGATGAGCATGAAACGGTCTGAAAAATAGGAGGTTCATGAAACGGTGTTGAAAAACATGAAGAGCCTGAAAAGATGTGAAAAATATGAAAAGCTTCAAAAAGTGTCAAAAATATGAGGAGCATGAAACGTTCTGAAAAATAGGAGGAGCATGAAGCTGTGTTCAAAAACATGAAGAGCCTGAAAAGGTGTGAAAAATATGAAGAGCTTCAAAATGTTTCAAAAATATGAAGAGCATGAAACGGTCTGAAAATCAGGAGGATCATGAAGCGGTGTTCAAAAACATGAAGAGCCTGAAAAGGTGTGAAAAATATGAAGAGCTCAAAAAGTGTGAAAAATATGAGGAGCATGAAACGATCTGAAAAATACGAGGAGCATGAAGCAGTGTTCAAAAACATGAAGAGCCCGAAAAGTTGTGAAAAATATGAAAAGCTTCAAAAGGTGTCAAAAATGAGATGAGCATTAAACGGTCTGAAAAATAGGAATAACATGAAACGTTGTTGAAAATCATGAAGAGCCTGAAATAGTGTGAAAAATATAAAGAGCTGCAAAAGGTGTCAAAAATATGAGGAGCATAAAACGGTCTGATAAATAGGTGGAGCATGAAGCTGTGTTCAAAAACATGAAGAGCCTGAAAAGGTGTGAAAATATGAAGAGCTTCAAAAGGTGTGAAAAATATGAGGAGCATGAAACGGTCTGAAAAATAGAAGCATCATGAAACGGTGTTGAAACACATGAAGAGCCTGAAAACGTGTGAAAAACATGAAGAGCTTCAAAAGGTGTGAAAAATATAAAGAGCTTCAAAGGTGACAAAAATGAGATGAGCATGAAACGGTCTGAAAAATAGGAGGAGAATGAAGTGGTGGTGAAAAACATGAAGAGCCTGAAAAGGTGTGAAAAATATGAAGAGCTTCAAAATGTTTCAAAAATATGAAGAGCATGAAACGGTCTGAAAATCAGGAGGATCATGAAGCAGTGTTCAAAAACATGAAGAGCCTGAAAAGGTGTGAAAAATATGAAGAGCTTCAAAAGGTGTCAAAAATATGAGGAGCATGAAACGGTCTGAAAAATAGAGGAGCATGAAGCGGTGTTCAAATACATGAAGAGCCTAAAAAGGTGTGAAAAATATGAAGAGCTTCAAAAGGTGTCAAAAATTAGATTAGCATGAACAGGTCTGAAAAGTAGCAGGATCATGAATCGGTGTTGAAAAACATGAAGAGCTTGAAAAGGTGTGAAATATATGAAGAGTTTCAAAAGGTGTGAAAAATATGAAGAGCTTCAAAAGGTGTGAAATACATGAGGAGCATGACACGTTCTGAAAAATAGGAGGACCATGAAGCAGTATTCAAAAACATGAAAAGCCTGAAAACGTGTGAAAAATATGAATAGCTTTAAAAGGTGTCAAAAATATGAGGAGCATGAAACGGTCTGAAAAATTGGAGGAGCATGAAGCGGTGTTCAAAAACATGAAGAGCCTGAAAAGGTGTGAAAAATATGAATAGCTTTAAAAGGTGTCAAAAATATGAGGAGCATGAAACGTTCTGAAAAATAGGAGGATCATGAAACAGTGTTCAAAAACATGAAGAGCCTGAAAATGTGTGAAAAATATGAAGAGCTTCAAAAGGTGTCAAAAATATGAGGAGCATGAAACGGTCTGAAAAATAGGAGGAGCATGAAACGGTGATCAAAAACATGAAGAGCCTGAAAAGGTGTGAAAAATATGAAGAGCTTCAAAATGTGTGAAATATATTAGGAGCATGAAACCGTCTGAAATATAGGAGAAGCATGACGTGGTGTGGAAAACATGAAGAGCCTGAAAAGGTGTGAAAAATATGAAGAGCTTCAAAAGGTGTGAAAAATATGAGGAGCATGAAACGGTCTGAAAAATAGAAGCATCATGAAACGGTGTTGAAACACATGAAGAGCCTGAAAACGTGTGAAAAATATGAAGAGCTTCAAAAGGTGTGAAAAATATAGAGCTTCAAAGTTGACAAAAATGAGATGAGCATGAAACGGTCTGAAAAATAGGAGGAGAATGAAGTGGTGGTGAAAAACATGAAGAGCCTGAAAAGGTGTGAAAAATATGAAGAGCTTCAAAATGTTTCAAAAATATGAAGAGCATGAAACGGTCTGAAAATCAGGAGGATCATGAAGCAGTGTTCAAAAACATGAAGAGCCTGAAAAGGTGTGAAAAATATGAAGAGCTTCAAAAGGTGTCAAAAATATGAGGAGCATGAAACGGTCTGAAAAATAGGAGGAGCATGAAACGGTGATCAAAAACATGAAGAGCCTGAAAAGGTGTGAAAAATATGAAGAGCTTCAAAAGGTGTGAAAAATATGAAGAGCTTCAAAATGTGTGAAAAATATGAAGAGCTTGAAAAGGTGTCAAAAATATGAGGAGCATGAAAAGGTCTGAAAAATACGAGGAGCTTGAAGTGGTTTTAAAAAACATAAAGAGCCTGAAAAGGTGTGAAAAATATGAAGAGTTTCAAAAGGTGTGAAAAATATGAGGAGCATGAAACGGTCTGAAAAATAGGAGGAGCATGAAGCGGTGTTCAAAAACATGAAGAGCCTGAAAAGGTGTGAAAAATATGAAGAGCTCCAAAAGTTGTCAAAAATATGTGGAGCGTAAAACCGTCTCAAAAATAGGAGGAGCGTGAAGCGGTGATGAATAACATGAAGAACGTAAAAACGTGTGAAAAATATGAAGAGCTTCAAAAGGTGTCAAAAATATGAGGAGCATGAAACGGTCTCAAAAATAGGAGGAGAAGAAGTGGTGTTGAAAAACATGAAGAGCCTGAAAAGGTGTGAAAAATATGAAGAGCTTCAAAAGGTGTCAATAATAATAGGTGCATGAAACAGTCTGAAAAATAGGAGGAGCATGAAACTGTCTGAAAAATAGGAGGAGCATGAAGCGGTCTTGAAAAAGATGAACAGCCAGAAAAGGTGTGAAAAATATGAAGAGCTTCCAAAATTGTCAAAAATATGAGGAGCATGAAACGGTCTGAAAAATAGGAGGAGCATGAAACGGTCGGAAAAATAGGAGGAGCTTGAAACGGTGTTGAAAAACATGAAGATCCTGAAAACGTGTGAAAAATATGAAGAGCTTCAAAAGGTGTGAAAATAGGAGCAGCTTCAAAAGCTTTCAAAATTTTGAGGAGCATGAAAAGGCCTGAAAAATAGGAGGAGCATGAAGCGGTGTTGAAAAACATGAAGAGCCTGAAAAGGTGTGAAAAATATGAAGAGATTCAAAAGGTGTCAAAAATGAGTGAGCATGAAACCGTCTGAAAAATAGGAGGAGCAAAAAAGGTTGTTGAAAAACATGCAGAGCCTGAAAAAGTGTGAAAAATATGAACAGCTTCAAAAGATGTGAAAAATATGAAGAGCTTCAAAATGTGTCAAAAATGAGATGAGCAGGAAACCGTCTGAAAAATAGGAGGAGCATGAAGCGGTGTTGAAAAACATGAAGAACCTGAAAACGTGTGAGAAATATCAAGAGTTTCAAAAGGTGTCAAAAATATGAGGAGCATGAAACGGACTGAAAAATACGAGGAGCATGAAGTGTTGTTGGAAAACATGAAGAACCTGAAAAGGTGTGAAAAATATGAAGAGCTTCAAAAGGTGTCAAAAATATGAGGAGCATGAAACGGTCTGAAAAATAGGACAAGCATAAGCGGTGTTCAAATACATGAACAGCCTGAAAAGGTGTGAAAAATATGAAGAGCTTCACAAGGTGTCAAAAATATGAGGAGCATGAAACAGTCGGAAAAATAGGAGGAGCATGAAGCGGTGTGGAATAACATGAAGAGCCTGAAAAGGTGTGAAAAATATGAAGAGCTTTAAAAGGTGTGAAAAATATGAAGAGCTTCAAAAGTTGTGAAAAATATGAAGAGCTTCAAAAGGTGTCAAAAATGAGGTGAGCATGAAACGGTCTGAAAAGCAGGAGGAGCATGAATCGGTGTTGAAAAACATGAAGAACCTGAAAAGGTGTGAAAAATATGAAGAGCTTCAAAAGGTGTGAAATACATGAGGAGCATGAAACGTTCTGAAAGATAGTAGCACCATGAAGCTGTGTTCAAAAACATGAAGGGCCTGAAAAGGTGTGAAAATATGAAGAGCTTCAAAAGGTGTCAAAAATATGAGGAGCATGAAACGGTCTGAAAAATAGAGGAGCATGAAGCGGTGTTCAAATACATGAAGAGCCTAAAAAGGTGTGAAAAATATGAAGAGCTTCAAAAGGTGTCAAAAATTAGATTAGCATGAACAGGTCTGAAAAGTAGCAGGATCATGAATCGGTGTTGAAAAACATGAAGAGCTTGAAAAGGTGTGAAATATATGAAGAGTTTCAAAAGGTGTGTAAAATATGAAGAGCTTCAAAAGGTGTGAAATACATGAGGAGCATGACACGTTCTGAAAAATAGGAGGACCATGAAGCGGTGTTCAAAAACATGAAAAGCCTGAAAACGTGTGAAAAATATGAATAGCTTTAAAAGGTGTCAAAAATATGAGGAGCATGAAACGGTCTGAAAAATTGGAGGAGCATGAAGCGGTGTTCAAAAATATGAAGAGCCTGAAAAGGTGTGAAAAATATGAATAGCTTTAAAAGGTGTCAAAAATATGAGGAGCATGAAACGTTCTGAAAAATAGGAGGATCATGAAACAGTGTTCAAAAACATGAAGAGCCTGAAAATGTGTGAAAAATATGAAGAGCCTCAAAACGTGTCAAAAATATGAGGAGTATGAAACGGTCTGAAAAATAGGAGGAGCATGAAGCGGTGTTCAAAAACATGAAGAGCCTGAAAATATGTGAAAAATATGAAGAGCCTCAAAACGTGTCAAAAATATGAGGCATATGAAACGGTCTGAAAAATAGGAGGAGCATGAATCGGTGTTGAAAAACATGAAGAACCTGAAAAGGTGTGAAAATATGAAGAGCTTCAAAAGATGTGAAATACATGAGGAGCATGAAACGTTCTGAAAGATAGTAGCACCATGAAGCGGTGTTCAAAAACATGAAGGGCCTGAAAAGGTGTGAAAATATGAAGAGCTTCAAAAGGTGTCAAAAATATGAGGAGCATGAAACGGTCTGAAAAATTGGACAAGCATAAGCGGTGTTCAAAAACATGAACAGCCTGAAAAGGTGTGAAAAATATGAAGAGCTTCACAAGGTGTCAAAAATATGAGGAGCATGAAACAGTCGGAAAAATAGGAGGAGCATGAAGCGGTGTGGAATAACATGAAGAGCCTGAAAAGGTGTGAAAAATATGAAGAGCTTTAAAAGGTGTGAAAAATATGAAGAGCTTCAAAAGTTGTGAAAAATATGAAGAGCTTCAAAAGGTGTCAAAAATGAGATGAGCATGAAACGGTCTGAAAAACAGGAGGAGCATGAATCGGTGTTGAAAAACATGAAGAACCTGAAAAGGTGTGAAAATATGAAGAGCTTCAAAAGATGTGAAATACATGAGGAGCATGAAACGTTCTGAAAGATAGTAGCACCATGAAGCGGTGTTCAAAAACATGAAGGGCCTGAAAAGGTGTGAAAATATGAAGAGCTTCAAAAGGTGTCAAAAATATGAGGAGCATGAAACGGTCTGAAAAATAGAGGAGCATGAAGCGGTGTTCAAATACATGAGGAGCCTAAAAAGGTGTGAAAAATATGAAGAGGTTCAAAAGGTGTCAAAAATTAGATTAGCATGAACAGGTCTGAAAAGTAGCAGGATCATGAATCGGTGTTGAAAAACATGAAGAGCTTGAAAAGGTGTGAAATATATGAAGAGTTTCAAAAGGTGTGAAAAATATGAAGAGCTTCAAAAGGTGTGAAATACATGAGGAGCATGACACGTTCTGAAAAATAGGAGGACCATGAAGCAGTATTCAAAAACATGAAAAGCCTGAAAACGTGTGAAAAATATGAATAGCTTTAAAAGGTGTCAAAAATATGAGGAGCATGAAACGGTCTGAAAAATTGGAGGAGCATGAAGCGGTGTTCAAAAACATGAAGAGCCTGAAAAGGTGTGAAAAATATGAATAGCTTTAAAAGGTGTCAAAAATATGAGGAGCATGAAACGTTCTGAAAAATAGGAGGATCATGAAACAGTGTTCAAAAACATGAAGAGCCTGAAAATGTGTGAAAAATATGAAGAGCTTCAAAAGGTGTCAAAAATATGAGGAGCATGAAACGGTCTGAAAAATAGGAGGAGCATGAAACGGTGATCAAAAACATGAAGAGCCTGAAAAGGTGTGAAAAATATGAAGAGCTTCAAAATGTGTGAAATATATTAGGAGCATGAAACCGTCTGAAATATAGGAGAAGCATGACGTGGTGTGGAAAACATGAAGAGCCTGAAAAGGTGTGAAAAATATGAAGAGCTTCAAAAAGTGTGAAATACATGAAGAGCATGAAAGGGTCTGAAAAATAGGAGGATTATGAAACGGTGTTCAAAAACATGAAGAGCCTGAAAAGGTGTGGAAAATATGAAGAGCCTCAAATCGTGTCAAATATATGAGAAGTATGAAAGGGTATGATAATTAGCAGGAGCATGAAGCGGTGTTGAAAAACAGGAAGAGTCTGAAATCGTGTGAAAAATATGAAGAGCTTCAAAAATGTGAAAAATATGAAGAGCTTCAAAAGTTTTGAAAAATATGAAGAACTTGAAAAGGTGTCAAAAATGAGATGAGCATGAAACGGACTGAAAAATAGGAGGAGCATGAAATGCTTTTGAAAATCATGAAGAGAATGAAAAGGTGTGAAAAATATGAAGAGCTTCAAAGGGTGTCAAAAATATGAGGAGCATGAAACGGTCTGACAAATAGGAGGAGCATGAAGCGGTGTTCAAAAACATGAAGTGCCTGAAAAGGTGTGAAAAATTAGAAGAGCTTCAAAGGTGTCAAAAATATGAGGATCATGAAATGGTCTGAAAAATAGAAGGAGGATGAAGCGGTGTTCAAAAACATGAAGAGGCTGAAAAGGTGTGAAAAATATGAAGAGCTTCAAAAGGTTTCAAATATATGAGAAGCATGAAACGGTCTGAAAAATAGGAGGAGCAGAAGTGGTGTTCAAAAACATGAGGAGCCTGAATAGGTGTGAAAAATATGAATAGCTTCAAAAGGTGTCAAAAATATGAGGAGCAAGAAACGGTCTGAAAAATAGGAGGAGCATGAAGCGGTGTTCAAAAACATGAAGAGTCTGAAAACGTGTGAAAATATGAAGAGTTTCAAAAATATGAAAAATATGAAGAGCTTCAAAAGGTGTGACAAATATGAAGAGCTTCAAAAGGTGTCAAAAATGAGATGAGCATGAAACGATCTGAAAAATAGGAGGAGCATGAAGCGGTGTTGAAAATCATGAAGAGCCTGAAAAGGTGAGAAAAATATGAAGAGCTTCAAAAGGTGTGAAAAATATGAGGAGCATGATACGGTCGAAAAAATAGGAGGAGCATGAAGCGTAGTTCAAAAACATGAAGAGCCTGAAAAGGTGTGAAAAATATGAAGAGCCTCAAAACATGTCAAAAATATGAGGAGTATGCAACGGTATGATAAATAGCAGGAGCATGAAGCGGTGTTGAAAAACATGAAGAGTCTGAAATCGTGTGAAAAATATGAAGAGCTTCAAAAATGTGAAAAATATGAAGAGCTTCAAAAGGTGTAAAAAATATGAAGAGCTTCAAAAGTGTCAAAAATTAGATGAGCATGAAACGGTCTAAAAAATAGGAGGAGCAACAAGTAGTGTTGAAAAAAATGAAAAGCCTGAAAAGGTGTGAAACATATGAAGAGCTTCAAATGGTGTCAAAAATATGAGGAGAATAAAACGGTCTGCAAAATAGGAGGAGCATGAAATAGTGTTCAAAAACATGAAAAGCCTGAAAAAGTGTGAAATATATGAAGAGCTTCAAAAGGTGTGAAAAATATGAGAGGCATGAAACGACTGAAAAATAGGAGGAGCATGATGCGGTGGTCAAAAACATGAAGAGCCTGAAAAGGTGTGAAAAATATGAAGAGCTTCAAAAGGTGTAAAATATAAGAGGAGCATGAAACAGTGTGAAAAATAGGATGAGCATGAAACGGTTTTAAAAAGATGAAGAGCCTAAAATGTGACATATATGAAGAGCTTCAAAAGGTGTGAAATACATGAGGAGGTTGAAACGGTCTGGAAATTTTAGGAGCATGAAGCGGCGTTGAAAAACATGAAGAGCCTGAAAACGTGTGAAAAATATGAAGAGCTTCAAAAGGTGTGAAAAATAGGAGGTGCATGAAGCGGTGTTCAAGCACAAGAAGAGCCTGAAACGGTGTGAAAAATATGAAGAGCTTCAAAAGGTGTGAAAAATAGGAGGTGCATGAAACGGTCTGAAAAATAGGAGGAGCATGAAACGGTGTTCAAAAACAGGAAGAGCCTAAAAAGGTGTGAAAAATATGAAGAGCTTCAAAACATGTCAAAAATATGTGGAGCATGAAACGGTCTGAAAAATAGGAGGAGCATGAAGCGCAGTTGAAAAACATGAAGAACCTGAAAACGTGTGAAAAATATGAAGAGCTTCAAAAGGTGTGAAAAATTGAGATGAGCATGAAGCGGTCTGAAAAATAGGAGGAGCATGAAGTGTTGTTTAAAAGCATGAAGAGCCTGAAAAGTTGTGAAATATATGAAAAGCTTCAAAAAGTGTGAAAAAAAAAGAAGAGCTTCAAAAGGTGTCAAAAATATGAGGAGCATGAAACGGTCTGAAAAATAGGAGGAGCATGAAACGGTGTTCAAATACATGAAGAGCCTAAAAAGGTGTGAAAAATATGAAGAGCTGCAAAAGGTGTGAAAATATGAAGACCTGCAAAAGGTGTAAAAATCGATGAGCATGAAATGATCTCAAAATTAGGAGCAGCACGAAGCGGTGTTGAAAAACATGAAGAGCCTGAAAACGTGTAAAATATATGAAGAGCTTCAAAAGATATGAAAAATATGAACAGCTTCAAAATGTGTCAAAAATGAGATGAGCATGAAGCAGTCTGAAAAAAGGAGGAGCATGAAGTGGTGTTGAAAAACATGAAGAGCCTGAAAAGGTGTGAAATATATGAAGAGTTTCAAAAGATGTCAAAAATATGAGGAGCATGAAACGGTCTGAAAAATAGGAGGAGCATCAAACTGTGCTGAAAAACATGAAGAGCCTGAAAAGGTGTGAAAAATGTGATGAGCTTCAAAACGTGTCAAAAATATGAGGAGCATGAAACGGTCTGGAAAATAGGAGGAGCATGAAACTGTGCTGAAAATCATGTAGAGCATGAAAACTTGTGAAAAATATGAAGAGCTTCCAAAGGGAAGAATGATATTAAGAGCTTGAAGAGGAGTCAAAAAGAGATGAGCATGAAATGTTCTGAAAAATAGGAGGAGCATGAAGTGGTGTTCAAAAAAATGAAGAGACTGAAAAGGTTTGAAATATATGAACAGCTTCAAAAGGTGTCAAAAATATGAGGAGCATGAAACGGTCTGAAACATAGGAGGAGAATGACGTGGTGGTGAAAAATATGAAGAGCCTGAAAAGATGTGAAATATATGAAGAGCTTCAAAGGTGTGAAATATATGAAGAGCTTCAAAAGGTGTCAAAAATATGAGAAGCATTAAACGGTCTGAAAAACAGGAGTAACATGAATCAGTGTTCAAAAACATGAAGTGCCTGAAAAGGTGTGAAAAATACGAAGAGCTTGAAAAGATGTGAAATACAAGTGGAGCATGAAACGGTCTGAAAAATACGAGAAGCATGAATCGGTGTTCAAAAACATGAAGAGCCTGGAAAGGTGTGAAAAATATGAAGAGATTCAATAGATGTCAAAAATATGAGGAGGATGAAACGGTCTGAAAAATAGGAGGAGCATGAAGCTGTGTTCAAAAACATGAAGAGCCTGAAAAGGTGTGAAAAATATGAAGAGCTTCAAAAGGTGTCAAAAATATGACGAGCATGAAACGGTCTGAAAAATAGCAGAAGCATGAAGCGGTGTTCAAAAACATGAAGAGCCTGAAATTGTGTGAAAAATATAAAGAGCTTCAAAAGATGTGAAAAATATGAAGAGCTTCAAAAGGTGTCAAAAATATGACGAGCATGAAACGGTCTGAAAAAGAGCAGAAGCATGAAGCGGTGTTCAAAAACATGAATAGCCTGAAATTGTGTGAAAAATATAAAGAGCTTCAAAAGATGTGAAAAATATGAAGAGCTTCAAAAGGTGTCAAAAATGAGATGAGCATGAAACGGTCCGAAAAATACGAGGAGCATGAAGCGGTGTTGAAAATCATGAAGAGCCTGAAAAGGAGTGAAAAATATGAAGAGCTTCAATGATGTGAAAAATATGAAGAGCTTCAAAAGGTGTCAAAATTGAGATGAGCATGAAACGGTCTGAAAAATAGGAGGAGCATGAAGTCGTGTTGAAAAAAAAGAAGAGACTGAAAAGGTGTGAAATATATGAAGAGCTTCAAAAGTTGTCAAAAATATGAGGAGAATGAAACGGTCTGAAAAATAGGAGGACCATGAAGCTGTGTCGAAAAACATCAAGAGCCTGAAAAGGTGTGAAAAATATGAAGAGCTTCTAAAGGTGTCTAAAATATGAGGAGCATGAAACGGTCTGAAAAATAGGAGTAGCATGAAGCGGTGTTCAAAAACATGAAGAGCCTGAAAAGTTGTGAAAAATATGAAAAGCTTCAAAAGGTGTCAAAAATGAGATGAGCATTAAACGGTCTGAAAAATAGGAATAACATGAAACGTTGTTGAAAATCATGAAGAGCCTGAAATAGTGTGAAAAATATAAAGAGCTGCAAAAGGTGTCAAAAATATGAGGAGCATGAATCGGTCTGATAAATAGGTGGAGCATGAAGCTGTGTTCAAAAACATGAAGAGCCTGAAAAGGTGTGAAAAATATGAAGAGCTTCAAAAGGTGTGAAAAATATGAGGAGCATGAAACGGTCTGAAAAATAGAAGCATCATGAAACGGTGTTGAAACACATGAAGAGCCTGAAAACGTGTGAAAAATATGAAGAGCTTCAAAAGGTGTGAAAAATATAGAGCTTCAAAGTTGACAAAAATGAGATGAGCATGAAACGGTCTGAAAAATAGGAGGAGAATGAAGTGGTGGTGAAAAACATGCAGAGCCTGAAAAGGTGTGAAAAATATGAAGAGCTTCAAAATGTTTCAAAAATATGAAGAGCATGAAACGGTCTGAAAATCAGGAGGATCATGAAGCAGTGTTCAAAAACATGAAGAGCCTGAAAAGGTGTGAAAAATATGAAGAGCTTCAAAAGGTGTCAAAAATATGAGGAGCATGAAACGGTCTGAAAAATAGGAGGAGCATGAAACGGTGATCAAAAACATGAAGAGCCTGAAAAGGTGTGAAAAATATGAAGAGCTTCAAAAGGTGTGAAAAATATGAAGAGCTTCAAAATGTGTGAAAAATATGAAGAGCTTGAAAAGGTGTCAAAAATATGAGGAGCATGAAAAGGTCTGAAAAATACGAGGAGCTTGAAGTGGTTTTAAAAAACATAAAGAGCCTGAAAAGGTGTGAAAAATATGAAGAGCTTCAAAAGGTGTGAAAAATATGAGGAGCATGAAACGGTCTGAAAAATAGGAGGAGCATGAAGCGGTGTTCAAAAACATGAAGAGCCTGAAAAGGTGTGAAAAATATGAAGAGCTCCAAAAGTTGTCAAAAATATGTGGAGCGTAAAACCGTCTCAAAAATAGGAGGAGCGTGAAGCGGTGATGAATAACATGAAGAACGTAAAAACGTGTGAAAAATATGAAGAGCTTCAAAAGGTGTCAAAAATATGAGGAGCATGAAACGGTCTCAAAAATAGGAGGAGAAGAAGTGGTGTTGAAAAACATGAAGAGCCTGAAAAGGTGTGAAAAATATGAAGAGCTTCAAAAGGTGTCAATAATAATAGGTTCATGAAACAGTCTGAAAAATAGGAGGAGCATGAAACTGTCTGAAAAATAGGAGGAGCATGAAGCGGTCTTGAAAAAGATGAACAGCCAGAAAAGGTGTGAAAAATATGAAGAGCTTCCAAAATTGTCAAAAATATGAGGAGCATGAAACGGTCTGAAAAATAGGAGGAGCATGAAACGGTCGGAAAAATAGGAGGAGCTTGAAACGGTGTTGAAAAACATGAAGATCCTGAAAACGTGTGAAAAATATGAAGAGCTTCAAAAGGTGTGAAAATAGGAGCAGCTTCAAAAGCTTTCAAAATTTTGAGGAGCATGAAAAGGCCTGAAAAATAGGAGGAGCATGAAGCGGTGTTGAAAAACATGAAGAGCCTGAAAAGGTGTGAAAAATATGAACAGCTTCCAAAATTGTCAAAAATATGAGGAGCATGAAACGGTCTGAAAAATACGCGGAGCAAGAAGCGGTGTTCAAAAACATGGAGAGCCTGAAAAGTTGTGAAAAATATGAAGAGCTTCAAAAGGTGTCAAAATTATGAGGAGCATGAAACGGTCTGAAAAATAGGAGGAGCATGAAATGGTGTTGAAAAACATGAAAAGCATGAAAAGGTGTGAAAAATATGAGGAGCTTCAAAAGGTGTGAAAAATAAGAGGAGCATGAAACGGTCTGAAAATCAGGAGGATCATGAAGCTGTGTTCAAAAACATGAAGAGCCTGAAATGGTGTGAAAAATATGAGGAAGATGAAACGGTCTGAAAATTAGGAGGAGCATGAAGCGGTGTTCAAAAAAAAAAAGAGCCTGAAAAGGTGTTACAAATATGAAGAGCTTCAAAAGGTGTAAAAAATATGAGGAGCATGAAACGGTCTGAAATAGAGAAGCAGCATGAAACGGTGTTGAAAAATATGAAGGCCCTCAAAAGGTGTGAAAAATATGAAGAGCTTCAAAAGGTGTCAAACATATGAAGATCATGAAACCGTCTGAAAAATAGGAGGATCATGAAGCAGTGTTCAAAAACGTGAAGAGCCTGAAAATGTGTGAAAAATATTCAGAGCTTCAAAATGTGTCAAATATATGAGGAGCATAAAAAGGTCTGAAAAATAGAAGAAGGATGAAACGGTGATTAAAAACATGAAGAGCCTGAAAAGGTGTGAAAAATATGAAGAGCTTCAAAAGGTGTCAATAATAATAGGTGCATGAAACAGTCTGAAAAATAGGAGGAGCATGAAACTGTCTGAAAAATAGGAGGAGCATGAAGCGGTCTTGAAAAAGATGAACAGCCAGAAAATGTGTGAAAAATATGAAGAGCTTCCAAAATTGTCAAAAATATGAGGAGCATGAAACGGTCTGAAAAATAGGAGGAGCATGAAACGGTCGGAAAAATAGGAGGAGCTTGAAACGGTGTTGAAAAACATGAAGATCCTGAAAACGTGTGAAAAATATGAAGAGCTTCAAAAGGTGTGAAAATAGGAGCAGCTTCAAAAGCTTTCAAAATTTTGAGGAGCATGAAACGGTCTGAAAAATAGGAGGAGCATGAAGCGGTGTTGAAAAACATGAAGAGCCTGAAAAGGTGTGAAAAATATGAACAGCTTCCAAAATTGTCAAAAATATGAGGAGCATGAAACGGTCTGAAAAATAGGAGGAGCATGAAGCGGTGTTCAAAAACATGGAGAGCCTGAAAAGTTGTGAAAAATATGAAGAGCTTCAAAAGGTGTCAAAATTGAGATGAGCATGAAACGGGCTGAAAAATAGGAGGAGCATGAAGTCGTGTTGAAAAAAAAGAAGAGACTGAAAAGGTGTGAAATATATGAAGAGCTTCAAAAGGTGTCAAAATTATGAGAAGAATGAAACGGTCTGAAAAATAGGAGGACCATGAAGCTGTGTCGAAAAACATGAAGAGCCTGAAAAGGTGTGAAAAATATGAAGAGCTTCTAAAGGTGTCAAAAATATGAGGAGCATGAAACGGTCTGAAAAATAGGACTAGCATGAAGCGGTGTTCAAAAACATGAAGAGCCTGAAAAGGTGTGAAAAATATGAAGAGCTCAAAAAGTGTCAAAAATATGAGGAGCATGAAACGATCTGAAAAATAGAAGGAGCATGAAACGGTGATCAAACACATGAAGAGCCTGAAAAGGTGTGGAAAATATGAAGAGCTTCAAAAGGTGTGAAATACATGAGGAGCATGAAACTCTCTGAAAAAGAGGAGGAGCATGAAGCGGTGTTCAAAAACATGAAGAGCCTGAAAAGTTGTGAAAAATATGAAAAGCTTCAAAATGTGTCAAAAATGAGATGAGCATTAAACGGTCTGAAAAATAGGAATAACATGAAACGGTGTTGAAAATCATGAAGAGCCTGAAATAGTGTGAAAAATATAAACAGCTGCAAAAGGTGTCAAAAATATGAGGAGCATGAAACGGTCTGATAAATAGGTGGAGCATGAAGCTGTGTTCAAAAAAATGAAGAGCCTGAAAAGGTGTGAAAATTATGAAGAGCTTCAAAAGGTGTGAAAAATATGAGGAGCATGAAACGGTCTGAAAAATAGAAGCGGCATGAAACGGTGTTGAAACACATGAAGAGCCTGAAAACGTGTGAAAAATATGAAGAGCTTCAAAAGGTGTGAAAAATATAAAGAGCTTCAAAGGTGACAAAAATGAGATGAGGATGAAACGGTCTGAAAAATAGGAGGAGCATGAAGTGGTGGTGAAAAACATGAAGAGCCTGAAAAGGTGTGAAAAATATGAAGAGCTTCAACAGGTGTGAAGTATATGAGGAGCATGAAACGGGCTGAAAAATAGGAGAAGCATGAAGCGGCGTTGAAAAACATGAAGAGCCTGAAAATGTGTGAAAATATGAAAAGCTTCAAAAGGTGTCAAAAATGAGATGAGCATGAAACGGTCTGAAAAATAGGAGGTTCATGAAACGGTGTTGAAAAACATGAAGAGCCTGAAAAGATGTGAAAAATATGAAAAGCTTCAAAAAGTGTCAAAAATATGAGGAGCATGAAACGTTCTGAAAAATAGGAGGAGCATGAAGCTGTGTTCAAAAACATGAAGAGCCTGAAAAGGTGTGAAAAATATGAAGAGCTTCAAAATGTTTCAAAAATATGAAGAGCATGAAACGGTCTGAAAATCAGGAGGATCATGAAGCGGTGTTCAAAAACATGAAGAGCCTGAAAAGGTGTGAAAAATATGAAGAGCTCAAAAAGTGTGAAAAATATGAGGAGCATGAAACGATCTGAAAAATACGAGGAGCATGAAGCAGTGTTCAAAAACATGAAGAGCCCGAAAAGTTGTGAAAAATATGAAAAGCTTCAAAAGGTGTCAAAAATGAGATGAGCATTAAACGGTCTGAAAAATAGGAATAACATGAAACGTTGTTGAAAATCATGAAGAGCCTGAAATAGTGTGAAAAATATAAAGAGCTGCAAAAGGTGTCAAAAATATGAGGAGCATAAAACGGTCTGATAAATAGGTGGAGCATGAAGCTGTGTTCAAAAACATGAAGAGCCTGAAAAGGTGTGAAAATATGAAGAGCTTCAAAAGGTGTGAAAAATATGAGGAGCATGAAACGGTCTGAAAAATAGAAGCATCATGAAACGGTGTTGAAACACATGAAGAGCCTGAAAACGTGTGAAAAACATGAAGAGCTTCAAAAGGTGTGAAAAATATAAAGAGCTTCAAAGGTGACAAAAATGAGATGAGCATGAAACGGTCTGAAAAATAGGAGGAGAATGAAGTGGTGGTGAAAAACATGAAGAGCCTGAAAAGGTGTGAAAAATATGAAGAGCTTCAAAATGTTTCAAAAATATGAAGAGCATGAAACGGTCTGAAAATCAGGAGGATCATGAAGCAGTGTTCAAAAACATGAAGAGCCTGAAAAGGTGTGAAAAATATGAAGAGCTTCAAAAGGTGTCAAAAATATGAGGAGCATGAAACGGTCTGAAAAATAGAGGAGCATGAAGCGGTGTTCAAATACATGAAGAGCCTAAAAAGGTGTGAAAAATATGAAGAGCTTCAAAAGGTGTCAAAAATTAGATTAGCATGAACAGGTCTGAAAAGTAGCAGGATCATGAATCGGTGTTGAAAAACATGAAGAGCTTGAAAAGGTGTGAAATATATGAAGAGTTTCAAAAGGTGTGAAAAATATGAAGAGCTTCAAAAGGTGTGAAATACATGAGGAGCATGACACGTTCTGAAAAATAGGAGGACCATGAAGCAGTATTCAAAAACATGAAAAGCCTGAAAACGTGTGAAAAATATGAATAGCTTTAAAAGGTGTCAAAAATATGAGGAGCATGAAACGGTCTGAAAAATTGGAGGAGCATGAAGCGGTGTTCAAAAACATGAAGAGCCTGAAAAGGTGTGAAAAATATGAATAGCTTTAAAAGGTGTCAAAAATATGAGGAGCATGAAACGTTCTGAAAAATAGGAGGATCATGAAACAGTGTTCAAAAACATGAAGAGCCTGAAAATGTGTGAAAAATATGAAGAGCTTCAAAAGGTGTCAAAAATATGAGGAGCATGAAACGGTCTGAAAAATAGGAGGAGCATGAAACGGTGATCAAAAACATGAAGAGCCTGAAAAGGTGTGAAAAATATGAAGAGCTTCAAAATGTGTGAAATATATTAGGAGCATGAAACCGTCTGAAATATAGGAGAAGCATGACGTGGTGTGGAAAACATGAAGAGCCTGAAAAGGTGTGAAAAATATGAAGAGCTTCAAAAGGTGTGAAAAATATGAGGAGCATGAAACGGTCTGAAAAATAGAAGCATCATGAAACGGTGTTGAAACACATGAAGAGCCTGAAAACGTGTGAAAAATATGAAGAGCTTCAAAAGGTGTGAAAAATATAGAGCTTCAAAGTTGACAAAAATGAGATGAGCATGAAACGGTCTGAAAAATAGGAGGAGAATGAAGTGGTGGTGAAAAACATGAAGAGCCTGAAAAGGTGTGAAAAATATGAAGAGCTTCAAAATGTTTCAAAAATATGAAGAGCATGAAACGGTCTGAAAATCAGGAGGATCATGAAGCAGTGTTCAAAAACATGAAGAGCCTGAAAAGGTGTGAAAAATATGAAGAGCTTCAAAAGGTGTCAAAAATATGAGGAGCATGAAACGGTCTGAAAAATAGGAGGAGCATGAAACGGTGATCAAAAACATGAAGAGCCTGAAAAGGTGTGAAAAATATGAAGAGCTTCAAAAGGTGTGAAAAATATGAAGAGCTTCAAAATGTGTGAAAAATATGAAGAGCTTGAAAAGGTGTCAAAAATATGAGGAGCATGAAAAGGTCTGAAAAATACGAGGAGCTTGAAGTGGTTTTAAAAAACATAAAGAGCCTGAAAAGGTGTGAAAAATATGAAGAGTTTCAAAAGGTGTGAAAAATATGAGGAGCATGAAACGGTCTGAAAAATAGGAGGAGCATGAAGCGGTGTTCAAAAACATGAAGAGCCTGAAAAGGTGTGAAAAATATGAAGAGCTCCAAAAGTTGTCAAAAATATGTGGAGCGTAAAACCGTCTCAAAAATAGGAGGAGCGTGAAGCGGTGATGAATAACATGAAGAACGTAAAAACGTGTGAAAAATATGAAGAGCTTCAAAAGGTGTCAAAAATATGAGGAGCATGAAACGGTCTCAAAAATAGGAGGAGAAGAAGTGGTGTTGAAAAACATGAAGAGCCTGAAAAGGTGTGAAAAATATGAAGAGCTTCAAAAGGTGTCAATAATAATAGGTGCATGAAACAGTCTGAAAAATAGGAGGAGCATGAAACTGTCTGAAAAATAGGAGGAGCATGAAGCGGTCTTGAAAAAGATGAACAGCCAGAAAAGGTGTGAAAAATATGAAGAGCTTCCAAAATTGTCAAAAATATGAGGAGCATGAAACGGTCTGAAAAATAGGAGGAGCATGAAACGGTCGGAAAAATAGGAGGAGCTTGAAACGGTGTTGAAAAACATGAAGATCCTGAAAACGTGTGAAAAATATGAAGAGCTTCAAAAGGTGTGAAAATAGGAGCAGCTTCAAAAGCTTTCAAAATTTTGAGGAGCATGAAAAGGCCTGAAAAATAGGAGGAGCATGAAGCGGTGTTGAAAAACATGAAGAGCCTGAAAAGGTGTGAAAAATATGAAGAGATTCAAAAGGTGTCAAAAATGAGTGAGCATGAAACCGTCTGAAAAATAGGAGGAGCAAAAAAGGTTGTTGAAAAACATGCAGAGCCTGAAAAAGTGTGAAAAATATGAACAGCTTGAAAAGGTGTCAAAAATATGAGGAGCATGAAACGGTCTGAAAAATAGGACAAGCATAAGCGGTGTTCAAATACATGAACAGCCTGAAAAGGTGTGAAAAATATGAAGAGCTTCACAAGGTGTCAAAAATATGAGGAGCATGAAACAGTCGGAAAAATAGGAGGAGCATGAAGCGGTGTGGAATAACATGAAGAGCCTGAAAAGGTGTGAAAAATATGAAGAGCTTTAAAAGGTGTGAAAAATATGAAGAGCTTCAAAAGTTGTGAAAAATATGAAGAGCTTCAAAAGGTGTCAAAAATGAGGTGAGCATGAAACGGTCTGAAAAGCAGGAGGAGCATGAATCGGTGTTGAAAAACATGAAGAACCTGAAAAGGTGTGAAAAATATGAAGAGCTTCAAAAGGTGTGAAATACATGAGTAGCATGAAACGTTCTGAAAGATAGTAGCACCATGAAGCTGTGTTCAAAAACATGAAGGGCCTGAAAAGGTGTGAAAATATGAAGAGCTTCAAAAGGTGTCAAAAATATGAGGAGCATGAAACGGTCTGAAAAATAGAGGAGCATGAAGCGGTGTTCAAATACATGAAGAGCCTAAAAAGGTGTGAAAAATATGAAGAGCTTCAAAAGGTGTCAAAAATTAGATTAGCATGAACAGGTCTGAAAAGTAGCAGGATCATGAATCGGTGTTGAAAAACATGAAGAGCTTGAAAAGGTGTGAAATATATGAAGAGTTTCAAAAGGTGTGTAAAATATGAAGAGCTTCAAAAGGTGTGAAATACATGAGGAGCATGACACGTTCTGAAAAATAGGAGGACCATGAAGCGGTGTTCAAAAACATGAAAAGCCTGAAAACGTGTGAAAAATATGAATAGCTTTAAAAGGTGTCAAAAATATGAGGAGCATGAAATGGTCTGAAAAATTGGAGGAGCATGAAGCGGTGTTCAAAAATATGAAGAGCCTGAAAAGGTGTGAAAAATATGAATAGCTTTAAAAGGTGTCAAAAATATGAGGAGCATGAAACGTTCTGAAAAATAGGAGGATCATGAAACAGTGTTCAAAAACATGAAGAGCCTGAAAATGTGTGAAAAATATGAAGAGCCTCAAAACGTGTCAAAAATATGAGGAGTATGAAACGGTCTGAAAAATAGGAGGAGCATGAAGCGGTGTTCAAAAACATGAAGAGCCTGAAAATATGTGAAAAATATGAAGAGCCTCAAAACGTGTCAAAAATATGAGGCATATGAAACGGTCTGAAAAATAGGAGGAGCATGAAGCGGTGTTCAAAAACATGAAGAACCTGAAAAGTTGTGAACAATATGAAGAGCTTCAAACGTTGTCAAAAATATGAGGAGTATGAAACAGTCTGAAAAATAGGAGGAGCATGAAGCGGTGTTCAAAAACATGAAGAGCCTGAAAAGGTGTGAAAAATATGAAGAGCTTCAAAAGGTGTCAAAAATTAGATTAGCATGAACAGGTCTGAAAAGTAGCAGGATCATGAATCGGTGTTGAAAAATATGAAGTGCTTGAAAAGGTGTGAAATATATGAAGAGTTTCAAAAGGTGTGAAAAATATGAAGAGCTTCAAAAGGTGTGAAATACATGAGGAGCATGACACGTTCTGAAAAATAGGAGGACCATGAAGCGGTGTTCAAAAACATGAAAAGCCTGAAAATGTGTGAAAAATATGAATAGCTTTAAAAGGTATCAAAAATATGAGGAGCATGAAACGGTGTGAAAAATTAGAGGAGCATGAAGCGTTGTTGAGAAACATGAAGAGACTGAAAAGGTGTGTAAAATATGAAGAGCTTCAAAAGGTGTCAAAAATATGAGGAGCATGAAACGGTCTGAAAAATTGGACAAGCATAAGCGGTGTTCAAAAACATGAACAGCCTGAAAAGGTGTGAAAAATATGAAGAGCTTCACAAGGTGTCAAAAATATGAGGAGCATGAAACAGTCGGAAAAATAGGAGGAGCATGAAGCGGTGTGGAATAACATGAAGAGCCTGAAAAGGTGTGAAAAATATGAAGAGCTTTAAAAGGTGTGAAAAATATGAAGAGCTTCAAAAGTTGTGAAAAATATGAAGAGCTTCAAAAGGTGTCAAAAATGAGATGAGCATGAAACGGTCTGAAAAACAGGAGGAGCATGAATCGGTGTTGAAAAACATGAAGAACCTGAAAAGGTGTGAAAATATGAAGAGCTTCAAAAGGTGTGAAATACATGAGGAGCATGAAACGTTCTGAAAGATAGTAGCACCATGAAGCGGTGTTCAAAAACATGAAGGGCCTGAAAAGGTGTGAAAATATGAAGAGCTTCAAAAGGTGTCAAAAATATGAGGAGCATGAAACGGTCTGAAAAATAGAGGAGCATGAAGCGGTGTTCAAATACATGAAGAGCCTAAAAAGGTGTGAAAAATATGAAGAGGTTCAAAAGGTGTCAAAAATTAGATTAGCATGAACAGGTCTGAAAAGTAGCAGGATCATGAATCGGTGTTGAAAAACATGAAGAGCTTGAAAAGGTGTGAAATATATGAAGAGTTTCAAAAGGTGTGAAAAATATGAAGAGCTTCAAAAGGTGTGAAATACATGAGGAGCATGACACGTTCTGAAAAATAGGAGGACCATGAAGCAGTATTCAAAAACATGAAAAGCCTGAAAACGTGTGAAAAATATGAATAGCTTTAAAAGGTGTCAAAAATATGAGGAGCATGAAACGGTCTGAAAAATTGGAGGAGCATGAAGCGGTGTTCAAAAACATGAAGAGCCTGAAAAGGTGTGAAAAATATGAATAGCTTTAAAAGGTGTCAAAAATATGAGGAGCATGAAACGTTCTGAAAAATAGGAGGATCATGAAACAGTGTTCAAAAACATGAAGAGCCTGAAAATGTGTGAAAAATATGAAGAGCTTCAAAAGGTGTCAAAAATATGAGGAGCATGAAACGGTCTGAAAAATAGGAGGAGCATGAAACGGTGATCAAAAACATGAAGAGCCTGAAAAGGTGTGAAAAATATGAAGAGCTTCAAAATGTGTGAAATATATTAGGAGCATGAAACCGTCTGAAATATAGGAGAAGCATGACGTGGTGTGGAAAACATGAAGAGCCTGAAAAGGTGTGAAAAATATGAAGAGCTTCAAAAGGTGTGAAATACATGAAGAGCATGAAAGGGTCTGAAAAATAGGAGGATTATGAAACGGTGTTCAAAAACATGAAGAGCCTGAAAAGGTGTGGAAAATATGAAGAGCCTCAAATCGTGTCAAATATATGAGAAGTATGAAAGGGTATGATAATTAGCAGGAGCATGAAGCGGTGTTGAAAAACAGGAAGAGTCTGAAATCGTGTGAAAAATATGAAGAGCTTCAAAAATGTGAAAAATATGAAGAGCTTCAAAAGTTTTGAAAAATATGAAGAACTTGAAAAGGTGTCAAAAATGAGATGAGCATGAAACGGACTGAAAAATAGGAGGAGCATGAAATGCTTTTGAAAATCATGAAGAGAATGAAAAGGTGTGAAAAATATGAAGAGCTTCAAAGGGTGTCAAAAATATGAGGAGCATGAAACGGTCTGACAAATAGGAGGAGCATGAAGCGGTGTTCAAAAACATGAAGTGCCTGAAAAGGTGTGAAAAATTAGAAGAGCTTCAAAGGTGTCAAAAATATGAGGATCATGAAATGGTCTGAAAAATAGAAGGAGGATGAAGCGGTGTTCAAAAACATGAAGAGGCTGAAAAGGTGTGAAAAATATGAAGAGCTTCAAAAGGTTTCAAATATATGAGAAGCATGAAACGGTCTGAAAAATAGGAGGAGCAGAAGTGGTGTTCAAAAACATGAGGAGCCTGAATAGGTGTGAAAAATATGAATAGCTTCAAAAGGTGTCAAAAATATGAGGAGCAAGAAACGGTCTGAAAAATAGGAGGAGCATGAAGCGGTGTTCAAAAACATGAAGAGTCTGAAAACGTGTGAAAATATGAAGAGTTTCAAAAATATGAAAAATATGAAGAGCTTCAAAAGGTGTGACAAATATGAAGAGCTTCAAAAGGTGTCAAAAATGAGATGAGCATGAAACGATCTGAAAAATAGGAGGAGCATGAAGCGGTGTTGAAAATCATGAAGAGCCTGAAAAGGTGAGAAAAATATGAAGAGCTTCAAAAGGTGTGAAAAATATGAGGAGCATGATACGGTCGAAAAAATAGGAGGAGCATGAAGCGTAGTTCAAAAACATGAAGAGCCTGAAAAGGTGTGAAAAATATGAAGAGCCTCAAAACATGTCAAAAATATGAGGAGTATGCAACGGTATGATAAATAGCAGGAGCATGAAGCGGTGTTGAAAAACATGAAGAGTCTGAAATCGTGTGAAAAATATGAAGAGCTTCAAAAATGTGAAAAATATGAAGAGCTTCAAAAGGTGTAAAAAATATGAAGAGCTTCAAAAGTGTCAAAAATTAGATGAGCATGAAACGGTCTAAAAAATAGGAGGAGCAACAAGTAGTGTTGAAAAAAATGAAAAGCCTGAAAAGGTGTGAAACATATGAAGAGCTTCAAATGGTGTCAAAAATATGAGGAGAATAAAACGGTCTGCAAAATAGGAGGAGCATGAAATAGTGTTCAAAAACATGAAAAGCCTGAAAAAGTGTGAAATATATGAAGAGCTTCAAAAGGTGTGAAAAATATGAGAGGCATGAAACGACTGAAAAATAGGAGGAGCATGATGCGGTGGTCAAAAACATGAAGAGCCTGAAAAGGTGTGAAAAATATGAAGAGCTTCAAAAGGTGTAAAATATAAGAGGAGCATGAAACAGTGTGAAAAATAGGATGAGCATGAAACGGTTTTAAAAAGATGAAGAGCCTAAAATGTGACATATATGAAGAGCTTCAAAAGGTGTGAAATACATGAGGAGGTTGAAACGGTCTGGAAATTTTAGGAGCATGAAGCGGCATTGAAAAACATGAAGAGCCTGAAAACGTGTGAAAAATATGAAGAGCTTCAAAAGGTGTGAAAAATAGGAGGTGCATGAAGCGGTGTTCAAGCACAAGAAGAGCCTGAAACGGTGTGAAAAATATGAAGAGCTTCAAAAGGTGTGAAAAATAGGAGGTGCATGAAACGGTCTGAAAAATAGGAGGAGCATGAAACGGTGTTCAAAAACAGGAAGAGCCTAAAAAGGTGTGAAAAATATGAAGAGCTTCAAAACATGTCAAAAATATGTGGAGCATGAAACGATCTGAAAAATAGGAGGAGCATGAAGCGCAGTTGAAAAACATGAAGAACCTGAAAACGTGTGAAAAATATGAAGAGCTTCAAAAGGTGTGAAAAATTGAGATGAGCATGAAGCGGTCTGAAAAATAGGAGGAGCATGAAGTGTTGTTTAAAAGCATGAAGAGCCTGAAAAGTTGTGAAATATATGAAAAGCTTCAAAAAGTGTGAAAAAAAAAGAAGAGCTTCAAAATGTGTCAAAAATATGAGGAGCATGAAACGGTCTGAAAAATAGGAGGAGCATGAAACGGTGTTCAAATACATGAAGAGCCTAAAAAGGTGTGAAAAATATGAAGAGCTGCAAAAGGTGTGAAAATATGAAGACCTGCAAAAGGTGTAAAAATCGATGAGCATGAAATGATCTCAAAATTAGGAGCAGCACGAAGCGGTGTTGAAAAACATGAAGAGCCTGAAAACGTGTAAAATATATGAAGAGCTTCAAAAGATATGAAAAATATGAACAGCTTCAAAATGTGTCAAAAATGAGATGAGCATGAAGCAGTCTGAAAAAAGGAGGAGCATGAAGTGGTGTTGAAAAACATGAAGAGCCTGAAAAGGTGTGAAATATATGAAGAGTTTCAAAAGATGTCAAAAATATGAGGAGCATGAAACGGTCTGAAAAATAGGAGGAGCATCAAACTGTGCTGAAAAACATGAAGAGCCTGAAAAGGTGTGAAAAATGTGATGAGCTTCAAAACGTGTCAAAAATATGAGGAGCATGAAACGGTCTGGAAAATAGGAGGAGCATGAAACTGTGCTGAAAATCATGTAGAGCATGAAAACTTGTGAAAAATATGAAGAGCTTCCAAAGGGAAGAATGATATTAAGAGCTTGAAGAGGAGTCAAAAAGAGATGAGCATGAAATGTTCTGAAAAATAGGAGGAGCATGAAGTGGTGTTCAAAAAAATGAAGAGACTGAAAAGGTTTGAAATATATGAACAGCTTCAAAAGGTGTCAAAAATATGAGGAGCATGAAACGGTCTGAAAAATAGGAGGAGAATGACGTGGTGGTGAAAAATATGAAGAGCCTGAAAAGATGTGAAATATATGAAGAGCTTCAAAGGTGTGAAATATATGAAGAGCTTCAAAAGGTGTCAAAAATATGAGAAGCATTAAACGGTCTGAAAAACAGGAGTAACATGAATCAGTGTTCAAAAACATGAAGTGCCTGAAAAGGTGTGAAAAATACGAAGAGCTTGAAAAGATGTGAAATACAAGTGGAGCATGAAACGGTCTGAAAAATACGAGAAGCATGAATCGGTGTTCAAAAACATGAAGAGCCTGGAAAGGTGTGAAAAATATGAAGAGATTCAATAGATGTCAAAAATATGAGGATGATGAAACGGTCTGAAAAATAGGAGGAGCATGAAGCTGTGTTCAAAAACATGAAGAGCCTGAAAAGGTGTGAAAAATATGAAGAGCTTCAAAAGGTGTCAAAAATATGACGAGCATGAAACGGTCTGAAAAATAGCAGAAGCATGAAGCGGTGTTCAAAAACATGAAGAGCCTGAAATTGTGTGAAAAATATAAAGAGCTTCAAAAGATGTGAAAAATATGAAGAGCTTCAAAAGGTGTCAAAAATATGACGAGCATGAAACGGTCTGAAAAAGAGCAGAAGCATGAAGCGGTGTTCAAAAACATGAATAGCCTGAAATTGTGTGAAAAATATAAAGAGCTTCAAAAGATGTGAAAAATATGAAGAGCTTCAAAAGGTGTCAAAAATGAGATGAGCATGAAACGGTCCGAAAAATACGAGGAGCATGAAGCGGTGTTGAAAATCATGAAGAGCCTGAAAAGGAGTGAAAAATATGAAGAGCTTCAAAGATGTGAAAAATATGAAGAGCTTCAAAAGGTGTCAAAATTGAGATGAGCATGAAACGGTCTGAAAAATAGGAGGAGCATGAAGTCGTGTTGAAAAAAAAGAAGAGACTGAAAAGGTGTGAAATATATGAAGAGCTTCAAAAGTTGTCAAAAATATGAGGAGAATGAAACGGTCTGAAAAATAGGAGGACCATGAAGCTGTGTCGAAAAACATCAAGAGCCTGAAAAGGTGTGAAAAATATGAAGAGCTTCTAAAGGTGTCTAAAATATGAGGAGCATGAAACGGTCTGAAAAATAGGAGTAGCATGAAGCGGTGTTCAAAAACATGAAGAGCCTGAAAAGTTGTGAAAAATATGAAAAGCTTCAAAAGGTGTCAAAAATGAGATGAGCATTAAACGGTCTGAAAAATAGGAATAACATGAAACGTTGTTGAAAATCATGAAGAGCCTGAAATAGTGTGAAAAATATAAAGAGCTGCAAAAGGTGTCAAAAATATGAGGAGCATGAATCGGTCTGATAAATAGGTGGAGCATGAAGCTGTGTTCAAAAACATGAAGAGCCTGAAAAGGTGTGAAAAATATGAAGAGCTTCAAAAGGTGTGAAAAATATGAGGAGCATGAAACGGTCTGAAAAATAGAAGCATCATGAAACGGTGTTGAAACACATGAAGAGCCTGAAAACGTGTGAAAAATATGAAGAGCTTCAAAAGGTGTGAAAAATATAGAGCTTCAAAGTTGACAAAAATGAGATGAGCATGAAACGGTCTGAAAAATAGGAGGAGAATGAAGTGGTGGTGAAAAACATGCAGAGCCTGAAAAGGTGTGAAAAATATGAAGAGCTTCAAAATGTTTCAAAAATATGAAGAGCATGAAACGGTCTGAAAATCAGGAGGATCATGAAGCAGTGTTCAAAAACATGAAGAGCCTGAAAAGGTGTGAAAAATATGAAGAGCTTCAAAAGGTGTCAAAAATATGAGGAGCATGAAACGGTCTGAAAAATAGGAGGAGCATGAAACGGTGATCAAAAACATGAAGAGCCTGAAAAGGTGTGAAAAATATGAAGAGCTTCAAAAGGTGTGAAAAATATGAAGAGCTTCAAAATGTGTGAAAAATATGAAGAGCTTGAAAAGGTGTCAAAAATATGAGGAGCATGAAAAGGTCTGAAAAATACGAGGAGCTTGAAGTGGTTTTAAAAAACATAAAGAGCCTGAAAAGGTGTGAAAAATATGAAGAGCTTCAAAAGGTGTGAAAAATATGAGGAGCATGAAACGGTCTGAAAAATAGGAGGAGCATGAAGCGGTGTTCAAAAACATGAAGAGCCTGAAAAGGTGTGAAAAATATGAAGAGCTCCAAAAGTTGTCAAAAATATGTGGAGCGTAAAACCGTCTCAAAAATAGGAGGAGCGTGAAGCGGTGATGAATAACATGAAGAACGTAAAAACGTGTGAAAAATATGAAGAGCTTCAAAAGGTGTCAAAAATATGAGGAGCATGAAACGGTCTCAAAAATAGGAGGAGAAGAAGTGGTGTTGAAAAACATGAAGAGCCTGAAAAGGTGTGAAAAATATGAAGAGCTTCAAAAGGTGTCAATAATAATAGGTGCATGAAACAGTCTGAAAAATAGGAGGAGCATGAAACTGTCTGAAAAATAGGAGGAGCATGAAGCGGTCTTGAAAAAGATGAACAGCCAGAAAAGGTGTGAAAAATATGAAGAGCTTCCAAAATTGTCAAAAATATGAGGAGCATGAAACGGTCTGAAAAATAGGAGGAGCATGAAACGGTCGGAAAAATAGGAGGAGCTTGAAACGGTGTTGAAAAACATGAAGATCCTGAAAACGTGTGAAAAATATGAAGAGCTTCAAAAGGTGTGAAAATAGGAGCAGCTTCAAAAGCTTTCAAAATTTTGAGGAGCATGAAAAGGCCTGAAAAATAGGAGGAGCATGAAGCGGTGTTGAAAAACATGAAGAGCCTGAAAAGGTGTGAAAAATATGAACAGCTTCCAAAATTGTCAAAAATATGAGGAGCATGAAACGGTCTGAAAAATACGCGGAGCAAGAAGCGGTGTTCAAAAACATGGAGAGCCTGAAAAGTTGTGAAAAATATGAAGAGCTTCAAAAGGTGTCAAAATTATGAGGAGCATGAAACGGTCTGAAAAATAGGAGGAGCATGAAATGGTGTTGAAAAACATGAAAAGCATGAAAAGGTGTGAAAAATATGAGGAGCTTCAAAAGGTGTGAAAAATAAGAGGAGCATGAAACGGTCTGAAAATCAGGAGGATCATGAAGCTGTGTTCAAAAACATGAAGAGCCTGAAATGGTGTGAAAAATATGAGGAAGATGAAACGGTCTGAAAATTAGGAGGAGCATGAAGCGGTGTTCAAAAAAAAAAAGAGCCTGAAAAGGTGTTACAAATATGAAGAGCTTCAAAAGGTGTAAAAAATATGAGGAGCATGAAACGGTCTGAAATAGAGAAGCAGCATGAAACGGTGTTGAAAAATATGAAGGCCCTCAAAAGGTGTGAAAAATATGAAGAGCTTCAAAAGGTGTCAAACATATGAAGATCATGAAACCGTCTGAAAAATAGGAGGATCATGAAGCAGTGTTCAAAAACGTGAAGAGCCTGAAAATGTGTGAAAAATATTCAGAGCTTCAAAATGTGTCAAATATATGAGGAGCATAAAAAGGTCTGAAAAATAGAAGAAGGATGAAACGGTGATTAAAAACATGAAGAGCCTGAAAAGGTGTGAAAAATATGAAGAGCTTCAAAAGGTGTCAATAATAATAGGTGCATGAAACAGTCTGAAAAATAGGAGGAGCATGAAACTGTCTGAAAAATAGGAGGAGCATGAAGCGGTCTTGAAAAAGATGAACAGCCAGAAAATGTGTGAAAAATATGAAGAGCTTCCAAAATTGTCAAAAATATGAGGAGCATGAAACGGTCTGAAAAATAGGAGGAGCATGAAACGGTCGGAAAAATAGGAGGAGCTTGAAACGGTGTTGAAAAACATGAAGATCCTGAAAACGTGTGAAAAATATGAAGAGCTTCAAAAGGTGTGAAAATAGGAGCAGCTTCAAAAGCTTTCAAAATTTTGAGGAGCATGAAACGGTCTGAAAAATAGGAGGAGCATGAAGCGGTGTTGAAAAACATGAAGAGCCTGAAAAGGTGTGAAAAATATGAACAGCTTCCAAAATTGTCAAAAATATGAGGAGCATGAAACGGTCTGAAAAATAGGAGGAGCATGAAGCGGTGTTCAAAAACATGGAGAGCCTGAAAAGTTGTGAAAAATATGAAGAGCTTCAAAAGGTGTCAAAATTGAGATGAGCATGAAACGGGCTGAAAAATAGGAGGAGCATGAAGTCGTGTTGAAAAAAAAGAAGAGACTGAAAAGGTGTGAAATATATGAAGAGCTTCAAAAGGTGTCAAAATTATGAGAAGAATGAAACGGTCTGAAAAATAGGAGGACCATGAAGCTGTGTCGAAAAACATGAAGAGCCTGAAAAGGTGTGAAAAATATGAAGAGCTTCTAAAGGTGTCAAAAATATGAGGAGCATGAAACGGTCTGAAAAATAGGACTAGCATGAAGCGGTGTTCAAAAACATGAAGAGCCTGAAAAGGTGTGAAAAATATGAAGAGCTCAAAAAGTGTCAAAAATATGAGGAGCATGAAACGATCTGAAAAATAGAAGGAGCATGAAACGGTGATCAAACACATGAAGAGCCTGAAAAGGTGTGGAAAATATGAAGAGCTTCAAAAGGTGTGAAATACATGAGGAGCATGAAACTCTCTGAAAAAGAGGAGGAGCATGAAGCGGTGTTCAAAAACATGAAGAGCCTGAAAAGTTGTGAAAAATATGAAAAGCTTCAAAATGTGTCAAAAATGAGATGAGCATTAAACGGTCTGAAAAATAGGAATAACATGAAACGGTGTTGAAAATCATGAAGAGCCTGAAATAGTGTGAAAAATATAAACAGCTGCAAAAGGTGTCAAAAATATGAGGAGCATGAAACGGTCTGATAAATAGGTGGAGCATGAAGCTGTGTTCAAAAAAATGAAGAGCCTGAAAAGGTGTGAAAATTATGAAGAGCTTCAAAAGGTGTGAAAAATATGAGGAGCATGAAACGGTCTGAAAAATAGAAGCGGCATGAAACGGTGTTGAAACACATGAAGAGCCTGAAAACGTGTGAAAAATATGAAGAGCTTCAAAAGGTGTGAAAAATATAAAGAGCTTCAAAGGTGACAAAAATGAGATGAGGATGAAACGGTCTGAAAAATAGGAGGAGCATGAAGTGGTGGTGAAAAACATGAAGAGCCTGAAAAGGTGTGAAAAATATGAAGAGCTTCAACAGGTGTGAAGTATATGAGGAGCATGAAACGGGCTGAAAAATAGGAGAAGCATGAAGCGGCGTTGAAAAACATGAAGAGCCTGAAAATGTGTGAAAATATGAAAAGCTTCAAAAGGTGTCAAAAATGAGATGAGCATGAAACGGTCTGAAAAATAGGAGGTTCATGAAACGGTGTTGAAAAACATGAAGAGCCTGAAAAGATGTGAAAAATATGAAAAGCTTCAAAAAGTGTCAAAAATATGAGGAGCATGAAACGTTCTGAAAAATAGGAGGAGCATGAAGCTGTGTTCAAAAACATGAAGAGCCTGAAAAGGTGTGAAAAATATGAAGAGCTTCAAAATGTTTCAAAAATATGAAGAGCATGAAACGGTCTGAAAATCAGGAGGATCATGAAGCGGTGTTCAAAAACATGAAGAGCCTGAAAAGGTGTGAAAAATATGAAGAGCTCAAAAAGTGTGAAAAATATGAGGAGCATGAAATGATCTGAAAAATACGAGGAGCATGAAGCAGTGTTCAAAAACATGAAGAGCCCGAAAAGTTGTGAAAAATATGAAAAGCTTCAAAAGGTGTCAAAAATGAGATGAGCATTAAACGGTCTGAAAAATAGGAATAACATGAAACGTTGTTGAAAATCATGAAGAGCCTGAAATAGTGTGAAAAATATAAAGAGCTGCAAAAGGTGTCAAAAATATGAGGAGCATAAAACGGTCTGATAAATAGGTGGAGCATGAAGCTGTGTTCAAAAACATGAAGAGCCTGAAAAGGTGTGAAAATATGAAGAGCTTCAAAAGGTGTGAAAAATATGAGGAGCATGAAACGGTCTGAAAAATAGAAGCATCATGAAACGGTGTTGAAACACATGAAGAGCCTGAAAACGTGTGAAAAACATGAAGAGCTTCAAAAGGTGTGAAAAATATAAAGAGCTTCAAAGGTGACAAAAATGAGATGAGCATGAAACGGTCTGAAAAATAGGAGGAGAATGAAGTGGTGGTGAAAAACATGAAGAGCCTGAAAAGGTGTGAAAAATATGAAGAGCTTCAAAATGTTTCAAAAATATGAAGAGCATGAAACGGTCTGAAAATCAGGAGGATCATGAAGCAGTGTTCAAAAACATGAAGAGCCTGAAAAGGTGTGAAAAATATGAAGAGCTTCAAAAGGTGTCAAAAATATGAGGAGCATGAAACGGTCTGAAAAATAGAGGAGCATGAAGCGGTGTTCAAATACATGAAGAGCCTAAAAAGGTGTGAAAAATATGAAGAGCTTCAAAAGGTGTCAAAAATTAGATTAGCATGAACAGGTCTGAAAAGTAGCAGGATCATGAATCGGTGTTGAAAAACATGAAGAGCTTGAAAAGGTGTGAAATATATGAAGAGTTTCAAAAGGTGTGAAAAATATGAAGAGCTTCAAAAGGTGTGAAATACATGAGGAGCATGACACGTTCTGAAAAATAGGAGGACCATGAAGCAGTATTCAAAAACATGAAAAGCCTGAAAACGTGTGAAAAATATGAATAGCTTTAAAAGGTGTCAAAAATATGAGGAGCATGAAACGGTCTGAAAAATTGGAGGAGCATGAAGCGGTGTTCAAAAACATGAAGAGCCTGAAAAGGTGTGAAAAATATGAATAGCTTTAAAAGGTGTCAAAAATATGAGGAGCATGAAACGTTCTGAAAAATAGGAGGATCATGAAACAGTGTTCAAAAACATGAAGAGCCTGAAAATGTGTGAAAAATATGAAGAGCTTCAAAAGGTGTCAAAAATATGAGGAGCATGAAACGGTCTGAAAAATAGAGGAGCATGAAGCGGTGTTCAAAAACATGAAGAGCCTGAAAAGGTGTGAAAAATATGAATAGCTTTAAAAGGTGTCAAAAATATGAGGAGCATGAAACGTTCTGAAAAATAGGAGGATCATGAAGCAGTGTTCAAAAACATGAAGAGCCTGAAAAGGTGTGAAAAATATGAAGAGCTTCAAAAGGTGTCAAAAATATGAGGAGCATGAAACGGTCTGAAAAATAGGAGGAGCATGAAACAGTGTTCAAAAACATGAAGAGCCTGAAAAGGTGTGAAAAATATGAATAGCTTTAAAAGGTGTCAAAAATATGAGGAGCATGAAACGTTCTGAAAAATAGGAGGATCATGAAACAGTGTTCAAAAACATGAAGAGCCTGAAAATGTGTGAAAAATATGAAGAGCTTCAAAAGGTGTCAAAAATATGAGGAGCATGAAACGGTCTGAAAAATAGAGGAGCATGAAGCGGTGTTCAAAAACATGAAGAGCCTGAAAAGGTGTGAAAAATATGAATAGCTTTAAAAGGTGTCAAAAATATGAGGAGCATGAAACGTTCTGAAAAATAGGAGGATCATGAAACAGTGTTCAAAAACATGAAGAGCCTGAAAAGGTGTGAAAAATATGAATAGCTTTAAAAGGTGTCAAAAATATGAGGAGCATGAAACGTTCTGAAAAATAGGAGGATCATGAAGCAGTGTTCAAAAACATGAAGAGCCTGAAAAGGTGTGAAAAATATGAAGAGCTTCAAAAGGTGTCAAAAATATGAGGAGCATGAAACGGTCTGAAAAATAGAGGAGCATGAAGCGGTTTTCAAATACATGAAGAGCCTAAAAAGGTGTGAAAAATATGAAGAGCTTCAAAAGGTGTCAAAAATTAGATTAGCATGAACAGGTCTGAAAAGTAGCAGGATCATGAATCGGTGTTGAAAAACATGAAGAGCTTGAAAAGGTGTGAAATATATGAAGAGTTTCAAAAGGTGTGAAAAATATGAAGAGCTTCAAAAGGTGTGAAATACATGAGGAGCATGACACGTTCTGAAAAATAGGAGGACCATGAAGCAGTATTCAAAAACATGAAAAGCCTGAAAACGTGTGAAAAATATGAATAGCTTTAAAAGGTGTCAAAAATATGAGGAGCATGAAACGGTCTGAAAAATTGGAGGAGCATGAAGCGGTGTTCAAAAACATGAAGAGCCTGAAAAGGTGTGAAAAATATGAATAGCTTTAAAAGGTGTCAAAAATATGAGGAGCATGAAACGTTCTGAAAAATAGGAGGATCATGAAACAGTGTTCAAAAACATGAAGAGCCTGAAAATGTGTGAAAAATATGAAGAGCTTCAAAAGGTGTCAAAAATATGAGGAGCATGAAACGGTCTGAAAAATAGGAGGAGCATGAAACGGTGATCAAAAACATGAAGAGCCTGAAAAGGTGTGAAAAATATGAAGAGCTTCAAAATGTGTGAAATATATTAGGAGCATGAAACCGTCTGAAATATAGGAGAAGCATGACGTGGTGTGGAAAACATGAAGAGCCTGAAAAGGTGTGAAAAATATGAAGAGCTTCAAAAGGTGTGAAAAATATGAGGAGCATGAAACGGTCTGAAAAATAGAAGCATCATGAAACGGTGTTGAAACACATGAAGAGCCTGAAAACGTGTGAAAAATATGAAGAGCTTCAAAAGGTGTGAAAAATATAGAGCTTCAAAGTTGACAAAAATGAGATGAGCATGAAACGGTTTGAAAAATAGGAGGAGAATGAAGTGGTGGTGAAAAACATGCAGAGCCTGAAAAGGTGTGAAAAATATGAAGAGCTTCAAAATGTTTCAAAAATATGAAGAGCATGAAACGGTCTGAAAATCAGGAGGATCATGAAGCAGTGTTCAAAAACATGAAGAGCCTGAAAAGGTGTGAAAAATATGAAGAGCTTCAAAAGGTGTCAAAAATATGAGGAGCATGAAACGGTCTGAAAAATAGGAGGAGCATGAAACGGTGATCAAAAACATGAAGAGCCTGAAAAGGTGTGAAAAATATGAAGAGCTTCAAAAGGTGTGAAAAATATGAAGAGCTTCAAAATGTGTGAAAAATATGAAGAGCTTGAAAAGGTGTCAAAAATATGAGGAGCATGAAAAGGTCTGAAAAATACGAGGAGCTTGAAGTGGTTTTAAAAAACATAAAGAGCCTGAAAAGGTGTGAAAAATATGAAGAGCTTCAAAAGGTGTGAAAAATATGAGGAGCATGAAACGGTCTGAAAAATAGGAGGAGCATGAAGCGGTGTTCAAAAACATGAAGAGCCTGAAAAGGTGTGAAAAATATGAAGAGCTCCAAAAGTTGTCAAAAATATGTGGAGCGTAAAACCGTCTCAAAAATAGGAGGAGCGTGAAGCGGTGATGAATAACATGAAGAACGTAAAAACGTGTGAAAAATATGAAGAGCTTCAAAAGGTGTCAAAAATATGAGGAGCATGAAACGGTCTCAAAAATAGGAGGAGAAGAAGTGGTGTTGAAAAACATGAAGAGCCTGAAAAGGTGTGAAAAATATGAAGAGCTTCAAAAGGTGTCAATAATAATAGGTGCATGAAACAGTCTGAAAAATAGGAGGAGCATGAAACTGTCTGAAAAATAGGAGGAGCATGAAGCGGTCTTGAAAAAGATGAACAGCCAGAAAAGGTGTGAAAAATATGAAGAGCTTCCAAAATTGTCAAAAATATGAGGAGCATGAAACGGTCTGAAAAATAGGAGGAGCATGAAATGGTCGGAAAAATAGGAGGAGCTTGAAACGGTGTTGAAAAACATGAAGATCCTGAAAACGTGTGAAAAATATGAAGAGCTTCAAAAGGTGTGAAAATAGGAGCAGCTTCAAAAGCTTTCAAAATTTTGAGGAGCATGAAAAGGCCTGAAAAATAGGAGGAGCATGAAGCGGTGTTGAAAAACATGAAGAGCCTGAAAAGGTGTGAAAAATATGAACAGCTTCCAAAATTGTCAAAAATATGAGGAGCATGAAACGGTCTGAAAAATACGCGGAGCAAGAAGCGGTGTTCAAAAACATGGAGAGCCTGAAAAGTTGTGAAAAATATGAAGAGCTTCAAAAGGTGTCAAAATTATGAGGAGCATGAAACGGTCTGAAAAATAGGAGGAGCATGAAATGGTGTTGAAAAACATGAAAAGCATGAAAAGGTGTGAAAAATATGAGGAGCATGAAACGGTCTGAAAAATAAGAGGAGCATGAAACGGTCTGAAAATCAGGAGGATCATGAAGCTGTGTTCAAAAACATGAAGAGCCTGAAATGGTGTGAAAAATATGAGGAAGATGAAACGGTCTGAAAATTAGGAGGAGCATGAAGCGGTGTTCAAAAAAAAAAAAGAGCCTGAAAAGGTGTTACAAATATGAAGAGCTTCAAAAGGTGTAAAAAATATGAGGAGCATGAAACGGTCTGAAATAGAGAAGCAGCATGAAACGGTGTTGAAAAATATGAAGGCCCTCAAAAGGTGTGAAAAATATGAAGAGCTTCAAAAGGTGTCAAACATATGAAGATCATGAAACCGTCTGAAAAATAGGAGGATCATGAAGCAGTGTTCAAAAACGTGAAGAGCCTGAAAATGTGTGAAAAATATTCAGAGCTTCAAAATGTGTCAAATATATGAGGAGCATAAAAAGGTCTGAAAAATAGAAGAAGGATGAAACGGTGATTAAAAACATGAAGAGCCTGAAAAGGTGTGAAAAATATGAAGAGCTTCAAAAGGTGTCAATAATAATAGGTGCATGAAACAGTCTGAAAAATAGGAGGAGCATGAAACTGTCTGAAAAATAGGAGGAGCATGAAGCGGTCTTGAAAAAGATGAACAGCCAGAAAATGTGTGAAAAATATGAAGAGCTTCCAAAATTGTCAAAAATATGAGGAGCATGAAACGGTCTGAAAAATAGGAGGAGCATGAAACGGTCGGAAAAATAGGAGGAGCTTGAAACGGTGTTGAAAAACATGAAGATCCTGAAAACGTGTGAAAAATATGAAGAGCTTCAAAAGGTGTGAAAATAGGAGCAGCTTCAAAAGCTTTCAAAATTTTGAGGAGCATGAAACGGTCTGAAAAATAGGAGGAGCATGAAGCGGTGTTGAAAAACATGAAGAGCCTGAAAAGGTGTGAAAAATATGAACAGCTTCCAAAATTGTCAAAAATATGAGGAGCATGAAACGGTCTGAAAAATAGGAGGAGCATGAAGCGGTGTTCAAAAACATGGAGAGCCTGAAAAGTTGTGAAAAATATGAAGAGCTTCAAAAGGTGTCAAAATTGAGATGAGCATGAAACGGGCTGAAAAATAGGAGGAGCATGAAGTCGTGTTGAAAAAAAAGAAGAGACTGAAAAGGTGTGAAATATATGAAGAGCTTCAAAAGGTGTCAAAATTATGAGGAGAATGAAACGGTCTGAAAAATAGGAGGACCATGAAGCTGTGTCGAAAAACATGAAGAGCCTGAAAAGGTGTGAAAAATATGAAGAGCTTCTAAAGGTGTCAAAAATATGAGGAGCATGAAACGGTCTGAAAAATAGGACTAGCATGAAGCGGTGTTCAAAAACATGAAGAGCCTGAAAAGGTGTGAAAAATATGAAGAGCTCAAAAAGTGTCAAAAATATGAGGAGCATGAAACGATCTGAAAAATAGAAGGAGCATGAAACGGTGATCAAACACATGAAGAGCCTGAAAAGGTGTGGAAAATATGAAGAGCTTCAAAAGGTGTGAAATACATGAGGAGCATGAAACTCTCTGAAAAAGAGGAGGAGCATGAAGCGGTGTTCAAAAACATGAAGAGCCTGAAAAGTTGTGAAAAATATGAAAAGCTTCAAAATGTGTCAAAAATGAGATGAGCATTAAACGGTCTGAAAAATAGGAATAACATGAAACGGTGTTGAAAATCATGAAGAGCCTTAAATAGTGTGAAAAATATAAACAGCTGCAAAAGGTGTCAAAAATATGAGGAGCATGAAACGGTCTGATAAATAGGTGGAGCATGAAGCTGTGTTCAAAAAAATGAAGAGCCTGAAAAGGTGTGAAAATTATGAAGAGCTTCAAAAGGTGTGAAAAATATGAGGAGCATGAAACGGTCTGAAAAATAGAAGCGGCATGAAACGGTGTTGAAACACATGAAGAGCCTGAAAACGTGTGAAAAATATGAAGAGCTTCAAAAGGTGTGAAAAATATAAAGAGCTTCAAAGGTGACAAAAATGAGATGAGCATGAAACGGTCTGAAAAATAGGAGGAGCATGAAGTGGTGGTGAAAAACATGAAGAGCCTGAAAAGGTGTGAAAAATATGAAGAGCTTCAACAGGTGTGAAGTATATGAGGAGCATGAAACGGGCTGAAAAATAGGAGAAGCATGAAGCGGCGTTGAAAAACATGAAGAGCCTGAAAATGTGTGAAAATATGAAAAGCTTCAAAAGGTGTCAAAAATGAGATGAGCATGAAACGGTCTGAAAAATAGGAGGTTCATGAAACGGTGTTGAAAAACATGAAGAGCCTGAAAAGATGTGAAAAATATGAAAAGCTTCAAAAAGTGTCAAAAATATGAGGAGCATGAAACGTTCTGAAAAATAGGAGGAGCATGAAGCTGTGTTCAAAAACATGAAGAGCCTGAAAAGGTGTGAAAAATATGAAGAGCTTCAAAATGTTTCAAAAATATGAAGAGCATGAAACGGTCTGAAAATCAGGAGGATCATGAAGCGGTGTTCAAAAACATGAAGAGCCTGAAAAGGTGTGAAAAATATGAAGAGCTCAAAAAGTGTGAAAAATATGAGGAGCATGAAACGATCTGAAAAATACGAGGAGCATGAAGCAGTGTTCAAAAACATGAAGAGCCCGAAAAGTTGTGAAAAATATGAAAAGCTTCAAAAGGTGTCAAAAATGAGATGAGCATTAAACGGTCTGAAAAATAGGAATAACATGAAACGTTGTTGAAAATCATGAAGAGCCTGAAATAGTGTGAAAAATATAAAGAGCTGCAAAAGGTGTCAAAAATATGAGGAGCATAAAACGGTCTGATAAATAGGTGGAGCATGAAGCTGTGTTCAAAAACATGAAGAGCCTGAAAAGGTGTGAAAATATAAAGAGCTTCAAAAGGTGTGAAAAATATGAGGAGCATGAAACGGTCTGAAAAATAGAAGCATCATGAAACGGTGTTGAAACACATGAAGAGCCTGAAAACGTGTGAAAAACATGAAGAGCTTCAAAAGGTGTGAAAAATATAAAGAGCTTCAAAGGTGACAAAAATGAGATGAGCATGAAACGGTCTGAAAAATAGGAGGAGAATGAAGTGGTGGTGAAAAACATGAAGAGCCTGAAAAGGTGTGAAAAATATGAAGAGCTTCAAAATGTTTCAAAAATATGAAGAGCATGAAACGGTCTGAAAATCAGGAGGATCATGAAGCAGTGTTCAAAAACATGAAGAGCCTGAAAAGGTGTGAAAAATATGAAGAGCTTCAAAAGGTGTCAAAAATATGAGGAGCATGAAACGGTCTGAAAAATAGGAGGAGCATGAAACGGTGATCAAAAACATGAAGAGCCTGAAAAGGTGTGAAAAATATGAAGAGCTTCAAAAGGTGTGAAAAATATGAAGAGCTTCAAAAGGTGTCAAAAATATGAGGAGCATGAAACGGTCTGAAAAATAGAGGAGCATGAAGCGGTTTTCAAATACATGAAGAGCCTAAAAAGGTGTGAAAAATATGAAGAGCTTCAAAAGGTGTCAAAAATTAGATTAGCATGAACAGGTCTGAAAAGTAGCAGGATCATGAATCGGTGTTGAAAAACATGAAGAGCTTGAAAAGGTGTGAAATATATGAAGAGTTTCAAAAGGTGTGAAAAATATGAAGAGCTTCAAAAGGTGTGAAATACATGAGGAGCATGACACGTTCTGAAAAATAGGAGGACCATGAAGCAGTATTCAAAAACATGAAAAGCCTGAAAACGTGTGAAAAATATGAATAGCTTTAAAAGGTGTCAAAAATATGAGGAGCATGTAACGGTCTGAAAAATTGGAGGAGCATGAAGCGGTGTTCAAAAACATGAAGAGCCTGAAAAGGTGTGAAAAATATGAATAGCTTTAAAAGGTGTCAAAAATATGAGGAGCATGAAACGTTCTGAAAAATAGGAGGATCATGAAACAGTGTTCAAAAACATGAAGAGCCTGAAAATGTGTGAAAAATATGAAGAGCTTCAAAAGGTGTCAAAAATATGAGGAGCATGAAACGGTCTGAAAAATAGGAGGAGCATGAAACGGTGATCAAAAACATGAAGAGCCTGAAAAGGTGTGAAAAATATGAAGAGCTTCAAAATGTGTGAAATATATTAGGAGCATGAAACCGTCTGAAATATAGGAGAAGCATGACGTGGTGTGGAAAACATGAAGAGCCTGAAAAGGTGTGAAAAATATGAAGAGCTTCAAAAGGTGTGAAATACATGAAGAGCATGAAAGGGTCTGAAAAATAGGAGGATTATGAAACGGTGTTCAAAAACATGAAGAGCCTGAAAAGGTGTGGAAAATATGAAGAGCCTCAAATCGTGTCAAATATATGAGAAGTATGAAAGGGTATGATAATTAGCAGGAGCATGAAGCGGTGTTGAAAAACAGGAAGAGTCTGAAATCGTGTGAAAAATATGAAGAGCTTCAAAAATGTGAAAAATATGAAGAGCTTCAAAAGTTTTGAAAAATATGAAGAACTTGAAAAGGTGTCAAAAATGAGATGAGCATGAAACGGACTGAAAAATAGGAGGAGCATGAAATGCTTTTGAAAATCATGAAGAGAATGAAAAGGTGTGAAAAATATGAAGAGCTTCAAAGGGTGTCAAAAATATGAGGAGCATGAAACGGTCTGACAAATAGGAGGAGCATGAAGCGGTGTTCAAAAACATGAAGTGCCTGAAAAGGTGTGAAAAATATGAAGAGCTTCAAAATGTTTCAAAAATATGAAGAGCATGAAACGGTCTGAAAATCAGGAGGATCATGAAGCGGTGTTCAAAAACATGAAGAGCCTGAAAAGGTGTGAAAAATATGAAGAGCTTCAAAAGCTGTCAAAAATATGAGGAGCATGAAAAATAGGAGGAGCATGAAGTGCTGTGGAAAAACATGAAGAGCCTGAAAAGCTGTGAAAAATATGAAGAGCTTCAACAGGTGTGAAGTATATGAGGAGCATGAAACGGGCTGAAAAATAGGAGAAGCATGAAGCGGCGTTGAAAAACATGAAGAGCCTGAAAATGTGTGAAAATATGAAAAGCTTCAAAAGGTGTCAAAAATGAGATGAGCATGAAACGGTCTGAAAAATAGGAGGTTCATGAAACGGTGTTGAAAAACATGAAGAGCCTGAAAAGATGTGAAAAATATGAAAAGCTTCAAAAAGTGTCAAAAATATGAGGAGCATGAAACGTTCTGAAAAATAGGAGGAGCATGAAGCTGTGTTCAAAAACATGAAGAGCCTGAAAAGGTGTGAAAAATATGAAGAGCTTCAAAAGGTGTGAAATACATGAGGAGCATGAAACTGGCTGAAAAATAAGAGAAGCATGAAGTGCTGTGGAAAAACATGAAGAGCCTGAAAAGCTGTGAAAAATATGAAGAGCTTCAACAGGTGTGAAGTATATGAGGAGCATGAAACGGGCTGAAAAATAGGAGAAGCATGAAGCGGCGTTGAAAAACATGAAGAGCCTGAAAATGTGTGAAAATATGAAAAGCTTCAAAAGGTGTCAAAAATGAGATGAGCATGAAACGGTCTGAAAAATAGGAGGTTCATGAAACGGTGTTGAAAAACATGAAGAGCCTGAAAAGATGTGAAAAATATGAAAAGCTTCAAAAAGTGTCAAAAATATGAGGAGCATGAAACGTTCTGAAAAATAGGAGGAGCATGAAGCTGTGTTCAAAAACATGAAGAGCCTGAAAAGGTGTGAAAAATATGAAGAGCTTCAAAATGTTTCAAAAATATGAAGAGCATGAAACGGTCTGAAAATCAGGAGGATCATGAAGCGGTGTTCAAAAACATGAAGAGCCTGAAAAGGTGTGAAAAATATGAAGAGCTCAAAAAGTGTGAAAAATATGAGGAGCATGAAACGATCTGAAAAATACGAGGAGCATGAAGCAGTGTTCAAAAACATGAAGAGCCCGAAAAGTTGTGAAAAATATGAAAAGCCTCAAAAGGTGTCAAAAATGAGATGAGCATTAAACGGTCTGAAAAATAGGAATAACATGAAACGTTGTTGAAAATCATGAAGAGCCTGAAATAGTGTGAAAAATATAAAGAGCTGCAAAAGGTGTCAAAAATATGAGGAGCATAAAACGGTCTGATAAATAGGTGGAGCATGAAGCTGTGTTCAAAAACATGAAGAGCCTGAAAAGGTGTGAAAATATGAAGAGCTTCAAAAGGTGTGAAAAATATGAGGAGCATGAAACGGTCTGAAAAATAGAAGCATCATGAAACGGTGTTGAAACACATGAAGAGCCTGAAAACGTGTGAAAAACATGAAGAGCTTCAAAAGGTGTGAAAAATATAAAGAGCTTCAAAGGTGACAAAAATGAGATGAGCATGAAACGGTCTGAAAAATAGGAGGAGAATGAAGTGGTGGTGAAAAACATGAAGAGCCTGAAAAGGTGTGAAAAATATGAAGAGCTTCAAAATGTTTCAAAAATATGAAGAGCATGAAACGGTCTGAAAATCAGGAGGATCATGAAGCAGTGTTCAAAAACATGAAGAGCCTGAAAAGGTGTGAAAAATATGAAGAGCTTCAAAAGGTGTCAAAAATATGAGGAGCATGAAACGGTCTGAAAAATAGGAGGAGCATGAAACGGTGATCAAAAACATGAAGAGCCTGAAAAGGTGTGAAAAATATGAAGAGCTTCAAAAGGTGTGAAAAATATGAAGAGCTTCAAAATGTGTGAAAAATATGAAGAGCTTGAAAAGGTGTCAAAAATATGAGGAGCATGAAAAGGTCTGAAAAATACGAGGAGCTTGAAGTGGTTTTAAAAAACATAAAGAGCCTGAAAAGGTGTGAAAAATATGAAGAGCTTCAAAAGGTGTGAAAAATATGAGGAGCATGAAACGGTCTGAAAAATAGGAGGAGCATGAAGCGGTGTTCAAAAACATGAAGAGCCTGAAAAGGTGTGAAAAATATGAAGAGCTCCAAAAGTTGTCAAAAATATGTGGAGCGTAAAACCGTCTCAAAAATAGGAGGAGCGTGAAGCGGTGATGAATAACATGAAGAACGTAAAAACGTGTGAAAAATATGAAGAGCTTCAAAAGGTGTCAAAAATATGAGGAGCATGAAACGGTCTCAAAAATAGGAGGAGAAGAAGTGGTGTTGAAAAACATGAAGAGCCTGAAAAGGTGTGAAAAATATGAAGAGCTTCAAAAGGTGTCAATAATAATAGGTGCATGAAACAGTCTGAAAAATAGGAGGAGCATGAAACTGTCTGAAAAATAGGAGGAGCATGAAGCGGTCTTGAAAAAGATGAACAGCCAGAAAAGGTGTGAAAAATATGAAGAGCTTCCAAAATTGTCAAAAATATGAGGAGCATGAAACGGTCTGAAAAATAGGAGGAGCATGAAACGGTCGGAAAAATAGGAGGAGCTTGAAACGGTGTTGAAAAACATGAAGATCCTGAAAACGTGTGAAAAATATGAAGAGCTTCAAAAGGTGTGAAAATAGGAGCAGCTTCAAAAGCTTTCAAAATTTTGAGGAGCATGAAAAGGCCTGAAAAATAGGAGGAGCATGAAGCGGTGTTGAAAAACATGAAGAGCCTGAAAAGGTGTGAAAAATATGAACAGCTTCCAAAATTGTCAAAAATATGAGGAGCATGAAACGGTCTGAAAAATACGCGGAGCAAGAAGCGGTGTTCAAAAACATGGAGAGCCTGAAAAGTTGTGAAAAATATGAAGAGCTTCAAAAGGTGTCAAAATTATGAGGAGCATGAAACGGTCTGAAAAATAGGAGGAGCATGAAATGGTGTTGAAAAACATGAAAAGCATGAAAAGGTGTGAAAAATATGAGGAGCTTCAAAAGGTGTGAAAAATAAGAGGAGCATGAAACGGTCTGAAAATCAGGAGGATCATGAAGCTGTGTTCAAAAACATGAAGAGCCTGAAATGGTTTGAAAAATATGAGGAAGATGAAACGGTCTGAAAATTAGGAGGAGCATGAAGCGGTTTTCAAATAAAAAAGAGCCTGAAAAGGTGTTACAAATATGAAGAGCTTCAAAAGGTGTAAAAAATATGAGGAGCATGAAACGGTCTGAAATAGAGAAGCAGCATGAAACGGTGTTGAAAAATATGAAGGCCCTCAAAAGGTGTGAAAAATATGAAGAGCTTCAAAAGGTGTCAAACATATGAAGATCATGAAACCGTCTGAAAAATAGGAGGATCATGAAGCAGTGTTCAAAAACGTGAAGAGCCTGAAAATGTGTGAAAAATATTCAGAGCTTCAAAATGTGTCAAATATATGAGGAGCATAAAAAGGTCTGAAAAATAGAAGAAGGATGAAACGGTGATTAAAAACATGAAGAGCCTGAAAAGGTGTGAAAAATATGAAGAGCTTCAAAAGGTGTCAATAATAATAGGTGCATGAAACAGTCTGAAAAATAGGAGGAGCATGAAACTGTCTGAAAAATAGGAGGAGCATGAAGCGGTCTTGAAAAAGATGAACAGCCAGAAAATGTGTGAAAAATATGAAGAGCTTCCAAAATTGTCAAAAATATGAGGAGCATGAAACGGTCTGAAAAATAGGAGGAGCATGAAACGGTCGGAAAAATAGGAGGAGCTTGAAACGGTGTTGAAAAACATGAAGATCCTGAAAACGTGTGAAAAATATGAAGAGCTTCAAAAGGTGTGAAAATAGGAGCAGCTTCAAAAGCTTTCAAAATTTTGAGGAGCATGAAACGGTCTGAAAAATAGGAGGAGCATGAAGCGGTGTTGAAAAACATGAAGAGCCTGAAAAGGTGTGAAAAATATGAACAGCTTCCAAAATTGTCAAAAATATGAGGAGCATGAAACGGTCTGAAAAATAGGAGGAGCATGAAGCGGTGTTCAAAAACATGGAGAGCCTGAAAAGTTGTGAAAAATATGAAGAGCTTCAAAAGGTGTCAAAATTGAGATGAGCATGAAACGGGCTGAAAAATAGGAGGAGCATGAAGTCGTGTTGAAAAAAAAGAAGAGACTGAAAAGGTGTGAAATATATGAAGAGCTTCAAAAGGTGTCAAAATTATGAGGAGAATGAAACGGTCTGAAAAATAGGAGGACCATGAAGCTGTGTCGAAAAACATGAAGAGCCTGAAAAGGTGTGAAAAATATGAAGAGCTTCTAAAGGTGTCAAAAATATGAGGAGCATGAAACGGTCTGAAAAATAGGACTAGCATGAAGCGGTGTTCAAAAACATGAAGAGCCTGAAAAGGTGTGAAAAATATGAAGAGCTCAAAAAGTGTCAAAAATATGAGGAGCATGAAACGATCTGAAAAATAGAAGGAGCATGAAACGGTGATCAAACACATGAAGAGCCTGAAAAGGTGTGGAAAATATGAAGAGCTTCAAAAGGTGTGAAATACATGAGGAGCATGAAACTCTCTGAAAAAGAGGAGGAGCATGAAGCGGTGTTCAAAAACATGAAGAGCCTGAAAAGTTGTGAAAAATATGAAAAGCTTCAAAATGTGTCAAAAATGAGATGAGCATTAAACGGTCTGAAAAATAGGAATAACATGAAACGGTGTTGAAAATCATGAAGAGCCTGAAATAGTGTGAAAAATATAAACAGCTGCAAAAGGTGTCAAAAATATGAGGAGCATGAAACGGTCTGATAAATAGGTGGAGCATGAAGCTGTGTTCAAAAAAATGAAGAGCCTGAAAAGGTGTGAAAATTATGAAGAGCTTCAAAAGGTGTGAAAAATATGAGGAGCATGAAACGGTCTGAAAAATAGAAGCGGCATGAAACAGTGTTGAAACACATGAAGAGCCTGAAAACGTGTGAAAAATATGAAGAGCTTCAAAAGGTGTGAAAAATATAAAGAGCTTCAAAGGTGACAAAAATGAGATGAGCATGAAACGGTCTGAAAAATAGGAGGAGCATGAAGTGGTGGTGAAAAACATGAAGAGCCTGAAAAGGTGTGAAAAATATGAAGAGCTTCAACAGGTGTGAAGTATATGAGGAGCATGAAACGGGCTGAAAAATAGGAGAAGCAAGAAGCGGCGTTGAAAAACATGAAGAGCCTGAAAATGTGTGAAAATATGAAAAGCTTCAAAAGGTGTCAAAAATGAGATGAGCATGAAACGGTCTGAAAAATAGGAGGTTCATGAAACGGTGTTGAAAAACATGAAGAGCCTGAAAAGATGTGAAAAATATGAAAAGCTTCAAAAAGTGTCAAAAATATGAGGAGCATGAAACGTTCTGAAAAATAGGAGGAGCATGAAGCTGTGTTCAAAAACATGAAGAGCCTGAAAAGGTGTGAAAAATATGAAGAGCTTCAAAATGTTTCAAAAATATGAAGAGCATGAAACGGTCTGAAAATCAGGAGGATCATGAAGCGGTGTTCAAAAACATGAAGAGCCTGAAAAGGTGAGAAAAATATGAAGAGCTTCAAAAGGTGTCAAAAATATGAGGAGCATGAAACGGTCTGAAAATAGGAGGAGCATGAAACGGTGATCAAAAACATGAAGAGCCTGAAAAGGTGTTAAAAATATGAAGAGCTTCAAAAGGTGTGAAATACATGAGGAGCATGAAACGGGCTGAAAAATAAGAGAAGCATGAAGTGCTGTGGAAAAACATGAAGAGCCTGAAAAGCTGTGAAAAATATGAAGAGCTTCAAAAGGTGTGAAATACATGAGGAGCATGAAATGGGCAGAAAAATAGGAGACGCATGAAGTGGTGTTTAAAAATATGAAGAGCTTGAAAAGGTGTGAAAAATATGAAAAGCTTCAAAAGGTGTCAAAAATGAGATGAGCATGAAATGGTCTGAAAAATAGGAGGATCATGAAACGGTGTTGAAAAACATGAAGAGCCTGAAAAGATGTGAAAAATATGAAGAGCTTCAAAAGGTGTCAAAAATATGAGGAGCATGAAACGTTCTGAAAAATAGGAGGAGCATCAACCTGTGTTCAAAAACATGAAGAGCCTGAAAAGGTGTGAAAAATATGAAAAGCTTCAAAAGGTGTCAAAAATGAGATGAGCATGAACCCGTCTGAAAAATAGGAGGAGCATGAAGCGGTGTTGAAAGACATGAAGAGCCTGAAAAGGTGTGAGAAATATGAAGAGCTTCAAAAGGTGTCAAAAATATGAGGAGCATGAAACGGTCTGAAAAATAGGAGGAGCATGAAGTGATGTTGAAAAACTTGAAGAGCATGAAAAGGTGTGAAAAATATGAAGAGGTTCAAAGTTGTGAAATACATGAGGATCATGAAACGGTTTGAAAAATTGGAGGAGCATGAAGCAGAGTTCGAAAACATGAAGAGGCTGAAAAGGTTTGAAAAATATGAAGAGCTCAAAAAGTGTCAAAAATATGAGGAGCATGAAACGATCTGAAAAATACGAGGAGCATGAAGTGGTGTTGAAAAACATGAAGAGTCTTAAAAGATGTGAAAAATATGAAGAGCTTCAAAATGTGTCAAAAATAGGAGGAGGATGAAACGTTGTTAAAAAAACATGAAGAGCCTGAAAAGGTGTGAAATATATGAAGTGCTTCAAAAGGTGTGAAAAATATCAAGAGCTTCAAAAGGTGTGAAATACATGAGGAGCATGAAACTCTCTGAATAATAGGAGGAGCATGAAGTGGTGTTCAAAACATGAAGAGCCTGAAAAGGTGTGAAAAATATGAAGAGCTTCAAAACGTGTCAAAAATATGAGGAGCATGAAACGGTCTGAAAAATAGGAGGAGCACGACGTGTTGTTGAAAAACGTGAATAGCCTGAAAAGGTGTGAATATATGAAGAGCTTCAAAAGGTGTCAAAACTATGAGGAGCATGATACGGTCTGAAAAATAGGAGGATCATGAAGAGGTGTTGAAAAAAATGAAGAGCCTGAAAAAGTGTGAAAAATATGAAGAGCTTAAAAAGTGTCAAAAATATAGGAGAATGAAACGGTCTGAAAAATAGGACGAGCATGAAACGGTGTTCAAAACATGAAGAGATGAAAAGGTGTGAAAAATATGAAGAGCTTCAAACGGTGTCAAAAATATGAGGAGCATGAAACGGTCTGAAAAAAAGGAGGAGCATGAAGCGGTGTTGAAAAACATGAAGAGCCTGAAAAGGTGTGAAATATATGAAGAGCTTCAAAAGGTGTCAAACATATGAGGAGCAAGAAACGGTCTGAAAAATAGGAGGATCATGAAGCGGTGTTGAAAAACATGAAGAGCCTGAAAAGATGTGAAATATATGAAGAGATTCAAAAGGTGTGGAAAAATATGAAGAGCTTCAAAAGGTGTCAAAATATGAGGAGCATGAAACGGTTTGAAAAATAGGAGGAGCATGAAATGGTGTTCAAAAACATGAAGAGCCTGAAAGGTGTGAAAAATATGACGAGCTTCAAAACGTGTGAAATACATGAGGAGCATGAAACGGTCTGAAAAATAGGAGGAGCATGAAGCGGTGTTCAAAAACATGAAGAACCTGAAAAGGTATGAAAAATATGAAGAGCTTCAAAAGGTGTGAAAAATATGAAGAGCTTCAAAAGGTGTCAAAAATTAGATGAGCATGAAACGGTCTGAAAAATAGGAGGAGCATGAATTGGTTTTGAAAAACATGAAGAGCCTGAAAAAGTGTGAAATATATGAAGAGCTTCAAAAGTTGTGAAAAATATGAAGAGCTTCAAAAGTTGTCAAAAATATGAGGAGCATTCAACGGTCTGAAAAATAGGAGGAGCATGAAACGGTGTTCAAAAACATGAAGAGCCTGAAAAGGTGTGATAAATATGAAAAGCTTCAAAAGGTGTTAAATTCATGAGGAGCATGAAACGGTCTGAAAAATAGGAGGAGAATAAAGCTGTGTTCAAAAACATGAAGAGCCTGAAAAGGTGTGGAAATATGAAGAGCTTCAAAAGGTGTCAAAAATATGAGGAGCATGAAACAGTCTGAAAAATGGGAGGAGCATGAAGCGGCGTTCAAAAACATGAAGAGCCTGAAAAGGTGTGAAAAATATGAAGAGCTTCAAAAGGTGGCAAAAATGAGATGAACATGAAACAGTCTGAAAAATAGGCAGAGCATGAAGCGGTGTTGGAAAACATGATGAGCCTTAAAAGGTGTGAAAAATATGAAAGGCTTCAAAAGGTGTGAAAAATATGAGGAGCATGAAACGGTCTGAAAAATCGGAGGAGCATGAAGCGGTGTTGAAAAACATGAAGAGCCTGAAAAGTTGTGAAAAATATGAAGAGCTTCAAAAGGTGTCAACAATATGAGGAGCATGATACGGTCTGCAAAAAAGTAGGAGCATGAAGTGATGTTGAAAAACTTGAAGAGCATGAAAAGGTGTGAAAAATATGAAGAGGTCAAAGTTGTGAAATACATGAGGATCATGAAACGGTTTGAAAAATTGGAGGAGCATGAAGCAGAGTTCGAAAACATGAAGAGCCTGAAAAGGTTTGAAAAATATGAAGAGCTCAAAAAGTGTCAAAAATATGAGGAGCATGAAACGATCTGAAAAATAGGAGGAGCATGAAGTGGTGTTGAAAAACATGAAGAGCCTGAAAACGTAGAAAAATATGAAGAGCTTCAAAAGGTGTGAAAAATATGAAGAGCTTCCAAAGGTGTCAAAAATGAGATGAGCATGAAACGGTCTGAAAAATAGGAGGAGCATGAAGTGGTCGTGAAAATCATGAAGTGCCTGAAAAGGTGTGAAATATATGAAGAGCTTCAAAAGTTGTGAAAAAATGAGGAGGTTCAAAAGGTGTCAAAAATATGAGGAGCATGAAACGGTCTGAAAAATAGGAGGAGCATGAAATGGTGTTCAAAAACATGAAGAGCCTGAAAAGGTGTGAAAAATATGAAGAGCTTGAAAAGGTGTGAAATACATGAGGAGCCTGAAGCGGTCTGAAAAATAGGAGGAGCATGAAACGATGTTGAAAAACATGAAGAGCCTGAAAAGGTGTGAAAAATAGGAAGAGCTTCACAAGGTGTCTAATATATGAGGAGCATGAAACGGTCTGAAAAATAGGAGGAGCATGAAGTGGTCGTGAAAATCATGAATTGCCTGAGAAGGTGTGAAATATATGAAGAGCTTCAAAAGATGTGAAAAAATGAGGAGGTTCAAAAGGTGTGAAAAATATGAGGAACATGAAACGGTCTGAAAAATAGGAGGAGCATGAAACCGTCTGAAATATAGGAGCAGCATGAAACAGTGTTGAAAGACATGAATAGCTTCAAAAGTGTCAAAAATATGAGGAGCATGAAACGGTCTGAAAAATAAGAGGACCATGAAACGGTCTGAAAAATAGGAGTAGCATGAAACGGTGTTGAAAGACATGAAGAGCTTCAAAAGGTGTCAAAAATATGAGGAGAATGAAACGGTTTGAAAAATAGGAGCAGCATTAAACGGTCTGAAAAATAGAGGCAGCATGGAATGGTGTGGAAAAACATGAAGAGCTTCAAAAGTTATGAAAAAATGAGGAGGTTCAAAAGGTGTCAAAAATATGAGGAGCATGAAACGGTCTGAAAAATAGGAGGGGCTTGAAACGGTGTTCCAAAACATGAAGAGCCTGAAAAGATGTGAAAAATATGAACAGCTTCAAAAGCTGTGAAAAATATGAGGAGCATGAAACAGTTTGAAAAATAGGAGAAGCATGAAACAGTGTTGAAAACATGAAGAGCATGACAAGTGTGAAAAATATAAAGAGCATTAAAAGGTGTCAAAAATATGAGGAGCATGAAATGGTCTGAAAGAAAGGAGGAGCATGAAGGGGTGTTGAAAACATGAAAAGCCTGAAAATGTGTGAAAAATATGAAGAGCTTCCAAAGGTGTGAAAAATATGAATAGCTTCGAAATGTGTCAATAATGAGAGGAGCATGAAATGGTGTGAAAAATAGGAGGAGCATGAAGCGGTGTGCAAAAACATGAAGAACCTGAAAAGGTGTGAAAAATATGAAGAGCTTCAAAAGGTGTTAAAAATATGAGGAGCATGAAACGGTCTGAAAAATAGGAGGAGCATGAAACGGTGTTGAAAACATGAAGAGCCTGAAAAGGTGTGAAAAAAATGAAGAGCTTCAAAAGATGTCAAAAATATGAGGAGCATGAAGCGGTCCGACAAATAGGATGAGCATGAAGCGGTGTTGAAAACATTAAGAGCCTGAAGAGGTGGGAAATATATAAAGAGCTTGAAAAGGTGTCAAAAATAGTGGGAGCATGAAACGGTGTGAAAAATAGGAGAAGCATGAAGTGATGTTGAGAAACCTGAAGAGAATGAAAAGGTGTGAAAAATATGAAGAGCTACAAAAGATGTGAAATATATGAGGAGCATGAAATGATTTGAAAAATAGGAGGAGCATGAAACGGTGTTGAAAAACATGAAGAGCTTGAAAAAGTGTGAAAATTATGAAGACCTTCAAAATGTGTCAAAAAAAAAGGAGGAGCATGAAATGGTGTTCAAAAACATGAAGAGCCTGAAAAGGTGTGAAAAATATTAAGATCTTCAAAAGGTGTCAAAAATATGAGGAGCATGAAACGGTCTGAAAAATAGGAGGAACATGAAGCATGGTTGAAAAACATGAAGAGCCTGAAAAGGTGTGAAAAATATGAAGAGCTTCAAAAGGTGTCAAAAATATGAGGAGCATGAAACGGTCGAAAAATCGGAGGAGCATGAAGCGGTGTTGAAAAATATGAAGAGCCTGAAAAGGTGTGAAAAATATGAAGAGCTTCAAAAGGTGTGAAAAATATGAAGAGCTTCAAAAGGTGTCAAATATTGGATGATCAAGAAAAGTTCTGAAAAATAGGAGGAGCATGAAATGTCGTTGAAAAAATGAAGAGCCTGAAAAGGAGTGAAATATATGAAGAGCTTCAAAAGGTGTGAAAAATATGAAGAGCTTCAAAAGGTGTCAAAAATGAGATGATAATGAAGCGGTCTGAAAAACTGGAGGAGCATGAAGCGCTGTTGAAAACCATGAAGAGGCTGAAAAGGTGTGAAAAATATGAAGAGCTTCAAAAGGTGTGAAAAATATGAAGAGCTTCAAAAGGAGACAAACATATAAGGAGCATGAAACGGTCTGAAAAATAGGAGGAGCATGAAACGGTGTTGAAAAACATGAAGAGCCTGAAAACGTGTGAAAAATATGAAGAGTTTCAAAAAATGTGAAAAATAAGAAGAGCTTCAAAAGGTGTCAAAAATGATGTGAGCATGAAACAGTCTGAAAAATAGGAGGAGCATGAAGTGGGGTTGAAAAATTGAAGAGCCTGAAAAGGTGTGAAATATATGAAGAGCTTCAAAAGGTGTCAAAAATATGAGGAGCATGAAATGATCTGAAAAATAGGAGGAACATGAAACGGTCTGAAAAATAGGAGGAGCATGAAACGGTGTTCAAAAACATGAAGTGCCTGAAAAGGTGTGAAAAATATGAAGAGCTTGAAAAGGTGTGAAAAATATGAACAGCTTCAAAAGGTGTCAAAACTGAGATGAGCATGAAGCGGTCTGAAAAATAGGAGGAGCATGAAGTGGTGTTGAAAAACATGAAAAGCCTGAAAAAATGTGAAATATATGAACAGCTTCAAAAGGTGTGAAAAATATGAGAGGCATGAAACGACTGAAAAATAGGAGGAGCATGATGCGGTGGTCAAAAACATGAAGAGCCTGAAAAGTTGTGAAAAATATAAAGAGCTTCAAAAGGTGTCAAAAATATTAGGAGCATGAAACAGTATGAAACATAGGATGAGAATGATACTTTTTTGAAAAAGATGAAGAGCATGAAAAGGTGTGAAAAATATGAAGAGCTTCAAAAGATGTTAAAAATATGAGGAGCATGAAACTTTCTGAAAAATTGGAGGAGCATGAAGCGGTGTTGAAAAGCATGAAGAGCCGGAAAAGGTGTGAAAAATATGAAGAGCTTCAAAAGGTGTCAAAAATATGAGGAGCATGAAACGGTCTGAAAAATATGAGCAGCATGAAGCGGTGTTGAAAAACATGAAGAGCCTGAAAAGGTGTGAAAAATATGAAGAGCTTCAAAAGGTGTCAAAAATATGAGGAGCATGAAAAGGTCTGAAAAATAGGAGGAGCATGAAGTGGTCGTGAAAAACATGAAGTGCCTGAAAAGGTGTGAAATATATGAAGAGCTTCAAAAGATGTGAAAAAATGAGGAGGTTCAAAAGGTGTCAAAAATATGAGGAGCATGAAACGGTCTGAAAAATAGGAGGAGCATGAAACGGTGTTCAAAAACATGAAGAGCCTGAAAAGGTGTGAAAAATATGAAGAGCTTGAAAAGGTGTGAAATACATGAGGAGCCTGAAGCAGTCTGAAAAATAGGAGGAGCATGAAACGATGGTGAAAAACATGAAGAGCGTGAAAATGTGTGAAAAATAGGAAGAGCTTCACAAGGTGTCTAATATATGAGGAGCATGAAACGGTCTGAAAAATAGGAGGAGCATGAAACGATCTGAAAAATAGAAGGAGCATGAAACGGTGATCAAACACATGAAGAGCCTGAAAAGGTGTGGAAAATATGAAGAGCTTCAAAAGGTGTGAAATACATGAGGAGCATGAAACTCTCTGAAAAAGAAGAGGAGCATGAAGCGGTGTTCAAAAACATGAAGAGCCTGAAAAGTTGTGAAAAACATGAAAAGCTTCAAAAGGTGTCAAAAATGAGATGAGCATTAAACGGTCTGAAAAATAGGAATAACATGAAACGGTGTTGAAAATCATGAAGAGCCTGAAATAGTGTGAAAAATATAAACAGCTGCAAAAGGTGTCAAAAATATGAGGAGCATGAAACGGTCTGATAAATAGGTGGAGCATGAAGCTGTGTTCAAAAACATGAAGAGCCTGAAAAGGTGTGAAAAATATGAAGAGCTTCAAAAGGTGTCAAAATTGAGATGAGCATGAAACGGTGTGAAAAATAGAAGCAGCATGAAACGGTGTTGAAACACATGAAGAGCCTGAAAACGTGTGAAAAATATGAAGAGCTTCAAAAGGTGTGAAAAATATAAAGAACTTCAAAGGTGACAAAAATGAGATGAGTATGAAACGGTCTGAAAAATAGGAGGAGCATGAAGTGGTGGTGAAAAACATGAAGAGCCTGAAAAGGTGTGAAAAATATGAAGAGCTTCAAAATGTTTCAAAAATATGAAGAGCATGAAACGGTCTGAAAATCAGGAGGATCATGAAGCGGTGTTCAAAAACATGAAGAGCCTGAACAGGTGTGAAAAATATGAAGAGCTTCAAAAGGTGTCAAAAATATGAGGAGCATGAAACGGTCTGAAAAATAGGAGGAGCATGAAACGGTGATCAAAAACATGAAGAGCCTGAAAAGGTGTGAAAAATATGAAGAGCTTCAAAAGGTGTGAAATACAGGAGGAGCATGAAACGGGCTGAAAAATAAGAGAAGCATGAAGTGATGTGGAAAAACATGAAGAGCCTGAAAAGCTGTGAAAAATATGAAGAGCTTCAACAGGTGTGAAGTACATGAGGAGCATGAAACGGGCTGAAAAATAGGAGAAGCATGAAGTGGTGTGGAAAAATATGAAGAGCCTGAAAATGTGTGAAAATATGAAAAGCTTCAAAAGGTGTCAAAAATGAGATGAGCATGAAACGGTCTGAAAAATAGGAAGATCAAGAAACGGTGTTGAAAAACATGAAGAGCCTGAAAAGATGTGAAAAATATGAAAAGCTTCAAAAAGTGTCAAAAATATGAGGAGCATGAAACGTTCTGAAAAATAGGAGGAGCATGAAGCTGTGTTCAAAAACATGAAGAGCCTGAAAAGGTGTGAAAAATATGAAGAGCTTCAAAATGTTTCAAAAATATGAAGAGCATGAAACGGTCTGAAAATCAGGAGGATCATGAAGCGGTGTTCAAAAACATGAAGAGCCTGAAAAGGTGTGAAAAATATGAAGAGCTCAAAAAGTGTGAAAAATATGAGGAGCATGAAACGATCTGAAAAATACGAGGAGAATGAAGCAGTGTTCAAAAACATGAAGAGCCTGAAAAGGTGTGAAAAATATGAAGAGCTTCAAAAGGTGTGAAATATATGAGGAGAATGAAACGGTCTGAAAAATAGGAGGATCATGAAGCGGTTTTCAGAAACATGAAGAGCATGAAAAGGTGTGAAAAATATGAAGAGCTTCAAAAGGTGTCAAAATTGAGATGAGCATGAAACGGTCTGAAAAATAGAAGCAGCATGAAACGGTGTTGAAAAATATGAAGAGCCTGAAAACGTGTGAAAAATATGAACAGCTTCAAAAGGTGTGAAAAATATAAAGAGCTTCAAAGGTGACAAAAATGAGATGAGCATGATACGGTCTGAAAAACAGGGCGAGTATGAAGTGGTGGTGAAAAACATGAAGAGCCTGAAAAGGTGTGAAAAATATGAAGAGCTTCAAAATGTTTCAAAAATATGAAGAGCATGAAACGGTCTGAAAAACAGGAGGATCATGAAGCGGTGTTCAAAAACATGAAGAGCCTGAAAAGGTGTGAAAAATATGAAGAGCTTCAAAAGGTGTCAAAAATATGAGGAGCATGAAACGGTCTGAAAAATAGGAGGAGCATGAAACGGTGATCAAAAACATGAAGAGCCTGAAAAGGTGTGAAAAATATGAAGAGCTTCAAAAGGTGTGAAATACATGAGGAGCATGAAACGGGCTGAAAAATAAGAGAAGCATGAAGTGCTGTGGAAAAACATGAAGAGCCTGAAAAGCTGTGAAAAATATGAAGAGCTTCAAAAGGTGTGAAATACATGAGGAGCATGAAATGGGCTGAAAAATAGGAGAAGCATGAAGTGGTGTTTAAAAATATGAAGAGCTTGAAAAGGTGTGAAAAATATGAAAAGCTTCAAAAGGTGTCAAAAATGAGATGAGCATGAAATGGTCTGAAAAATAGGAGGATCATGAAACGGTGTTGAAAAACATGAAGAGCCTGAAAAGATGTGAAAAATATGAAGAGCTTCAAAAGGTGTCAAAAATATGAGGAGCATGAAACGTTCTGAAAAATAGGAGGAGCATCAACCTGTGTTCAAAAACATGAAGAGCCTGAAAAGGTGTGAAAAATATGAAAAGCTTCAAAAGGTGTCAAAAATGAGATGAGCATGAACCCGTCTGAAAAATAGGAGGAGCATGAAGCGGTGTTGAAAGACATGAAGAGCCTGAAAAGGTGTGAGAAATATGAAGAGCTTCAAAAGGTGTCAAAAATATGAGGAGCATGAAACGGTCTGCAAAAAAGTAGGAGCATGAAGTGATGTTGAAAAACTTGAAGAGCATGAAAAGGTGTGAAAAATATGAAGAGGTTCAAAGTTGTGAAATACATGAGGATCATGAAACGGTTTGAAAAATTGGAGGAGCATGAAGCAGAGTTCGAAAATATGAAGAGCCTGAAAAGGTTTGAAAAATATGAAGAGCTCAAAAAGTGTCAAAAATATGAGGAGCATGAAACGATCTGAAAAATATGAGGAGCATGAAGTGGTGTTGAAAAACATGAAGAGTCTTAAAAGATGTGAAAAATATGAAGAGCTTCAAAATGTGTCAAAAATAGGAGGAGGATGAAACGTTGTTAAAAAAACATGAAGAGCCTGAAAAGGTGTGAAATATATGAAGAGCTTCAAAAGGTGTGAAAAATATCAAGAGCTTCAAAAGGTGTGAAATACATGAGGAGCATGAAACTCTCTGAATAATAGGAGGAGCATGAAGTGGTGTTCAAAACATGAAGAGCCTGAAAAGGTGTGAAAAATATGAAGAGCTTCAAAACGTGTCAAAAATATGAGGAGCATGAAACGGTCGGAAAAATAGGAGGAGCACGACGTGTTGTTGAAAAACGTGAATAGCCTGAAAAGGTGTGAATATATGAAGAGCTTCAAAAGGTGTCAAAACTATGAGGAGCATGAAACGGTCTGAAAAATAGCAGGACCATGAAGAGGTGTAGAAAAAAATGAAGAGCCTGAAAAAGTGTGAAAAATATGAAGAGCTTAAAAAGGTGTCAAAAATATAGGAGAATGAAACGGTCTGAAAAATAGGACGAGCATGAAACGGTGTTCAAAACATGAAGAGATGAAAAGGTGTGAAAAATATGAAGAGCTTCAAACGGTGTCAAAAATATGAGGAGCATGAAACGGTCTGAAAAAAAGGAGGAGCATGAAGCGGTGTTGAAAAACATGAAGAGCCTGAAAAGGTGTGAAATATATGAAGAGCTTCAAAAGGTGTCAAACATATGAGGAGCAAGAAACGGTCTGAAAAATAGGAGGATCATGAAGCGGTGTTGAAAAACATGAAGAGCCTGAAAAGATGTGAAATATATGAAGAGATTCAAAAGGTGTGGAAAAATATGAAGAGCTTCAAAAGGTGTCAAAATATGAGGAGCATGAAACGGTTTGAAAAATAGGAGGAGCATGAAATGGTGTTCAAAAACATGAAGAGCCTGAAAGGTGTGAAAAATATGACGAGCTTCAAAACGTGTGAAATACATGAGGAGCATGAAACGGTCTGAAAAATAGGAGGAGCATGAAGCGGTGTTCAAAAACATGAAGAACCTGAAAAGGTATGAAAAATATGAAGAGCTTCAAAAGGTGTGAAAAATATGAAGAGCTTCAAAAGGTGTCAAAATTTAGATGAGCATGAAACGATCTGAAAAATAGGAGGAGCATGAATTGGTGTTGAAAAACATGAAGAGCCTGAAAAGGTGTGAAATATATGAAGAGCTTCAAAAGTTGTGAAAAATATGAAGAGCTTCAAAAGTTGTCAAAAATATGAGGAGCATTCAACGGTCTGAAAAATAGGAGGAGCATGAAACGGTGTTCAAAAACATGAAGAGCCTGAAAAGGTGTGATAAATATGAAAAGCTTCAAAAGGTGTTAAATTCATGAGGAGCATGAAACGGTCTGAAAAATAGGAGGAGAATAAAGCTGTGTTCAAAAACATGAAGAGCCTGAAAAGGTGTGGAAATATGAAGAGCTTCAAAAGGTGTCAAAAATATGAGGAGCATGAAACAGTCTGAAAAATGGGAGGAGCATGAAGCGGCGTTCAAAAACATGAAGAGCCTGAAAAGGTGTGAAAAATATGAAGAGCTTCAAAAGGTGGCAAAAATGAGATGAAAATGAAACAGTCTGAAAAATAGGCGGAGCATGAAGCGGTGTTGGAAAACATGATGAGCCTTAAAAGGTGTGAAAAATATGAAAGGCTTCAAAAGGTGTCAAAAATATGAGGAGCATGAAACGGTCTGAAAAATCGGAGGAGCATGAAGCGGTGTTGAAAAACATGAAGAGCCTGAAAAGGTGTGAAAAATATGAAGAGCTTCAAAAGGTGTCAAAAATATGAGGAGCATGAAACGGTCTGCAAAAAAGTAGGAGCATGAAGTGATGTTCAAAAACTTGAAGAGTCTTAAAAGATGTGAAAAATATGAAGAGCTTCAAAATGTGTCAAAAATATGAGGAGCATGAAACGATCTGAAAAATACGAGGAGCATGAAGTGGTGTTGAAAAACATGAAGAGTCTTAAAAGATGTAAAAAATATGAAGAGCTTCAAAATGTGTCAAAAATAGGAGGAGGATGAAACGTTGTTAAAAAAACATGAAGAGCCTGAAAAGGTGTGAAATATATGAAGAGCTTCAAAAGGTGTGAAAAATATCAAGAGCTTCAAAAGGTGTGAAATACATGAGGAGCGTGAAACTCTCTGAATAATAGGAGGAGCATGAAGTGGTGTTCAAAACATGAAGAGCCTGAAAAGGTGTGAAAAATATGAAGAGCTTCAAAACGTGTCAAAAATATGAGGAGCATGAAACGGTCTGAAAAATAGGAGGAGCACGACGTGTTGTTGAAAAACGTGAATAGCCTGAAAAGGTGTGAATATATGAAGAGCTTCAAAAGGTGTCAAAACTATGAGGAGCATGAAACGGTCTGAAAAATAGGAGGACCGTGAAGAGGTGTTGAAAAAAATGAAGAGCCTGAAAAAGTGTGAAAAATATGAAGAGCATAAAAAGGTGTCAAAAATATAGGAGAATGAAACGGTCTGAAAAATAGGACGAGCATGAAACGGTGTTCAAAACATGAAGAGATGAAAAGGTGTGAAAAATATGAAGAGCTTCAAACGGTGTCAAAAATATGAGGAGCATGAAACGGTCTGAAAAAAAGGAGGAGCATGAAGCGGTGTTGAAAAACATGAAGAGCCTGAAAAGGTGTGAAATATATGAAGAGCTTCAAAAGGTGTCAAACATATGAGGAGCAAGAAACGGTCTGAAAAATAGGAGGATCATGAAGCGGTGTTGAAAAACATGAAGAGCCTGAAAAGATGTGAAATATATGAAGAGATTCAAAACGTGTGGAAAAATATGAAGAGCTTCAAAAGGTGTCAAAATATGAGGAGCATGAAACGGTTTGAAAAATAGGAGGAGCATGAAATGGTGTTCAAAAACATGAAGAGCCTGAAAGGTGTGAAAAATATGACGAGCTTCAAAACGTGTGAAATACATGAGGAGCATGAAACGGTCTGAAAAATAGGAGGAGCATGAAGCGGTGTTCAAAAACATGAAGAACCTGAAAAGGTATGAAAAATATGAAGAGCTTCAAAAGGTGTGAAAAATATGAAGAGCTTCAAAAGGTGTCAAAATTTAGATGAGCATGAAACGGTCTGAAAAATAGGAGGAGCATGAATTGGTGTTGAAAAACATGAAGAGCCTGAAAAGGTGTGAAATATATGAAGAGCTTCAAAAGTTGTGAAAAATATGAAGAGCTTCAAAAGTTGTCAAAAAAAATGAGGAGCATTCAACGGTCTGAAAAATAGGAGGAGCATGAAACGGTGTTCAAAAACATGAAGAGCCTGAAAAGGTGTGATAAATATGAAAAGCTTCAAAAGGTGTTAAATTCATGAGGAGCATGAAACGGTCTGAAAAATAGGAGGAGAATAAAGCTGTGTTCAAAAACATGAAGAGCCTGAAAAGGTGTGGAAATATGAAGAGCTTCAAAAGGTGTCAAAAATATGGGGAGCATGAAACAGTCTGAAAAATGGGAGGAGCATGAAGCGGCGTTCAAAAACATGAAGAGCCTGAAAAGGTGTGAAAAATATGAAGAGCTTCAAAAGGTGGCAAAAATGAGATGAAAATGAAACAGTCTGAAAAATAGGCGGAGCATGAAGCGGTGTTGGAAAACATGATGAGCCTTAAAAGGTGTGAAAAATATGAAAGGCTTCAAAAGGTGTGAAAAATATGAGGAGCATGAAACGGTCTGAAAAATCGGAGGAGCATGAAGCGGTGTTGAAAAACATGAAGAGCCTGAAAAGGTGTGAAAAATATGAAGAGCTTCAAAAGGTGTCAAAAATATGAGGAGCATGAAACGGTCTGCAAAAAAGTAGGAGCATGAAGTGATGTTGAAAAACTTGAAGAGCATGAAAAGGTGTGAAAAATATGAAGAGGTTCAAAGTTGTGAAATACATGAGGATCATGAAACGGTTTGAAAAATTGGAGGAGCATGAAGCAGAGTTCGAAAACATGAAGAGCCTGAAAAGGTTTGAAAAATATGAAGAGCTCAAAAAGTGTCAAAAATATGAGGAGCATGAAACGATCTGAAAAATAGGAGGAGCATGAAGTGGTGTTGAAAAACATGAAGAGCCTGAAAAGGTTTGAAAAATATGAAGAGCTCAAAAAGTGTCAAAAATATGAGGAGCATGAAACGGTCTGAAAAATAGGAGGAGCATGAAGTGGTCGTGAAAATCATGAAGTTCCTGAAAAGGTGTGAAATATATGAAGAGCTTCAAAAGTTGTGAAAAAATGAGGAGGTTCAAAAGGTATGAAAAATGTGAGAAACATGAAACGGTCTGAAAAATAGGAGGAGCATGAAACCGTCTGAAAAATAGGAGCAGCATGAAACAGTGTTGAAAGACATGAAGAGCTTCAAAAGTGTCAAAAATATGAGGAGCATGAAACTTTCTGAAAAATAAGAGGACCATGAAACGGTCTGAAAAATAGGAGCAGCATGAAACGGTGTTGAAAGACATGAAGAGCTTCAAAAGGTGTCAAAAATATGAGGAGAATGAAACGGTTTGAAAAATAGGAGCAGCATTAAACGGTCTGAAAAATAGAGGCAGCATGGAATGGTGTGGAAAAACATGAAGAGCTTCAAAAGTTGTGAAAAAATGAGGAGGTTCAAAAGGTGTCAAAAATATGAGGAGCATGAAACGGTCTGAAAAATAGGAGGGGCTTGAAACGGTGTTCCAAAACATGAAGAGCCTGAAAAGATGTGAAAAATATGAACAGCTTCAAAAGCTGTGAAAAATATGAGGAGCATGAAACAGTTTGAAAAATAGGAGAAGCATGAAACAGTGTTGAAAACATGAAGAGCATGACAAGTGTGAAAAATATAAAGAGCATTAAAAGGTGTCAAAAATATGAGGAGCATGAAATGGTCTGAAAAAAAGGAGGAGCATGAAGGGGTGTTGAAAACATGAAAAGCCTGAAAATGTGTGAAAAATATGAAGAGCTTCCAAAGGTGTGAAAAATATGAATAGCTTCGAAATGTGTCAATAATGAGAGGAGCATGAAATGGTGTGAAAAATAGGAGGAGCATGAAGCGGTGTGCAAAAACATGAAGAACCTGAAAAGGTGTGAAAAATATGAAGAGCTTCAAAAGGTGTTAAAAATATGAGGAGCATGAAACGGTCTGAAAAATAGGAGGAGCATGAAACGGTGTTGAAAACATGAAGAGCCTGAAAAGGTGTGAAAAAAATGAAGAGCTTCAAAAGATGTCAAAAATATGAGGAGCATGAAGCGGTCCGACAAATAGGATGAGCATGAAGCGGTGTTGAAAACATTAAGAGCCTGAAGAGGTGGGAAATATATAAAGAGCTTCAAAAGGTGTGAAAAATATGAGGAGCATGAAACGGTCTGCAAAAAAGTAGGAGCATGAAGTGATGTTGAAAAACTTGAAGAGCATGAAAAGGTGTGAAAAATATGAAGAGGTTCAAAGTTGTGAAATACATGAGGATCATGAAACGGTTTGAAAAATTGGAGGAGCATGAAGCAGAGTTCGAAAACATGAAGAGCCTGAAAAGGTTTGAAAAATATGAAGAGCACAAAAAGTGTCAAAAATATGGGGAGCATGAAATGATCTGAAAAATAGGAGGAGCATGAAGCTGTGTTGAAAAACATGAAGAGCCTGAAAACGTGTGAAAAATATGAAGAGCTTCAAAAGGTGTGAAAAATATGAGGAGCATGAAACGATCTGAAAAATAGGGGGAGCATGAAGTGATGTTGAGAAACCTGAAGAGAATGAAAAGGTGTGAAAAATATGAAGAGCTATAAAAGATGTGAAATATATGAGGAGCATGAAATGATCTGAAAAATAGGAGGAGCATGAAACGGTGTTGAAAAACATGAAGAGCTTGAAAAGGTGTGAAAATTATGAAGACCTTCAAAATGTGTCAAAAAAAAGGAGGAGCAAGAAATGGTGTTCAAAAACATGAAGAGCCTGAAAAGGTGTGAAAAATATTAAGATCTTCAAAATGTGTCAAAAATGTGAGGAGCAAGAAACGGTCTGAAAAATAGGAGGAACATGAAGCATGGTTGAAAAACATGAAGAGCCTGAAAAGGTGTGAAAAATATGAAGAGCTTCAAAAGGTGTCAAAAATATGAGGAGCATGAAACGTTCTGAAAAATAGGAGGAGCATGAAGGGGTGTTGAAAAACATGAAGAGCCTGAAAAGGTGTGAAAAATATGAAGAGCATTAAAAGGTGTCAAAAATATGAGGAGCATGAAACGGTCTGAAAAAAAGGAGGAGTATGAAGCGGTGTTGAAAACATGAAAAGCCTGAAAATGTGTGAAAAATATGAAGAGCTTCCAAAGGTGTGAAAAATATGAATAGCTTCGAAATGTGTCAATAATGAGAGGAGCATGAAACGGTGTGAAAAATAGGAGGAGCATGAAGCGGTGTGCAAAAAGATGAAGAGCCTGAAAATGTGTGAAATATATGAAGAGCTTCAAAAGGTGTCAAAAATATGAGGAGATTGAAACGGTCTGAAAAATAGGAGGAGCATGAAGTGGTGTTGACAAACATGAAGAGCTGAAAAGCTGTGAAAAATATGATGAGCTTTAAAAGGTCTCAAATATATGAGGAGCATGAAATTTTCTGAAAAATAGGAGGAGCATGAAACGTTGTTCATAACATGAAGAGCCTGAAAAGGTGTGAAAAATATAAAGAGCACAAAATCTGTCAAACATTGAGGAGCATGAAACGATCTGAAAAATAGGAAGAGCATGACGCAGTGTTGAAAAACATGAAGAGGCTGAAAAGTTGTGAAAAATATGAAGACCTTCAAAATGTATCAAAAATATGAAGAGCAGGAAACGGTCTGAAAAATAGGAGGATCATGAAGCAGTGTTGAAAACAATGAAGAGCTTCAAAAGGTGTGAAAAATGTGAGGAGCATGAAACGGTCTGAAAAATAGGAGGAGCATGAAGCGGTGTTGAAAAACATGAACAGCCTGCAAAGGTGTGAAAAATATACAAAGCATCAAAAGGTGTCAAAAATGAGAGGAGCATGAAATGGTCTGAAAAATAGGAGGAGCATGAAGCGGTGTTCAAAAACATGAAGAGCCCGAAAAGTTGTGAAAAATATACAAAGCATCAAGAGGTGTCAAAAATGAGAGGAGCATGAAATGGTCTGAAAAATACGAGGAGCATGAAGTCGTGTTCAAAAATATGAAGAGCCTGAAAAGGTGTGAAAAATATGAAGAGCTTGAAAAGGTGTGAAAAATATGGGGAGCATGATACGGTCTGAAAATTAGGAGGAGCGTGAAGCGGTGTTCAAAAACATGAAGAGCCTGAAAAGGTGTGAAAAATATGAAGAGCTTCAAAAGGTGTCAAAATATGAGGAGAATGAAACGGTGTGAAAAACAGGAGGAGCATGAAGCGATGTTAAAAAACATGAAGAGTCTGAAAACGTGTGGAAAATATGAAGAGCTTCAAAAATGTGAAAATATGAAGGCCTCAAAATGTGTGAAAAATATGAAGAGCTTCAAAAGGTGTCAAAAAGGAGATGAGCATTAAAATGTCTGAAAAATAGGAGGAGCATGAAGCGGTGTTGAAAATCACGAAGAGCCTGAAAAGGTATGAAATATATCAAGAACTTCAAAAGGTATGAAAAATATGAAGAGCTTCAAAAGGTGTCAAAATGAGATGAGCATGAAACGATCTGAAAAATAGGAGGAGCATGAAACGGTGTTCAAATCATGAAGAGCCTGAAAAGGTGTGAATAATATGAAGAGCTTCTAAAGGTGTCAAAAATATGAGGAGCATGAAACGGCCTGAAAAATAGGCGGAGCATGAAGCGGTGTTGAAAAACATGAAGAGCCTGAAAAGGTGTAAAAAATATGAAGAGTTTCTAAAGGTTTCAAAAATATGAGGAGCATGAAACGGTCGGAAAATTAGGAGGAGCATAAAGCGGTGTTCAAAAACATGAAGAGCCTGAAAAGGTGTGAAAAATATGAAGAGCTTCAAAAGGTTTCAAATATATGAGAAGCATGAAACGGTCTGAAAATTAGGAGGAGCATGAAGTGTTGATCAAAAACATGAAGAGCCTGAATAGGTGTGAAAAACATGAAGAGCTTCAAAGGTGTCAAAAATATGAGGAGCATGAAACGGTCTGAAAAATAGGAGGAGCATGAAGCGGTGTTCAAAAACATGAAGAGTCTGAAAACGTGTGAAAATATGAAGAGCTTCAAAAATATTAAAAATATGAAGAGCTTCAAAAGTTGTGAAAAATATGAAGAGATTAAAAAGGTGTCAAAAATGAGATGAGCATGAAACGGTCTGAAAAATAGGAGGAGCATGAAGTGGTGTGGAAAAACATGAAGAGCCTGAAAAGGTGTGAAAAATATGAAGAGCTACAAAAGGTGTGAAATACATGAGGAGCATGAAACTTTCTAAAAAATAGGAGGAAAATGAAGCGGTGTTGAAAATCATGAAGAGTCTGAAATCGTGAGAAAAATATGAAGAGCTTCAAAAGGTGTGAAAAATATGAGGAGCTTGATATGGTCGAAAAAATACGAGGAGCATGAAGCGTAGTTCAAAAATATGAAAAGCCTGAAAAGGTGTGAAAAATATGAAGAGCCTCAAAACATGTCAAAAATATGAGGAGTATGAAACGGTATGATAAATAGTAGGAGCATGAAGCGTTGTTGAAAAACATGAAGAGTCTGAAATCGTGTGAAAAATATGAAGAGCTTCAAAAATGTGAAAAATATGAAGAGCTTCAAAAGGTGTAAAAAATATGAAGAGCTTCAAAAGTGTCAAAAATTAGATGAGCATGAAACGGTCTAAAAAATAGGAGGAGCAACAAGTAGTGTTGAAAAAAATGAAGAGCCTGAAAAGGTGTGAAAAATATGAAGAGCTTCAAAAGGTGTCAAAAATATGAGGAGCATGATACGGTCTGAAAAATAGGAGGAGCATGAAGCGGTGTTCAAAAACATGAAGAGCCTGAAAAGTTGTGAAAAATATGCAAAGCTTCAAAAGGTGTCAAAAATGAGAGGAGCATGAAACGGTCTGAAAAATAGGAGGAGCATGAAGTCGTGTTCAAAATTATGAACAGCATGAAAAGGTTTGAAAAATATGAAGAGCTTCAAAAGGTGTGAAAAATATGAGAAGCATGATACGGTCTGAAAAATAGGAGGAGCATGAAGCGGTGTTCAAAAACATAAAGAGCCTGAAAAGGTGTGAAGTATATGAAGAGCTTCAAATGGTGTCACAAATATTAGGAGCATGAAACGGTCTGAAAAATAGGAGGAGCATGAAGCAGTGTTGAAAAACATGACGAGCCTGAAAAGGTGTGAGAAATATGAAGAGCTTCAAAAGGCGGAAAAATATGAGGAGCATGAAACGATCTGAAAAATAGGGGGAGCATGAAGCAGTGTTCAAAAACATGAAGAGCCTGAAAAGGTGTGAAAAATATGAAGAGCTTCAAAAGGTGTCAAAAATGAGATGAGCATGAAACGGACTGAAAAATAGAAGCATGAAGCGGTGTTCAAAAATATGAAGAGCCTGAAATGGTGTGAAATATATGAAGAGCTTCAAAAGGTGAGAAAAATATGAGGAGCATGATACGGTCTGAAAAATAGGAGGAGCGTGAAGCGGTGTTCAAAAACATGAAGAGCCTGAAAAGGTGTGAAAAATATGAAGAGCTTCAAAAGGTGTCAAAAATGAGATGAGCATGAAACGGACTGAAAAATAGATGTGCATGAAGCGGTGTTGAAAAACATGAAGAGCCTGAAAAGGTGTGAAAAATATGAAGAGCTTCAAAAGGTGTCAAAAATATGAGGAGCAGGAAACGGTCTGAAAAATAGGAGGAGCATGAAGCGGTGTTCAAAAACATGAAGAGCGTGAAAAGGTGTGAAAAATATGAAGACTTGCAAAAGATGTGAAAAACATGTAGAGCTTCAAAAGGTGTGAAAAATATGAAGAGCTTCAAATGGTGTGAAATACATGAGGAGCATGATACGGTCTGAAAAATAGGAGGAGCATGAAGCGATGTTGAAAAACATGAAGAGTCTGAAAACGTGTGGAAAATATGAAGAGCTTCAAAAATGTGAAAAATATGAATAGCTTCAAAAGGTGTGAAAAATATGAAGAGCTTCAAAAGGTGTGAAATACATGAGGAGCATGAAACGGTCTGAAAAAAAGGAGGAGCATGATGCGGGGTTGAAAAACATGAAGAGTCTGAAAATGTGTGAAAAATATGAAGAGCTTCAAAGGTGTCAAAATTATGAGGAGCATGAAACGCTCTGAAAAATAGGAGGAGCATGAAACGGTGTTCAAAAACATGAAGAGCCTGAAAAGTTGTGAAAAATATGAAAAGCTTCAAAAGGTGTCAAAATTGAGATGAGCATGAAACGGTCTGAAAAATAGAGGTGCATGAAGCGGTGTTGAAAAACATGAAGAGCCTGAAAAGGTGTGAAAAATATGAAGAGCTTGAAAAGGTGTCAAAAATATGAGGAGCAGGAAAAGGTCTGAAAAATAGGAGGAGCATGAAGCGGTGATCAAAAACATGAAGAGCCTGAAAAGGTGTGAAAAATATGAACAGCTTCAAAATGTGTGAAATACATGAGGAGCATGAAACGGATGAAAAATAGGAGAAGCATGAAGTGGTGTGGAAAAACATGAAGAGCCTGAAAAGGTGTGAAAAATATGAAGAGCTTCAAAAGGTGTGAAATACATGAGGAGCATGAAACTCTGAAAAATAGGAGGAGCATGAAGTGCTGTTCAAAAACATGAAGAGCCTGAAAAGGTGAGAAAAATATGAAGAGCTTCAAAAGGTGTGAAAAATATAAGGAGCATGATACGGTCGAAAAAATAGGAGGAGCATGAAGCGGTGTTGAAAACATGAAGAGACTGAAAAGGTGTGAAATATATGAAGAGCTTCAAAAGGTGTCAAAAATATTAGGAGCATGAAACGGTCTGAAAAATAGGAGGAGCATGAAGTTGTGTTGAAAAACATGAGGAGCCTGAAAAGCTGTGAAAAATATGAAGAGCTTCAAAATGTGTCAAAAATATGAAGAGCATGAAACGGTCTGACAAATACAGGAGCATGAAGCGGTGTTGAAAAACATGAAGAGACTGAAAACGTGTGAAAAACATGAAGAGCCTAAAAAGGTGTGAAAAACATGAAGAGTTTCTAAAGGTGTCTAAAATATGAGCAGCATGAAACGGTCTGAAAAATAGCAGGAGCATGAAGCGTTGTTGAAAAACATGAAGAGTCTGAAAACGTGTGAAAAACATGAAGAGCCTAAAAAGGTATGAAAAACATGAAGAGTTTCTAAAGGTGTCAAAAATATGAGGAGCATGAAACTGTCTAAATAATAGAAGCAGCATGAAACGGTGTTGAAAGACATGAAGAGCCTGAAAATTTGTGAAAAATATGAAAAGCTTCAAAAGGTGTCAAAAATGAGATGAGCATGAAACGGTCTGAAAAATAGGAGGAGCATGAAGCGGTGTTGAAAAACATGAAGAGCCTGAAAAGGTGTGCAAAATATGAAGAGCTTAAAAAGGTGTCAAAAATATGAGTAGCACAAAACGGTCTGAAAAATAAGAGGAGCGTGAAGCGGTGTTCAGAAACATGAAGAGCCTGAAAAGGTGTGAAATATATGAAGAGCTTCAAAAGGTGTCAAAAATATTAGGAGCATGAAACGGTCTGAAAAATAGGAGGAGCATGAAGTTGTGTTGAAAAACATGAAAAGCCTGAAAAGGTGTGCAAAATATGAAGAGCTTCAAAAGGTGTCAAAAATATGAGGAGCATGATACGGTCTGAAAAATAGGAGGAGCGTGAAGCGGTGTTCAAAAACATGAAGAGCCTGAAAATGTGTGAAAAATATGAAGAGCTTCAAAAGGTGTCAAAATTGAGATGAGCATGAAACGGGCTGAAAAATAGGAGGAGCATGAAGTCGTGTTGAAAAAAAAGAAGAGACTGAAAAGGTGTGAAATATATGAAGAGCTAAAAAAGGTGTCAAAAATATGAGGAGAATGAAACGGTCTGAAAAATAGGAGGACCATGAAGCTGTGTCGAAAAACATGAAGAGCCTGAAAAGGTGTGAAAAATATGAAGAGCTTCAAAAGGTGTCAAAATTGAGATGAGCATGAAACGGGCTGAAAAATAGGAGGAGCATGAAGTCGTGTTGAAAAAAAAGAAGAGACTGAAAAGGTGTGAAATATATGAAGAGCTAAAAAAGGTGTCAAAAATATGAGGAGAATGAAACGGTCTGAAAAATAGGAGGACCATGAAGCTGTGTCGAAAAGCATGAAGAGCCTGAAAAGGTGTGAAAAATATGAAGAGCTTCAAAGGGGACAAAGATGAGATGAGCATGAAACGGTCTGAAAAATAGGAGGAGCATGAGTGGTGGTGAAAAACATGAAGAGCCTGAAAAGGTGTGAAAAATATGAAGAGCTTCAAAATGTTTCAAAAATATGAAGAGCATGAAACGGTCTGAAAATCAGGAGGATCATGAAGCGGTGTTCAAAAACATGAAGAGCCTGAAAAGGTGTGAAAAATATGAAGAGCTTCAAAAGGTGTCAAAAAAGAGATGAGCATGAAAAGGTCTGAAAAATAGGAGGAGCATGAAGCGGTGTTGAAAATCATGAAGAGCCTGAAAACGTGTGAAAAATATGAAGACCTTCAAAATTTGTCAAAAATATGAAGAGCTTCAAAAGGTGTTAAAATGAGATGAGCATGAAACGATCTGAAAAATAGGAGGAGCATGAAGTGGTGTTGAAAAAATGAAGAGCCTGGAAAGGTGTGAAATATCTGAAGAGCTTCAAAAGGTGTCAAAATATGAGTAGCATGAAACGGTCGGCAAAATACGACGAGCATGAAGCGGTGTTGAAAAACATGAAGAGCCTGAAAAGGAGTGAAAAATATGAAGAGCTTCAAAAGGTGTCAAAAATATGAGGAGCATGAAACAATCTGAAAAATAGGAGGAGCATGAAGCGGTGTTCAAAAACATGAAGAGTCTGAAAAGGTGTGAAATATATGAAGAGCTTCAAAAGGTGTCAAAATTATGAGGAGCATGAAACGGTCTGAAAAATAGGAGGAGCATGTAGCGGTGTTCAAAAACATGAAAAGCCTGAAAAGGTGTGAAAAATATGAAGAGCTTCAAAAGGTGTCAAAAATATGAGGAGCATGAAACGTTCTGAAAAATAGGACAAGCATGAAGCAGTGATAAAAAACATGAAGAGCCTGAAAAGGTGTGAAAAATATGAAGAGTTTCTAAAGGTGTCAAAAATATGAGGAGCATAAAACGGTCTGAAAAAGAGGAAGAGCATGAAGAAGTGTTCAAAAACATGAAGAGCCTGAAAAGGTGTGAAAAATATGAAGAGCTTCAAAAGATTTCAAAAATATGAGGAGCATGAAACAGTTTGAAAAATAGGAGGAGCATGAAGCGGTGTTGAAAAACATGAAGAGTGTGAAAACGTGTGAAAATATGAAGAGCTTCAAAAATATTAAAAATATGAAGATCTTCAAAAGTTGTGAAAAATATAAAGAGATTAAAAAGGTGTCAAAAATGAGATGAGCATGAAACGGTCTGAAAAATAGGAGGAGCATGAAGCGGTGTTGAAAATCATGAAGAGCCTGAAAAGGTGTGAACAATATGAAAAGCTTCAAAAGGTGTCAAAATGAGATGAGCATGAAACGCTCTGAAAAATAGGAGCAGCATGAAGTTGTGTTGAAAAAAATGAAAAGCCTGAAAAGGTGTGAAACATATGAAGAACTTCAAAAGGTGTCAAAAATATGAGGAGAATGAAACGGTCTGCAAAATAGGAGGAGCATGAAATAGTGTTCAAAAACATGAAGAGCCTGAAAAGGTGTTACAAATATGAAGAGCTTCAAAAGGTGTGAAATACATGAGGAGGATTAAACGGTCTGAAAAATAGGAGGAGCATGAAGCGGTGTTCAAAAACATGAAGAGCCTGGAAAGGTGTGAAAAATATGAAGAGCTTCAATAGATGTCAAAAATATGAGAAGCATGAAACGGTCTGAAAAATAGCAGGAGCATGAAGCGGTGTTCAAAAACATGAAGAGCCTGAAAATGTGTGAAAAATATAAAGAGCTTCAAAAGATGTGAAAAATATGAAGAGCTTCAAAAGGTGACAAAAATGAGATGAGCATGAAACGGTCTGAAAAATAGGAGAAGCATGAAGCGGTGTTGAAAAACATGAAGAGCCTGAAAACCTGTGTAAAATATGATGAGGTTCTAAAGGTGTCAAAAATATGAGGAGCATGAAACGGTCTTAAAAATAGGCGGATTATGAAACGGTGTTCAAAAACATGAAGAGCCTGAAAAGGTGTGAAAAATATGAAAAGCCTCAAAACCTGTCAAAAATATGAGGAGCATGAAACGGTCTGAAAAATAGCAGGGGCATGAAGCAGTGTTGAAAAACATGAAGAGTCTGAAAACGTGTGAAAATATGAAGAGCTTCAAACATATGAAAAATATAAAGAGCTTCAAAAGGTGTGAAAAATATGAAGAGCTTCAAAAGGTGTCAAAAATGAGATGAGCATGAAACTGACTGAATAATAGAAGCAGCATGAAACGGTGTTGAAAAACATGAGGAGCCTGAAAAGCTGTGAAAAATATGAAGAGCTTCAAAATGTGTCAAAAATATGAAGAGCATGAAACGGTCTGACAAATAGCAGGAGCATGAAGCGGTGTTGAAAAACATGAAGAGACTGAAAACGTGTGAAAAACATGAAGAGCCTAAAAAGGTGTGAAAAATATGAAGAGTTTCTAAAGGTGTCTAAAATATGAGCAGCATGAAACGGTCTGAAAAATAGCAGGAGCATGAAGCGTTGTTGAAAAACATGAAGAGTCTGAAAACGTGTGAAAAACATGAAGAGCCTAAAAAGGTATGAAAAACATGAAGAGTTTCTAAAGGTGTCAAAAATATGAGGAGCATGAAACTGTCTAAATAATAGAAGCAGCATGAAACGGTGTTGAAAGACATGAAGAGCCTGAAAATTTGTGAAAAATATGAAAAGCTTCAAAAGGTGTCAAAAATGAGATGAGCATGAAACGGTCTGAAAAATAGGAGGAGCATGAAGCGGTGTTGAAAAACATGAAAAGCCTGAAAAGGTGTGCAAAATATGAAGAGCTAAAAAAGGTGTCAAAAATATGAGTAGCACAAAACGGTCTGAAAAATAAGAGGAGCGTGAAGCGGTGTTCAAAAACATGAAGAGCCTGAAAAGGTGTGAAATATATGAAGAGCTTCAAAAGGTGTCAAAAATATTAGGAGCATGAAACGGTCTGAAAAATAGGAGGAGCATGAAGTTGTGTTGAAAAACATGAAAAGCCTGAAAAGGTGTGCAAAATATGAAGAGCTTCAAAAGGTGTCAAAAATATGAGGAGCATGATACGGTCTGAAAAATAGGAGGAGCGTGAAGCGGTGTTCAAAAACATGAAGAGCCTGAAAATGTGTGAAAAATATGAAGAGCTTCAAAAGGTGTCAAAATTGAGATGAGCATGAAACGGGCTGAAAAATAGGAGGAGCATGAAGTCGTGTTGAAAAAAAAGAAGAGACTGAAAAGGTGTGAAATATATGAAGAGCTAAAAAAGGTGTCAAAAATATGAGGAGAATGAAACGGTCTGAAAAATAGGAGGACCATGAAGCTGTGTCGAAAAACATGAAGAGCCTGAAAAGGTGTGAAAAATATGAAGAGCTTCAAAAGGTGTCAAAATTGAGATGAGCATGAAACGGGCTGAAAAATAGGAGGAGCATGAAGTCGTGTTGAAAAAAAAGAAGAGACTGAAAAGGTGTGAAATATATGAAGAGCTAAAAAAGGTGTCAAAAATATGAGGAGAATGAAACGGTCTGAAAAATAGGAGGACCATGAAGCTGTGTCGAAAAACATGAAGAGCCTGAAAAGGTGTGAAAAATATGAAGAGCTTCTAAAGGTGTCAAAAATATGAGGAGCATGAAACGGTCTGAAAAATAGGACTAGCATGAAGCGGTGTTCAAAAACATGAAGAGCCTGAAAAGGTGTGAAAAATATGAAGAGCTCAAAAAGTGTCAAAAATATGAGGAGCATGAAACGATCTGAAAAATAGAAGGAGCATGAAACAGTGATCAAACACATGAAGAGCCTGAAAAGGTGTGGAAAATATGAAGAGCTTCAAAAGGGACAAAGATGAGATGAGCATGAAACGGTCTGAAAAATAGGAGGAGCATGAAGTGGTGGTGAAAAACATGAAGAGCCTGAAAAGGTGTGAAAAATATGAAGAGCTTCAAAATGTTTCAAAAATATGAAGAGCATGAAACGGTCTGAAAATCAGGAGGATCATGAAGCGGTGTTCAAAAACATGAAGAGCCTGAAAAGGTGTGAAAAATATGAAGAGCTTCAAAAGGTGTCAAAAAAGAGATGAGCATGAAAAGATCTGAAAAATAGGAGGAGCATGAAGCGGTGTTGAAAATCATGAAGAGCCTGAAAACGTGTGAAAAATATGAAGACCTTCAAAATTTGTCAAAAATATGAAGAGCTTCAAAAGGTGTTAAAATGAGATGAGCATGAAACGATCTGAAAAATAGGAGGAGCATGAAGTGGTGTTGAAAAAATGAAGAGCCTGGAAAGGTGTGAAATATCTGAAGAGCTTCAAAAGGTGTCAAAATATGAGTAGCATGAAACGGTCGGCAAAATACGACGAGCATGAAGCGGTGTTGAAAAACATGAAGAGCCTGAAAAGGTGTGAAAAATATGAAGAGCTTCAAAAGGTGTCAAAAATATGAGGAGCATGAAACAATCTGAAAAATAGGAGGAGCATGAAGCGGTGTTCAAAAACATGAAGAGCCGGAAAAGGTGTGAAAAATACGAAGAGCTTCAAAAGGTGTCAAAAATATGAGGAGCATGAAACAATATGAAAAATAGGAGGAGCATGAAGCGGTGTTCAAAAACATGAAGAGCCTGAAAAGGTGTGAAATATATGAAGAGCTTCAAAAGGTGTCAAAATTATGAGGAGCATGAAACGGTCTGAAAAATAGGAGGAACATGAAGCCGTGTTCAAAAACATGAAAAGCCTGGAAAGGTGTGAAAAATATGAAGAGCTTCAAAAGGTGTCAAAAATATGAGGAGCATGAAACGTTCTGAAAAATAGGACAAGCATGAAGCAGTGATAAAAAACATGAAGAGCCTGATAAGGTGTGAAAAATATGAAGAGTTTCTAAAGGTGTCAAAAATATGAGGAGCATAAAACGGTCTGAAAAAGAGGAAGAGCATGAAGAAGTGTTCAAAAACATGAAGAGCCTGAAAAGGTGTGAAAAATATGAAGAGCTTCAAAAGATTTCAAAAATATGAGGAGCATGAAACAGTTTGAAAAATAGGAGGAGCATGAAGCGGTGTTGAAAAACATGAAGAGTGTGAAAACGTGTGAAAATATGAAGAGCTTCAAAAATATTAAAAATATGAAGATCTTCAAAAGTTGTGAAAAATATGAAGAGATTAAAAAGGTGTCAAAAATGAGATGAGCATGAAACGGTCTGAAAAATAGGAGGAGCATGAAGTTGTGTTGAAAAAAATGAAAAGCCTGAAAAGGTGTGAAACATATGAAGAACTTCAAAAGGTGTCAAAAATATGAGGAGAATGAAACGGTCTGCAAAATAGGAGGAGCATGAAATAGTGTTCAAAAACATGAAGAGCCTGAAAAGGTGTTACAAATATGAAGAGCTTCAAAAGGTGTGAAATACATGAGGAGGATTAAACGGTCTGAAAAATAGGAGGAGCATGAAGCGGTGTTCAAAAACATGAAGAGCCTGGAAAGGTGTGAAAAATATGAAGAGCTTCAATAGATGTCAAAAATATGAGGAGATTAAACGGTCTGAAAAATAGCAGGAGCATGAAGCGGTGTTCAAAAACATGAAGAGCCTGAAAAGGTGTGAAAAATATGAAGAGCTTCAAAAGGTGTCAAAAATATGAGGAGCATGAAACGGTCTGAAAAATAGCAGGAGCATGAAGCGGTGTTCAAAAACATGAAGAGCCTGAAAATGTGTGAAAAATATAAAGAGCTTCAAAAGATGTGAAAAATATGAAGAGCTTCAAAAGGTGACAAAAATGAGATGAGCATGAAACGGTCTGAAAAATAGGAGAAGCATGAAGCGGTGTTGAAAAACATGAAGAGCCTGAAAACCTGTGTAAAATATGATGAGGTTCTAAAGGTGTCAAAAATATGAGGAGCATGAAACGGTCTTAAAAATAGGCGGATTATGAAACGGTGTTCAAAAACATGAAGAGCCTGAAAAGGTGTGAAAAATATGAAAAGCCTCAAAACCTGTCAAAAATATGAGGAGCATGAAACGGTCTGAAAAATAGCAGGGGCATGAAGCAGTGTTGAAAAACATGAAGAGTCTGAAAACGTGTGAAAATATGAAGAGCTTCAAACATATGAAAAATATAAAGAGCTTCAAAAGGTGTGAAAAATATGAAGAGCTTCAAAAGGTGTCAAAAATGAGATGAGCATGAAACTGACTGAATAATAGAAGCAGCATGAAACGGTGTTGAAAAACATGAGGAGCCTGAAAAGCTGTGAAAAATATGAAGAGCTTCAAAATGTGTCAAAAATATGAAGAGCATGAAACGGTCTGACAAATAGCAGGAGCATGAAGCGGTGTTGAAAAACATGAAGAGACTGAAAACGTGTGAAAAACATGAAGAGCCTAAAAAGGTGTGAAAAATATGAAGAGTTTCTAAAGGTGTCTAAAATATGAGCAGCATGAAACGGTCTGAAAAATAGCAGGAGCATGAAGCGTTGTTGAAAAACATGAAGAGTCTGAAAACGTGTGAAAAACATGAAGAGCCTAAAAAGGTATGAAAAACATGAAGAGTTTCTAAAGGTGTCAAAAATATGAGGAGTATGAAACTGTCTAAATAATAGAAGCAGCATGAAACGGTGTTGAAAGACATGAAGAGCCTGAAAATTTGTGAAAAATATGAAAAGCTTCAAAAGGTGTCAAAAATGAGATGAGCATGAAACGGTCTGAAAAATAGGAGGAGCATGAAGCGGTGTTGAAAAACATGAAAAGCCTGAAAAGGTGTGCAAAATATGAAGAGCTTAAAAAGGTGTCAAAAATATGAGTAGCACAAAACGGTCTGAAAAATAAGAGGAGCGTGAAGCGGTGTTCAAAAACATGAAGAGCCTGAAAAGGTGTGAAATATATGAAGAGCTTCAAAAGGTGTCAAAAATATTAGGAGCATGAAACGGTCTGAAAAATAGGAGGAGCATGAAGTTGTGTTGAAAAACATGAAAAGCCTGAAAAGGTGTGCAAAATATGAAGAGCTTCAAAAGGTGTCAAAAATATGAGGAGCATGATACGGTCTGAAAAATAGGAGGAGCGTGAAGCGGTGTTCAAAAACATGAAGAGCCTGAAAATGTGTGAAAAATATGAAGAGCTTCAAAAGGTGTCAAAATTGAGATGAGCATGAAACGGGCTGAAAAATAGGAGGAGCATGAAGTCGTGTTGAAAAAAAAGAAGAGACTGAAAAGGTGTGAAATATATGAAGAGCTAAAAAAGGTGTCAAAAATATGAGGAGAATGAAACGGTCTGAAAAATAGGAGGACCATGAAGCTGTGTCGAAAAACATGAAGAGCCTGAAAAGGTGTGAAAAATATGAAGAGCTTCAAAAGGTGTCAAAATTGAGATGAGCATGAAACGGGCTGAAAAATAGGAGGAGCATGAAGTCGTGTTGAAAAAAAAGAAGAGACTGAAAAGGTGTGAAATATATGAAGAGCTAAAAAAGGTGTCAAAAATATGAGGAGAATGAAACGGTCTGAAAAATAGGAGGACCATGAAGCTGTGTCGAAAAACATGAAGAGCCTGAAAAGGTGTGAAAAATATGAAGAGCTTCTAAAGGTGTCAAAAATATGAGGAGCATGAAACGGTCTGAAAAATAGGACTAGCATGAAGCGGTGTTCAAAAACATGAAGAGCCTGAAAAGGTGTGAAAAATATGAAGAGCTCAAAAAGTGTCAAAAATATGAGGAGCATGAAACGATCTGAAAAATAGAAGGAGCATGAAACAGTGATCAAACACATGAAGAGCCTGAAAAGGTGTGGAAAATATGAAGAGCTTCAAAAGGGACAAAGATGAGATGAGCATGAAACGGTCTGAAAAATAGGAGGAGCATGAAGTGGTGGTGAAAAACATGAAGAGCCTGAAAAGGTGTGAAAAATATGAAGAGCTTCAAAATGTTTCAAAAATATGAAGAGCATGAAACGGTTTGAAAATCAGGAGGATCATGAAGCGGTGTTCAAAAACATGAAGAGCCTGAAAAGGTGTGAAAAATATGAAGAGCTTCAAAAGGTGTCAAAAAAGAGATGAGCATGAAAAGATCTGAAAAATAGGAGGAGCATGAAGCGGTGTTGAAAATCATGAAGAGCCTGAAAACGTGTGAAAAATATGAAGACCTTCAAAATTTGTCAAAAATATGAAGAGCTTCAAAAGGTGTTAAAATGAGATGAGCATGAAACGATCTGAAAAATAGGAGGAGCATGAAGTGGTGTTGAAAAAATGAAGAGCCTGGAAAGGTGTGAAATATCTGAAGAGCTTCAAAAGGTGTCAAAATATGAGTAGCATGAAACGGTCGGCAAAATACGACGAGCATGAAGGGGTGTTGAAAAACATGAAGAGCCTGAAAAGGTGTGAAAAATATGAAGAGCTTCAAAAGGTGTCAAAAATATGAGGAGCATGAAACAATCTGAAAAATAGGAGGAGCATGAAGCGGTGTTCAAAAACATGAAGAGCCGGAAAAGGTGTGAAAAATACGAAGAGCTTCAAAAGGTGTCAAAAATATGAGGAGCATGAAACAATATGAAAAATAGGAGGAGCATGAAGCGGTGTTCAAAAACATGAAGAGCCTGAAAAGGTGTGAAATATATGAAGAGCTTCAAAAGGTGTCAAAATTATGAGGAGCATGAAACGGTCTGAAAAATAGGAGGAACATGAAGCCGTGTTCAAAAACATGAAAAGCCTGGAAAGGTGTGAAAAATATGAAGAGCTTCAAAAGGTGTCAAAAATATGAGGAGCATGAAACGTTCTGAAAAATAGGACAAGCATGAAGCAGTGATAAAAAACATGAAGAGCCTGATAAGGTGTGAAAAATATGAAGAGTTTCTAAAGGTGTCAAAAATATGAGGAGCATAAAACGGTCTGAAAAAGAGGAAGAGCATGAAGAAGTGTTCAAAAACATGAAGAGCCTGAAAAGGTGTGAAAAATATGAAGAGCTTCAAAAGATTTCAAAAATATGAGGAGCATGAAACAGTTTGAAAAATAGGAGGAGCATGAAGCGGTGTTGAAAAACATGAAGAGTGTGAAAACGTGTGAAAATATGAAGAGCTTCAAAAATATTAAAAATATGAAGATCTTCAAAAGTTGTGAAAAATATGAAGAGATTAAAAAGGTGTCAAAAATGAGATGAGCATGAAACGGTCTGAAAAATAGGAGGAGCATGAAGTTGTGTTGAAAAAAATGAAAAGCCTGAAAAGGTGTGAAACATATGAAGAACTTCAAAAGGTGTCAAAAATATGAGGAGAATGAAACGGTCTGCAAAATAGGAGGAGCATGAAATAGTGTTCAAAAACATGAAGAGCCTGAAAAGGTGTTACAAATATGAAGAGCTTCAAAAGGTGTGAAATACATGAGGAGGATTAAACGGTCTGAAAAATAGGAGGAGCATGAAGCGGTGTTCAAAAACATGAAGAGCCTGGAAAGGTGTGAAAAATATGAAGAGCTTCAATAGATGTCAAAAATATGAGGAGATTAAACGGTCTGAAAAATAGCAGGAGCATGAAGCGGTGTTCAAAAACATGAAGAGCCTGAAAAGGTGTGAAAAATATGAAGAGCTTCAAAAGGTGTCAAAAATATGAGGAGCATGAAACGGTCTGAAAAATAGCAGGAGCATGAAGCGGTGTTCAAAAACATGAAGAGCCTGAAAATGTGTGAAAAATATAAAGAGCTTCAAAAGATGTGAAAAATATGAAGAGCTTCAAAAGGTGACAAAAATGAGATGAGCATGAAACGGTCTGAAAAATAGGAGAAGCATGAAGCGGTGTTGAAAAACATGAAGAGCCTGAAAACCTGTGTAAAATATGATGAGGTTCTAAAGGTGTCAAAAATATGAGGAGCATGAAACGGTCTTAAAAATAGGCGGATTATGAAACGGTGTTCAAAAACATGAAGAGCCTGAAAAGGTGTGAAAAATATGAAAAGCCTCAAAACCTGTCAAAAATATGAGGAGCATGAAACGGTCTGAAAAATAGCAGGGGCATGAAGCAGTGTTGAAAAACATGAAGAGTCTGAAAACGTGTGAAAATATGAAGAGCTTCAAACATATGAAAAATATAAAGAGCTTCAAAAGGTGTGAAAAATATGAAGAGCTTCAAAAGGTGTCAAAAATGAGATGAGCATGAAACTGACTGAATAATAGAAGCAGCATGAAACGGTGTTGAAAAACATGAGGAGCCTGAAAAGCTGTGAAAAATATGAAGAGCTTCAAAATGTGTCAAAAATATGAAGAGCATGAAACGGTCTGACAAATAGCAGGAGCATGAAGCGGTGTTGAAAAACATGAAGAGACTGAAAACGTGTGAAAAACATGAAGAGCCTAAAAAGGTGTGAAAAATATGAAGAGTTTCTAAAGGTGTCTAAAATATGAGCAGCATGAAACGGTCTGAAAAATAGCAGGAGCATGAAGCGTTGTTGAAAAACATGAAGAGTCTGAAAACGTGTGAAAAACATGAAGAGCCTAAAAAGGTATGAAAAACATGAAGAGTTTCTAAAGGTGTCAAAAATATGAGGAGCATGAAACTGTCTAAATAATAGAAGCAGCATGAAACGGTGTTGAAAGACATGAAGAGCCTGAAAATTTGTGAAAAATATGAAAAGCTTCAAAAGGTGTCAAAAATGAGATGAGCATGAAACGGTCTGAAAAATAGGAGGAGCATGAAGCGGTGTTGAAAAACATGAAAAGCCTGAAAAGGTGTGCAAAATATGAAGAGCTTAAAAAGGTGTCAAAAATATGAGTAGCACAAAACGGTCTGAAAAATAAGAGGAGCGTGAAGCGGTGTTCAAAAACATGAAGAGCCTGAAAAGGTGTGAAATATATGAAGAGCTTCAAAAGGTGTCAAAAATATTAGGAGCATGAAACGGTCTGAAAAATAGGAGGAGCATGAAGTTGTGTTGAAAAACATGAAAAGCCTGAAAAGGTGTGCAAAATATGAAGAGCTTCAAAAGGTGTCAAAAATATGAGGAGCATGATACGGTCTGAAAAATAGGAGGAGCGTGAAGCGGTGTTCAAAAACATGAAGAGCCTGAAAAGGTGTGAAAAATATGAAGAGCTTCAAAAGGTGTCAAAATTGAGATGAGCATGAAACGGGCTGAAAAATAGGAGGAGCATGAAGTCGTGTTGAAAAAAAAGAAGAGACTGAAAAGGTGTGAAATATATGAAGAGCTAAAAAAGGTGTCAAAAATATGAGGAGAATGAAACGGTCTGAAAAATAGGAGGACCATGAAGCTGTGTCGAAAAACATGAAGAGCCTGAAAAGGTGTGAAAAATATGAAGAGCTTCAAAAGGTGTCAAAATTGAGATGAGCATGAAACGGGCTGAAAAATAGGAGGAGCGTGAAGCGGTGTTCAAAAACATGAAGAGCCTGAAAAGGTGTGAAAAATATGAAGAGCTTCAAAAGGTGTCAAAAATGAGATGAGCATGAAACGGTCTGAAAAATAGATGTGCATGAAGCGGTGTTGAAAAACATGAAGAGCCTAAAAGGGTGTGAAAAATATGAAGAGCTTCAAAGGTGTCAAAAATATGAGGAGCAGGAAACGGTCTGAAAAATAGGAGGAGCATGAAGCGGTGTTCAAAAACATGAAGAGCGTGAAAAGGTGTGAAAAATATGAAGAATTGCAAAAGATGTGAAAAACATGAAGAGCTTCAAAAGGTGTGAAAAATATGAAGAGCTTCAAAAGGTGTGAAATACATGAGGAGCATGATACGGTCTGAAAAATAGGAGGAGCATGAAGCGATGTTGAAAAACATGAAGAGTCTGAAAACGTGTGGAAAATATGAAGAGCTTCAAAAATGTGAAAAATATGAATAGCTTCAAAAGGTGTGAAAAATATGAAGAGCTTCAAAAGGTGTGAAATACATGAGGAGCATGAAACGGTCTGAAAAAAAGGAGGAGCATGATGCGGTGTTGAAAAAGATGAAGAGCCTGAAAAGGTTTGAAAAATATGAAGAGCTTCAAAAGGTGTCAAAAATATGAGGAGCATGAAACGGTCTGCAAAAAAGGAGGAGCATGAAGCGTTGTTGAAAAACATGAAGAGCCTGAAAAGGTGTGAGAAATATGAAGAGCTTCAAAAGGTGTTAAAAATATGAGTAGCATGAAACGGTCTGCAAAAAAGGAGGAGCATGAAGTGGTGTTGAAAAAGATGAAGAGCCTGAAAAGCTGTTAAAAATATGAAAGCTTCAAAACGTGTCAAAATTATGAGGAGCATGAAACGGTCTGAAAAATAGGAGGAGCATGAAGCGCTGTTGAAAATCATAAAGAGCCTGAAAAGTTGTGAAATATATGAAGAGCTTCAAAAGATGTGAAAAACATGAAGAGCTTCAAAAGGTGTCAAAATGAGATGAGCATGAAACGGTCTGAAAAATAGGAGGAGCATGAAGTCGTGTTGAAAAAAAGGAAAAGTCTGAAAAAGTGTGAAATATATGAAGAGCTTCAAAAGGTGTCAAAAATATGAGGAGAATGAAACTGTCTGAAAAATAGGAGGAGCATGAAGCGATGTTGAAAAACATGAATTGTCTGAAAACGTGTGGAAAATATGAAGAGATTCATAAATGTGAAAAATATGAAGAGCTTCAAAAGGTGTGAAAAATATGAAGAGCTTCAAAAGGTGTCAAAAATATGAGGAGCATGAAACGGTCTGAAAAATAGGAGGAGCATGAAACGGTGATCAAAAACATGAAGAGCCTGAAAAGGTGTGAAAAATATGAAGAGCTTCAAAAGGTGTGAAATACATGAGGAGCATGAAACGGGTTGAAAAATAAGAGAAGCATGAAGTGCTGTGGAAAAACATGAAGAGACTGAAAAGCTGTGAAAAATATGAAGAGCTTCAACAGGTGTGAAGTACATGAGGAGCATGAAACGGGCTGAAAAATAGGAGAAGCATGAAGTGGTGTGGAAAAATATGAAGAGCCTGAAAATGTGTGAAAAATATGAAAAGCTTCAAAAGGTGTCAAAAATGAGATGAGCATGAAACGGTCTGAAAAATAGAAAGATCATGAAACGGTGTTCAAAAACATGAAGAGCCTGAAAAGGTGTGAAAAATATGAAGAGCTTCAAAGGTGACAAAAATGAGATGAGCATGATACGGTCTGAAAAACAGGGTGACCATGAAGTGGTGGTGAAAAACATGAAGAGCCTGAAAAGGTGTGAAAAATATGTAGAGCTTCAAAATATTTCAAAAATATGAAGAGCATGAAACGGTCTGAAAAACAGGAGGATCATGAAGCGGTGTTCAAAAACATGAAGAGCCTGAAAAGGTGTGAAAAATATGAAGAGCTTCAAAAGGTGTCAAAAATATGAGGAGCATGAAACGTTCTGAAAAACAGGAGGAGCATCAACCTGTGTTCAAAAACATGAAGAGCCTGAAAAGGTGTGAAAAATATGAAAAGCTTCAAAAGGTGTCAAAAATGAGATGAGCATGAAGCCGTCTGAAAAATAGGAGGAGCATGAAGCGGTGTTGAAAGACATGAAGAGCCTGAAAAGGTGTGAGAAATATGAAGAGCTTCAAAAGGTGTCAAAAATATGAGGAGCATGAAACGGTCTGCAAAAAAGTAGGAGCATGAAGTGATGTTGAAAAACTTGAAGAGCATGAAAAGGTGTGAAAAATATGAAGAGGTTCAAAGTTGTGAAATACATGAGGATCATGAAACGGTTTGAAAAATTGGAGGAGCATGAAGCAGAGTTCGAAAACATGAAGAGCCTGAAAAGGTTTGAAAAATATGAAGAGCTCAAAAAGTGTCAAAAATATGAGGAGCATGAAACGATCTGAAAAATACGAGGAGCATGAAGTGGTGTTGAAAAACATGAAGAGTCTTAAAAGATGTGAAAAATATGAAGAGCTTCAAAATGTGTCAAAAATAGGAGGAGGATGAAACGTTGTTAAAAAAAACATGAAGAGTTGAAAAGTTGTGAAATATATGAAGAGCTTCAAAAGGTGTGAAAAATATCAAGAGCTTCAAAAGGTGTGAAATACATGAGGAGCATGAAACTCTCTGAATAATAGGAGGAGCATGAAGTGGTGTTCAAAACATGAAGAGCCTGAAAAGGTGTGAAAAATATGAAGAGCTTCAAAACGTGTCAAAAATATGAGGAGCATGAAACGGTCTGAAAAATAGGAGGAGCACGACGTGTTGTTGAAAAACGTGAATAGCCTGAAAAGGTGTGAATATATGAAGAGCTTCAAAAGGTGTCAAAACTATGAGGAGCATGAAACGGTCTGAAAAATAGGAGGACCATGAAGAGGTGTTGAAAAAAATGAAGAGCCTGAAAAAGTGCGAAAAATATGAAGAGCTTAAAAAGGTGTCAAAAATATAGGAGAATGAAACGGTCTGAAAAATAGGACGAGCATGAAACGGTGTTCAAAACATGAAGAGATGAAAAGGTGTGAAGAATATGAAGAGCTTCAAACGGTGTCAAAAATATGAGGAGTATGAAGCGGTCTGAAAAAGAGGAGGAGCATGAAGTCGTGTTGAAAAACATGAAGATCCTGAAAAGGTGTGAAAAATATGAAGAGCTTCAAAACGTGTCAAAAATATGAGGAGCATGAAACGGTCTGAAAAAGAGGAGGAGCATGAAGCGGTGTTGAAAAACATGAAGAGCCTGAAAAGGTGTGAAATATATGAAGAGCTTCAAAAAGTGTCAAACATATGAGGAGCAAGAAACGGTCAGAAAAAATAGGAGGATCATGAAGCGGTGTTGAAAAACATGAAGAGCCTGAAAAGATGTGAAATATATGAAGAGATTCAAAAGGTGTGGAAAAATATGAAGAGCTTCAAAAGGTGTCAAAATATGAGGAGCATGAAACGGTTTGAAAAATAGGAGGAGCATGAAATGGTGTTCAAAAACATGAAGAGCCTGAAAGGTGTGAAAAATATGACGAGCTTCAAAACGTGTGAAATACATGAGGAGCATGAAACGGTCTGAAAAATAGGAGCAGCATGAAGCGGTGTTCAAAAACATGAAGAACCTGAAAAGATATGAAAAATATGAAGAGCTTCAAAAGGTGTGAAAAATATGAAGAGCTTCAAAAGGTGTCAAAAATTAGATGAGCATGAAACGGTCTGAAAAATAGGAGGAGCATGAATTGGTGTGGAAAAACATGAAGAGCCTGAAAAGGTGTGAAATATATGAAGAGCTTCAAAAGTTGTGAAAAATATGAAGAGCTTCAAAAGTTGTCAAAAATATGCGGAGCATTCAACGGTCTGAAAAATAGGAGGAGCATGAAACGGTGTTCAAAAACATGAAGAGCCTGAAAAGGTGTGATAAATATGAAAAGCTTCAAAAGGTGTTAAATTCATGAGGAGCATGAAACGGTCTGAAAAATAGGAGGAGAATAAAGCTGTGTTCAAAAACATGAAGAGCCTGAAAAGGTGTGGAAATATGAAGAGCTTCAAAAGGTGTCAAAAATATGAGGAGCATGAAACAGTCTGAAAAATGGGAGGAGCATGAAGCGGAGTTCAAAAACATGAAGAGCCTGAAAAGGTGTGAAAAATATGAAGAGCTTCAAAAGGTGGCAAAAATGAGATGAACATGAAACGGTCTGAAAAATAGGCGGAGCATGAAGCGGTGTTGGAAAACATGATGAGCCTTAAAAGGTGTGAAAAATATGAAAGGCTTCAAAAGATGTGAAAAATATGAGGAGCATGAAACGGTCTGAAAAATCGGAGGAGCATGAAGCGGTGTTGAAAAACATGAAGAGCCTGAAAAGGTGTGAAAAATATGAAGAGCTTCAAAAGGTGTGAATTATATGAGGAGCATGAAAAGTTCTGAATATTAGGAGGACCATGAAGCGGTGTTGAAAAACATGAAGAGCTTGAAAAGGTGTGAAAAATATGAAGAGATTCTAAAGGTGTGAAATACATGAGGACGATGAAACGGGCTGAAAAATAAGAGAAGAATGAAGTGGTGTGGAAAAACATGAAGAGCCTGAAAAGGTGTGAAAAATATGAAGAGCTTCAAAAGGTGTGAAATCCATGAGGAGCATGAAACTCTCTGAAAAATAGAAGGAGCATGAAGTGGTGTTCAAAAACATGAAGAGCCTGAAAAGGTGTGAAAAATATGAAGAGCTTCAAAAGGTGTGAAAAACATGAGGAGCATGATATGGTTTGAAAAATAGGATTAGCATGAAGCGGTGTTCAAAAACATGAAGAGCCTAAAATATGTGAAAAAATATGAAAAGCTTCAAAAGGTGTCAAAAATGAGATGAGCATGAAACGATCTGAAAAATAGGAGGTGCATTAAGCGGTGTTGAAAAACATGAAGAGCCTGAAAAGTTTTGAGAAATATGAAGAGCTTCAAAAGGTGTCAAAAATATGAGGAGCATGAAACGGTCTGAAAAATCGAAGGTGCATGACGTGGTGATGAAAAATTGAAGAGCATGAAAAGGTGTGAGAAATATGAAGAGCTTCAAAAGGTGTTAAAAATATGAGTAGCATGAAACGGTCTGCAAAAAAGGAGGAGCATGAAGTGGTGTTGAAAAACATGAAGAGCTTGAAAAGGTGTGAAAAATATGAAGAGCTTCAAAGGTGTGAAATATATGAGGAGCATGAAACGGTGTTCAAAAATATGCAGAGACTGAAAAGCTGTGAAAAATATGAAGAGCTTCAAAAGATGTCAAAAATGAGATGAGCATGAAACGGTCTGAACAATAGGAGGAGCATGAAGTGGTGTTGAAAATCATGAAGAGCCTGAAAAGGTGTGAAAAATATGAAGAGCTTCAAAAGGTGTCAAAAATATGAGGAGCATGAAACGGTCCGAAAAATAGGAGGATCATGAAGCGGTGTTGAAAAACATGAAGAGCCTGAAAAGGTGTGAAAAATATGAAGAGCTTCAAAAGGTGTCAAAAATATGAGGAGCATGAAAGGGTCTGAAAAATAGGACGAGCATGAGCGGTGTTCAAAAACATGAACAGCCTGAAAAGGTGTGAAAAATATGAAGACCTTCAAAAGGTGTGAAAAATATGAAGAGCTTCAAAAGGTGTCAAAAATTAGATTAGCATGAAAGGGTCTGAAAAATAGGAGGAGCATGAAGTGGTGTTGAAAAACATCAAGAGCCTGAAAAGGTGTGAAATAAATGAACAGCTTCAAAAGGTGTGAAAAATATGAAGAGCTTCAAAAGGTGTCAAAATTATGAGGAGCATGAAACGGTCTGAAAAATAGGAGGAGCTTGAAACGGTGTTGAAAAACATGAAGAGCCTGAAAAGGTGTGAAAAATATGAAGAGCTTCAAAACGTGTGAATTATATGAGGAGCATGAAAAGTTCTGAAAATTAGGAGGACCATGAAGCGGTGTTCAAAAACATAAAGAGCCTGAAAATGTGTGAAAAATATGAAGAGCTTCAAAAGATGTCAAAAATATGAGGAGCATGAAACGGTCTGAAAAATAGGAGGAGCATGAAGCAGTGATGAAAATCATGAAGAGCCTGAAAATGTGTGAAAAATATGAAGAGCTTCAAAAGTTTTGAAAAATAAGAAGAGCTTCAAAAGGTGTCAAAAATGAGATCTGCATGAAATGGTCTCAAAAATAGGAGGAGCATGAAGTGGTGTTGAAAAAAATGAAGAGCCTGAAAAGGTGTGAATTATACGAAGAGCTTCAAAAGGTGTCAAAAATATGAGGAGCATGAAACATTCTGAAAAATAGGAGGAGCATGAAGCGGTGTTGAAAAACATGAAGAGCCTGAAAAGGTGTGAAAAAAATGAAGAGCTTCAAAAGGTGTCAAAAATATGAGGAGCATGAAACGGCCTGAAAAATAGGAGGAGCATGAAACTGTGTTCAAAAACATGAAGTGCCTGAAAAGGTGTGAAAAATATGAAGAGCTTCTAAAGGTGTGAAATACATGAGGAGGATGAAACGGGCTGAAAAATAAGAGAAGCATGAAGTGGTGTGGAAAAACATGAAGAGCCTGAAAAGGTGTGAAAAAAATGAAGAGCTTCAAAAGGTGTCAAAAATATGAGGTGCATGAAACGGTCTGAAAAATAGGAGTAGCATGAAGCGGTGTTGAAAAACATGAAGAGCCTGAAAAGGTGTGAAAAATATGAAGAGTTTCAAAAGGTGTGAAAAATATGAAGAGCTTCAAAAGGTGTCAAAAATTAGATGGGCATGAAACGGTCTGAAAAATAGTAGGAGCTTGAAGTGGTGTTGAAACAAATGAAGAGCATGAAAAGGTGTGAATAATATGAAGAGCCTCAAATCGTGTCAAATATATGAGAAGTATGAAAGGGTATGATAATTAGCAGGAGCATGAAGAGGTGTTGAAAAACAGGAAGAGTCTGAAATCGTGTGAAAAATATGAAGAGCTTCAAAAAAGTGAAAAATATGAAGAGCTTCAAAAGTTTTGAAAAATATGAAGAGCTTGAAAAGGTGTCAAAAATGAGATGAGCATGAAACGGTCTGAAAAATAGGAGGAGCATGAAATGCTGTTGAAAATCATGAAGAGAATGAAAAGGTGTGAAAAATTTGAAGAGCTTCAAAAGGTGTCAAAAATATGAGGAGCATGAAACGGTCTGAAAAATAGGAGGAGCGTGAAGCGGTGTTCAAAAACATGAAGTGCATGAAAAGGTGTGAAAAATTAGAAGAGCTTCAAAGGTGTCAAAAATATGAGGATCATGAAATGGTCTGAAAAATAGAAGGAGGATGAAGCGGTGTTCAAAAACATGAAGAGCTGAAAAGGTGTGAAAAATAGAAAAGCCTCAAAACGTGTCAAAAATATGAGGAGCATGAAACGGTCTGAACAATAGCAGGGACATGAAGCGGTGTTGAAACACACGAAGAGTCTGAAAAGGTGTGAAAAATATGAAGAGCTTCAAAAGGTGTGAAATACGTGAGGAGCATTAAACGGTCTGAAAAATAGGAGGAGCATGAAGTGGTGTTGAAAAACATGAAGAGCCTGAAAAGGTGTGAAAAATATGAAGAGGTTAAAAAGATGTCAAAAATATGAGGAGTATGAAATGTTCTGAAAAATAGGAGGAGCATGAAGCGCTGTTCAAAAACACGAAGAGCCTGAAAAGTTGTGAAAAATATGAAGAGCTTCAAAAGGTGTGAAAAATATGAGGAGCATGAAAAGGTCTGAAAAATAGGAGGAGCATGAAGCGGTGTTTAAAAACATGAAGAGGCTGAAAAGTTGTGAAAAATATGAAGAGCTTCAAAAGGTGTCAAAAATATGAGGAGCAAGAAACGGTCTGAAAAATAGGAGGAGCATGAAGCGGTGTTGAAATACATGAAGAGCCTGAAAAGGTGTGAAAAATGTGAAGAGCTTCAAAAGGTGTGAAAAATATGAGGTGCATGAAACGGTCTGAAAAATAGGAGGAGCATGAAGCGATGTTGAAAAACATGAAGAGCCTGAAAAGGTGTGAAAAATATGAAGAGCTTCAAAAGGTGTGAAAAATATGAAGAGCTTCAAAAGGTGTCAAAAATTAGATGGTCATGAAACGGTCTGAAAAATAGGAGGAGCTTGAAGTGGTGTTGAAAAAAATGAAGAGCATGAAAAGGTGTGAATAATATGAAGAGCCTCAAAAGGTGTCAAAAATATGAGGAGTATGAAACGGTATGATAAATAGCAGGAGCATGAAGCGGTGTTGAAAAACATGAAGTCGGAAATCGTGTGAAAAATATGAAGAGTTTCAAAAATGTGACAAATATGAAGAGCTTCAAAAGGTGTGAAAAATATGAAGAGCTTCAAAAGATGTCAAAAATGAGATGAGCATGAAACGGTCTGAAAAATAGGAGGAGCATGAAGCGGTGTTGAAAATCATGAAGATAAAGAAAAGGTGTGAAAAATATGAAGAGCTTCAAAAGGTGTCAAAATGAGATGAGCATGAAACGTCAGAAAAATAGGAGGAGCATGAAGTGGTGTTGAAAAACATGAAAAGCCTGAAAATGTGTGAAAAATATGAAGAGCTTCAAAAGGTGTGAAATATATGAGGAGCAAGTAACGGTCTGAAAAATAGGAGGAGCATTAAGCGTTGTTGAAAAACATGAAGAGCCTGAAAAGGTGTGAAAAATATGAAGGGCTTCAAAAGGTGTCAAAAATATGAGGAGCATGAAACGTTCTGAAAAATAGGAGGTGCATGAAGCATTGTTGAAAAACATGAAGAGCCTGAAAAGGTGTGAAAAATATGAAGAGCTTCAAAAGGTGTCAAAAATATGAGGAGCAAGGAACGGTCTGAAAAATAGGAGGAGCATGAAGCAGTGTTGAAAAACATGAAGAGCCTGAAAACGTGTGAAAAATACGAAGAGCTTCAAAAGGTGTCAAAAAAGAGATGAGCATGAAATGGTCTGAAAAATAGGAGGAGCATGAAGCGGTGTTGAAAAACATGAAGAGCCTGAAAATGTGTGAAAAATACGAAGAGCTTCAAAAGGTGTGAAATACATGATGAGCATGAAACTGTCTGAAAAATAGGAGGAGCATGAAGCGCTGTTCAAAAACATGAAGAGCTTGAAAAGGTGAAAAAAATATGAAGAGCTTCAAAAGGTGTGAAAAATATGAGGAGCATGAAACGGTCTGAAAAAGAGAAGGAGCAAGAAGCATTGATGAAAAACATGAAAAGCCTGAAAAGGTGTGCAAAATATGAAGAGCTTCAAAAGGTGTGAAATACATGAGGAGCATGAAACGGTCTGAAAAACAGGAGAAGCATGAAGCGGTGTTGAAAAACATGAAGAGCCTGATAAGTTATAAAAATATGAAGAGCTTCAAAAGGTGTAAAAAATACGAAGAGCTTCAAAAGGTGTCAAAAATGAGATGAGCATGAAACGGTCTGAAAAATACGAGGAGCATGAAGTGGTGTTGAAAATCATGAAGAGCCTGAAAAGATGTGAAAAATATGAAGAGCTTCAAAAGGTGTCTAAAATATGAGGAGCATGAAACGGTCTGAAAAACAGGAGAAGCATGAAGCGGTGTTGAAAAACATGAAGAGCCTGAAAAGGTATAAAAATATGAAGAGCTTCAAAAGGTGTAAAAAATACGAAGAGCTTCAAAAGGTGTCAAAAATGAGATAAGCATGAAACGGTCTGAAAAATAGGAGGAGCATGAAGCGGTGGTGAAAAACATAAAGAGCCTGAAAATGTGTGAAAAATATGAAGAGCTTCAAAAGGTGTGAAAAGTATGAGGAGCATGAAGTGGTGTTCAAAAACATGAAGAGCCTGAAAATGTGTGAAAAATATGATGAGACTGAAAACGTGTCAAAAATATGAGGAGCATGAAACGTTCTGAAAAATAAGATGAGCATGATAAGGTGTTGAAAAACATGAAGAGCCTGAAAAAGTGTGAAAATATGAAGAGCTTCAAAAGGTGTCAAAAATATGAGGGACATGAAAGGTCTTAAAAACAGGAGGAGGATGAAGTGGTGTTGAAAAACATGAAGAGCCTGAAAAGGTGTAAAAAATATGAAGAGCTTCAAAATGTTTCCAAATTATGAGGGGCATGAACGGTCTGAAAAATAGGAGGAGCATAAAGCAGTGTTGAAAAATATGAAGAGCTCAAAAGGTGTGAAAAATATGAAGAGCTTCAAAAGGTGTCAAAAAAGAGATGAGCATGAAATGGTCTGAAAAATAGGAGGAGCATGAAGCGGTGTTGAAAAACATGAAGAGCCTGAAAATGTGTGAAAAATACGAAGAGCTTCAAAAGGTGTGAAATACATGATGAGCATGAAACTGTCTGAAAAATAGGAGGAGCATGAAGCGCTGTTCAAAAACATGAAGAGCTTGAAAAGGTGAAAAAAATATGAAGAGCTTCAAAAGGTGTGAAAAATATGAGGAGCATGAAACGGTCTGAAAAAGAGAAGGAGCAAGAAGCATTGATGAAAAACATGAAAAGCCTGAAAAGGTGTGCAAAATATGAAGAGCTTCAAAAGGTGTGAAATACATGAGGAGCATGAAACGGTCTGAAAAACAGGAGAAGCATGAAGCGGTGTTGAAAAACATGAAGAGCCTGATAAGTTATAAAAATATGAAGAGCTTCAAAAGGTGTAAAAAATACGAAGAGCTTCAAAAGGTGTCAAAAATGAGATGAGCATGAAACGGTCTGAAAAATACGAGGAGCATGAAGTGGTGTTGAAAATAATGAAGAGCCTGAAAAGATGTGAAAAATATGAAGAGCTTCAAAAGGTGTCTAAAATATGAGGAGCATGAAACGGTCTGAAAAACAGGAGAAGCATGAAGCGGTGTTGAAAAACATGAAGAGCCTGAAAAGGTATAAAAATATGAAGAGCTTCAAAAGGTGTAAAAAATACGAAGAGCTTCAAAAGGTGTCAAAAATGAGATAAGCATGAAACGGTCTGAAAAATAGGAGGAGCATGAAGCGGTGGTGAAAAACATAAAGAGCCTGAAAATGTGTGAAAAATATGAAGAGCTTCAAAAGGTGTGAAAAGTATGAGGAGCATGAAGTGGTGTTCAAAAACATGAAGAGCCTGAAAATGTGTGAAAAATATGATGAGACTGAAAACGTGTCAAAAATATGAGGAGCATGAAACGTTCTGAAAAATAAGATGAGCATGATAAGGTGTTGAAAAACATGAAGAGCCTGAAAAAGTGTGAAAATATGAAGAGCTTCAAAAGGTGTCAAAAATATGAGGGACATGAAAGGTCTTAAAAACAGGAGGAGGATGAAGTGGTGTTGAAAAACATGAAGAGCCTGAAAAGGTGTAAAAAATATGAAGAGCTTCAAAATGTTTCAAAATTATGAGAGGCATGAACGGTATGAAAAACAGGAGGAGCATAAAGCAGTATTGAAAAATATGAAGAGCTCAAAAGGTGTGAAAAATATGAAGAACTTCAAAAGGTGTCAAAAAAGAGATGAGGATGAAATGGTCTGAAAAATAGGAGGAGCATGAAGCGGTGTTGAAAAACATGAAGAGCCTGAAAAGGTGTGAAATATATGAAGAGCTTCAAAAGGTGTCAAATATATGAGGAACATGAAACGGTCTGAAAAATAGGAGGAGCATCAACCAGTGTTCAAAAACGTGAAGAGCCTGAAAAGGTGTGAAAAATATGAAGACCTTCAAAAGGTGTGAAAAATATGAAGAGCTTCAAAAGGTGTCAAAAATTAGATTAGCATGAAAGGGTGTGAAAATTAGGAGGAGCATGAAGTGGTGTTGAAAAACATCAAGAGCTTAAAAGGTGTGAAATATATGAACAGCTTCAAAAGGTGTGAAAATTATGAAGAGAGTCAAAAGGTGTCAAAATTATGAGGAGCATGAAACGGTCTGAAAAATAGCAGGAGCATGAAACGGTGTTGAAAAACATGAAGAGCCTGAAAAGGTGTGAAATATATGAAGAGCTTCAAAAGGTGTCAAATATATGAGGAACATGAAACGGTCTGAAAAATAGGAGGAGCATCAACCAGTGTTCAAAAACGTGAAGAGCCTGAAAAGGTGTGAAAAATATGAAGACCTTCAAAAGGTGTGAAAAATATGAAGAGCTTCAAAAGGTGTCAAAAATTAGATTAGCATGAAAAGGTGTGAAAATTAGGAGGAGCATGAAGTGGTGTTGAAAAACATCAAGAGCCTAAAAAGGTGTGAAATATATGAACAGCTTCAAAAGGTGTGAAAATTATGAAGAGAGTCAAAAGGTGTCAAAATTATGAGGAGCATGAAACGGTCTGAAAAATAGCAGGAGCATGAAACGGTGTTGAAAAACATGAAGAGCCTGAAAAGGTGTGAAAAATATGAAGAGCTTCAAAAGGTGTGAATTATATCAGGAGCATGAAAAGTTCTGAAAATTAGGAGGACCATGAAGCGGTGTTCAAAAACATAAAGAGCCTGAAAATGTGTGAAAAATATGAAGAGCTTCAAAAGATGTCAAAAATATGAGGAGCATGAAACATTCTGAAAAATAGGAGGAGTATGAAGCGGTGTTGAAAAACATGAAGAGCCTGAAAATGTGTGAAAAATATATAGACCTTCAAAAGTTGTCAAAAATATGAGGAGCATGAAACGGACTGAAAAATAGGAGGAGCATGAAGCAGTGTTGAAAAACATGAAGAGCCTGAAAACGTGTGAAAAATATGAAGAGCTTCAAAAGTTTTGAAAAATAAGAAGAGCTTCAAAAGGTGTCAAAACTGAGATCTGCATGAAATGGTCTGAAAAATAGGAGGAGCATGAAGTGGTGTTGAAAAAAATGAAGAGCCTGAAAAGGTGTGAATTATACGAAGAGCTTCAAAAGGTGTCAAAATTAGGAGGAGCATGAAACGGTCTGCAAACCTGGAGGAGGATGAGGTGGTGTTGAAAAACATGAAGAGCCTGAAAAGGTGTGAAAAACATGAAGAGCCTGAAAAGGTGTGAAAAATATGAAGAGCTTCAAAAGGTGTAAAAAATGAGATGAGCATGAAACCGTCTGAAAAATAGGAGGAGCATGAAGTGGTGTTGAAAAAAATGAAGAGCCTGAAAAGGTGTGAAACATATGAAGAGCTTCAAAAGGTGTCAAAATTATGAGGAGCATGAAGCGGCCTGAAAAATTGGAGGAGCATGTACCGGTGTTCAAAAATATGAAGAGCATGAAAAGTTGTGAAAAATATGAAGAGCTTCAAAAGGTGTCAAAAATATGAGGAGCATGAAAGGGTCTGAAAAATAGGAGGAGCATGAAACGGTGATCAAAATCATGAAGAGCCGGAAAAGGTGTGAAAAATATGAAGAGCTTCAAAAGGTGTGAAATACATGAGGAGTTTGAAACGGGCTGAAAAATAGGAGAAGCATGAAGTTGTGTGGAAAAATATGAAGAGCCTGAAAAGGTGTGGAAAATATGAAGAGCTTCAAAAGGTGTGAAATACATGAGGAGCATGAAACTCTCTGAAAAATAGAAGGAGCATGAAGCGGTGTTCAAACATGAAGAGCCTGAAAAGGTGTGAAAAATATGAAGAGCTTCATACGGTGTCAAATATATGAGGAGCATGAAACGGTCTGAAAAATAGGAGGAGCAAGAAGCTGTGTTCAAAAACATCAAGAGCCTGAAAAGGTCTGAAAAATATGAAGAGCTTGAAAGGTGTGAAATATATGAAGAGCTTCAAAAGGTGTCAAAAATGAAATGAGCATGAAACGGTGTGAAAAATAGGAGGAGCATGAAGCGGTTTTGAAAAAAACGAAGAGGCTGAAAAGGTGTGAAATATATGAAGAGCTTCAAAAGGTGTGAAAAATATGAGGAGCATGAAACGGTCTGAAAAGCAGAAGCGGCATGAAATGGTGTTCAAAAACATGAAGAGCCTGAAAAGGTGTGAAAAATATGAAGAGCTTCAAAAGGTGTGAAATACATGAGGAGCATGAAACGGTCTGAAAAATAGGAGAAGCATGAAGTGGTGTTGAAAAACATGAAGAGCCTGAAAAGGAGTGAAAAATATGAAGAGCTTCAAAAGGTGTCAAACATATGAAGAACATGAAACGGTCTGAAAAATAGGAGGAACATGAAGCAGTGTTCAAAAACATGAAGAGCCTGAAAAGGTGTGAAAAATATGAAGAGATTCAAAAGTTTAAAATATATGAGGAGCATGAAACGTTCTGAAAAATAGAAGCAGCATAAAACGGTGTTGAAAAACATGAAGAGCCTGAAAAGGTGAGAAAAATACGAAGAGCTTCAAAAGGTGTGAAAAATATGAAGAGCTTCAAAAGGTGTCAAAAATACGAGGAGCATGAAAAGGTCGGAAAAATACGAGGAGCATGAAGTGGTGTTGAAAATCATGAAGAGCCTGAAAAGATGTGAAAAATATGAAGAGCTTCAAAAGGTGTCAAAAATATGAGGAGCATGAAACGGTCTGAAAAACAGGAGAAGCATGAAGCGGTGTTGAAAAACATGAAGAGCCTGAAAAGGTACAAAAATATGAAGAGCTTCAAAAGGTGTAAAAAATACGAAGAGCTTCAAAAGGTGTCAAAAATGAGATGAGCATGAAACGGTCTGAAAAATAGGAGGAGCATGAAGTGGTGGTGAAAAACATAAAGAGCCTGAAAATGTGTAAAAAATATGAAGAGCTTCAAAAGGTGTGAAAAGTATGAGGAGCATGAAGCGGTGTTCAAAAACATGAAGAGCCTGAAAATGTGTGAAAAATATGAAGAGACAGAAAAAGTGTCAAAAATATGAGGAGCATGAAACGTTCTGAAAAATACGATAAGCATGATAAGGTGTTGAAAAACATGAAGAGCCTGAAAAGGTGTAAAAAATATGAAGAGCTTCAAAATGTTTCAAAATTATGAGGGGCATGAACGGTCTGAAAAATAGGAGGAGCATGAAGTGGTGGTGAAAAATATGAAGAGCTCAAACGGTGTGAAAAATATGAAGAGCTTCAAAAGGTGTCAAAAAAGAGATGAGCATGAAATGGTCTGAAAAATAGGAGGAGCATGAAGCGGTGTTGAAAATCATGAAGAGCCTGAAAAGGTGTGAAATATACGAAGAGCTTCAAAAGGTGTCAAATATATGAGGAACATGAAACGGTCTGAAAAATAGGAGGAGCATGAAGCGGTGTTGAAAATCATGAAGAGCCTGAAAAGGTGTGAAAAATATAAGAGCTTCAAAAATTGTGAAAAATATGAAGAGCTTCAAAAGGTGTCAAAAATATGAGGAGAATGAAACGGTCTGAAAAATAGGAGGAGCATGAAGTCATGTTGAAAAACATGAATAGCCTGAAAATGTGTGAAAAATACGAAGAGCTTCAAATGGTGTCACAAATAAGAGGAGCATGAAACGGTCTGAAATATATGAGGAGCATGAAGCGGTGTTCAAAAACATGAAGAGCCCGAAAATGTGTGAAAAATACGAAGAGCTTCAAAAGATGTGAAATACATGATGAGCATGAAACTGTCTGAAAAATAGGAGGAGCATGACGCGCTGTTCAAAAACATGAAGAGCTTGAAAAGGTGTAAAAAATATGAAGAGCTTCAAAAGGTGTGAAAACAATGAGGAGCATGAAACGGTCTGAAAAAGAGAAGGAGCATGAAGCATTGATGAAAAACATTAAGAGCCTGAAAACGTGTGAAAAATATGAAGAGCTTCAAAAGGTGTGAAATACATGAGGAGCATGAAACGGTCTGAAAAATAGGAGGATCATGAAGCGGTGTTGAAAAACATAAAGAGCCTGAAAAGGTGTGAAAAATTTGAAGAGCATCAAAAGCTTTCAAAAATATGAGGAGCATGATACGCTCTGAAAAATAGGAGCAGCATGAAGCGGTGTTGAAAAACATGAAGAGCCTGAAAACGTGTGAAAAATATGAAGAGCTTCAAAAGGTGTGAAAAGTATGAGGAGCATGAAGCGGTGTTCAAAAACACGAAGAGCCTGAAAACGTGTGAAAATATGAAGAGCTTCAAAAGGTGTCAAAAATATGAGGGACATGAACGGTCTTAAAAACAGGAGGAGGATGAAGTGGTGTTGAAAAACATGAAGAGCCTGAAAAGGTGTAAAAAATATGAAGAGCTTCAAAATGTTTCCAAATTATGAGGGGCATGAACGGTCTGAAAAATAGGAGGAGCATAAAGCAGTGTTGAAAAATATGAAGAGCTCAAAAGGTGTGAAAAATATGAAGAGCTTCAAAAGGTGTCAAAAAAGAGATGAGCATGAAATGGTCTGAAAAATAGGAGGAGCATGAAGCGGTGTTGAAAAACATGAAGAGCCTGAAAATGTGTGAAAAATACGAAGAGCTTCAAAAGGTGTGAAATACATGATGAGCATGAAACTGTCTGAAAAATAGGAGGAGCATGAAGCGCTGTTCAAAAACATGAAGAGCTTGAAAAGGTGAAAAAAATATGAAGAGCTTCAAAAGGTGTGAAAAATATGAGGAGCATGAAACGGTCTGAAAAAGAGAAGGAGCAAGAAGCATTGATGAAAAACATGAAAAGCCTGAAAACGTGTGAAAAATATGAAGAGCTTCAAAAGGTGTGAAATACATGAGGAGCATGAAACGGTCTGAAAAACAGGAGAAGCATGAAGCGGTGTTGAAAAACATGAAGAGCCTGATAAGTTATAAAAATATGAAGAGCTTCAAAAGGTGTAAAAAATACGAAGAGCTTCAAAAGGTGTCAAAAATGAGATGAGCATGAAACGGTCTGAAAAATACGAGGAGCATGAAGTGGTGTTGAAAATCATGAAGAGCCTGAAAAGATGTGAAAAATATGAAGAGCTTCAAAAGGTGTCTAAAATATGAGGAGCATGAAACGGTCTGAAAAACAGGAGAAGCATGAAGCGGTGTTGAAAAACATGAAGAGCCTGATAAGTTATAAAAATATGAAGAGCTTCAAAAGGTGTAAAAAATACGAAGAGATTCAAAAGGTGTCAAAAATGAGATGAGCATGAAACGGTCTGAAAAATACGAGGAGCATGAAGTGGTGTTGAAAATCATGAAGAGCCTGAAAAGATGTGAAAAATATGAAGAGCTTCAAAAGGTGTCTAAAATATGAGGAGCATGAAACGGTCTGAAAAACAGGAGAAGCATGAAGCGGTGTTGAAAAACATGAAGAGCCTGAAAAGGTATAAAAATATGAAGAGCTTCAAAAGGTGTAAAAAATACGAAGAGCTTCAAAAGGTGTCAAAAATGAGATAAGCATGAAACGGTCTGAAAAATAGGAGGAGCATGAAGCGGTGGTGAAAAACATAAAGAGCCTGAAAATGTGTGAAAAATATGAAGAGCTTCAAAAGGTGTGAAAAGTATGAGGAGCATGAAGCGGTGTTCAAAAACATGAAGAGCCTGAAAATGTGTGAAAAATATGATGAGACTGAAAACGTGTCAAAAATATGAGGAGCATGAAACGTTCTGAAAAATAAGATGAGCATGATAAGGTGTTGAAAAACATGAAGAGCCTGAAAAAGTGTGAAAATATGAAGAGCTTCAAAAGGTGTCAAAAATATGAGGGACATGAAAGGTCTTAAAAACAGGAGGAGGATGAAGTGGTGTTGAAAAACATGAAGAGCCTGAAAAGGTGTAAAAAATATGAAGAGCTTCAAAATGTTTCAAAATTATGAGAGGCATGAACGGTATGAAAAACAGGAGGAGCATAAAGCAGTGTTGAAAAATATGAAGAGCTCAAAAGGTGTGAAAAATATGAAGAACTTCAAAAGGTGTCAAAAAAGAGATGAGGATGAAATGGTCTGAAAAATAGGAGGAGCATGAAGCGGTGTTGAAAAACATGAAGAGCCTGAAAAGGTGTGAAATATATGAAGAGCTTCAAAAGGTGTCAAATATATGAGGAACATGAAACGGTCTGAAAAATAGGAGGAGCATGAAGCGGTGTTGAAAATCATGAAGAGCCTGAAAAGGTGTGAAAAATATAAGAGCTTCAAAAGTTGTGAAAAATATAAAGAGCTTCAAAAGGTGTCAAAAATATGAGGAGCATGAAACGGTCTGAAAAATAGGAGGAGCATGAAACGTTGTTGAAAAACATGAAGAGCTTGAAAACGTGTGAAAAATACGAAGAGTTTCAAAAGATGTGGAAAATAAGAAGAGCTTCAAAAGGTGTCAAAAATGAGATGAGCATGAAACGGTCTGAAAAATAGGAGGAGCACGAAGTAGTGTTGCATGAAGCGCCTGAAAAGGTGTTAGAAATATGAAGAGCTTCAAATGTTGTCAAGAATATGAGGAGCATGAAACTGTCTGCAAAATGGGAGGAGCATGAAGTGGTGTTGAAAAACATGGTGAGTCTGAAAATGTGTGAATAATATGAAGAGCTACAAAAGGTGTCAAAAATATGAGGAGCATGAAACGGTCTGATAATTAGGAGGAGCATGAAGTGGTGTTTAAAAACATGAAGAGCCTGAAAAGGTGTGAAAAATATGAAGAGCTTAAAAACGTATGAAATATATGAGGAGCATTATACGGTCTGAAAAGTAGGAGGAGCATGAAAGGGTGTTCAAAAACATGAAGAGACTGAAAAGGTGTGAAAAATATGAAGAGCTTCAAAAGATGTGAAATACATGAGGAGCATTAAACGGTCTGAAAAATATGAGGAGCATGAAACGGTGTTCAAAAACATGAAGAGCCTGAAAAGGTGTGAAAAATATGAAGAGGTTGAAAATGTGCGAAAAATATGAGGAGCATTAAACGGTCTGAAAATTAGGAGGAGCATGAAGCGGTGTTGAAAAACATGAAGATCCTGAAAAGTTCTGAAAAATATGAAGAGCTTCAAAAGGTGTGAAATGCATGAAGAGAATGAAACGGTCTGAAAAATAGGAGGAGCATGAAACATTTTTCAAAAACATGAAGAGCCTGAAAATGTGTGAAAAATATGAAGAGCTTCAAAAGGTGTCAAAAATACGAGGGACATTAAAGGTCTTAAAAACAGGAGGAGGATGAAGTGGTGTTGAAAAACATGAAGAGCTTCAAAAGGTGTGAAAAATAGGAAGAGCTTCAAAAGGTGTCACAAATATGAGGAGCATGAAACGGTCTGAAAAATAGGAGGAGCATGAAGCGCTGTTGAAAAACATGAAGAACCTGAAAAGGTGTGAAAAATATGAAGAGCTTCAAAACGTGTCAAAATATGAGGAGCATGAAACGGTCTGAAAATAGGACGAGCATGAAGCGGTGTTCAAAAAGATGAAGAGCCTGAAATGGTGTGAAAAATATGAAGAGCTTCAAAATGTGTCAAAAATATGACGAGCATGAAACCCTCTTAAAAATAGGAGGAGGATGAAGCGGTGTTCAAAAACATGAAGAGCCTGAAAAGGTGTGAAAAATATGAAGAGCTTCAAAAGGTGTGAAAAATATGAAGAGCTTCAAAAGGTGTAAAAAATAGGAGGAGCATGAAACGGGTTGAAAAATAGGAGGAGCATGAACCGGTGTTCAAAAACATAAAGAGCATGAAAACGTGTGATAAACATGAAGAGCTTCATAAGTTGTCAAATTTAGTTTAGCATGAAAAGGTCTGAAAAATAGGAGGAGCATGAAGTGGTGTTGAAAACATGAAGAGCCTGAAAAGGTGTTAAATATATGAAGAGCTTCAAAAGGTGTGAAAAATGAAGTGCATCAAAAGGTGTCAAAAATGAGATGAGCATGAAACGTTCTGAAAAATAGGAGGAGCATGAAGTGGTATTGAAAAACATGAAGAGCCTAAAAACGTGTGAAAAATACGAAGAGCTTCAAAAACTGTGAAAAATATGAAAAGCATAAAACGGTCTGAAAAATAGGAGGAGCATGAAACGGTCTGAAAAATAGGAGGAGCATGAAGCGGTGTTGAAAAACATGAAGAGTCTGAAAAGGTGTGAAAAATATGAAGAGCTTCAAAAGGTGTCAAAAATTTGAGGAGCATCAAAAGTTCTGAAGAATAGGAAGAGCATGATGCAGTGTTGAAAAACATGAAGAGCCTGAAAAGGTGTGAAAAATATGAAGCACTTCAAAAGATGTCAAAATTATGAGGAGCATGAAACAGTCTGAAAAATAAGAGGAGCATGAATTGGTTTTGAAAACATGAAGAGCCTGAAAACATGCGAAATATATGAAGCGCTTCAAAAGGTGTGAAATATATGAGGAGCATGAAACAGTAGAAAAATAGGAGGAGCATCAAGCAGTGTTCAAAAACATGAAGAACCGGAAAAGGTGTGAAAAATATGAAGAGCTTCAAAAGGTGTGAAAATTATGAGGAGCATGAAACGGTCTGAAAAATAGGAGGAGCATGAAGGGGTGTTGAAAAACATGAAGAGCCTGAAAATGTGAGTAAAATATGAAGAGCTTCAAAAAGTGTCAAAAATGTGAGGAGCATGAAACGGTCTGAAAAGTAGGAGGAGCATGAAACGGTGTTCAAAAACATGAAGAGCCTCAAATGGTGTGAAAAATATGAAGAGCTTCAAAAGGTGTCAAAAATATGAGGAGCATGAAACGGTCTGAAAAATAGGAGGAGCATGAAACGGTCTGAAAAATGGGAGGAGCATGAAGCGGTGTTGAAAAACATGAAGAGCCTGAAAACGTGTGAAAAACATGAAGAGCTTAAAAGTTGTGAGAAATATGAAGAGCTTCAAAAGGTGTCAAAAATGAGATGAGCATGAAACGGTCTGGAAAGTAGGACGAGCATGAAGCAGTGTTGAAAAACATGAAGAGCCAGAAAAGGTGTGAAAAATATGAAGAGCTTAAAAAGTGTCAAAAATATGAAGAGCAAGAAACGGTCTGAAAAAAAGGAGGAGAATGAAGCGGTGTTGAAGAACATGAAGAGCCTGAAAAGGTGTGAAAAATATGAAGCGCTTCAAAAGATGTCAAAATTATGAGGAGCATGAAACAGTCTGAAAAATAGGAGGAGCATGAATTGGTTTTGAAAAACATGAAGAGCCTGAAAAGGTGTGAAAAATATGAAGAGCTTCAAAATGGGTCAAAAATATGAGGAGCATTAAACGGTCTGAAAAATAGGAGGAGCATGAAGCGGTGTTCAAAAACATGAAGTTCCTGAAAAGGTGTGAAAAATATGAAGAGCTTCAAAAGGTGTCAAAATATGAGGAGCATGAAACTGTCTGAAATATATCAGGAGCATGAAAAGGTGTTAAAAAACATGAAGAGCTTCAAAAGGTGTGAAACATATGAAGAGCTTCAAAAAGTGTCAAAAATATGAGGAGCATGAAACGGTCTGAAAAATAGGAGGAGCATTAAGCGGTTTTGAAAAACATGAAGTTCCTGAAAATCTGTGAAAATAAGACAAGCTTCAAAAGGTGTGAAAAATATGAGGAGCATGAAACGGTATGAAAAATACGAGGAGCATGAAGCGGTGTTGAAAGACATGAAGACCCTGAAAAGGTGTGAAAAATATGAAGAGCTTCTAAAGGTATCAAAATATGAAGAGCATGAAACTGTCTGAAATATATCAGGAGCATGAAAAGGTGTTAAAAAACATGAAGAGCTTCAAAAGGTGTGAAACATATGAGGAGCATGAAACGGTCTGAAATAGGAGGAGCATGAAACGGTGTTAAAAAACATGAAGAGCTTCAAAAGGTGTGAAACATATGAAGAGCTTCAAAAGGTGTCAAAAATATGAGGAGCATGAAACGGTCTGAAAAATAGGAGGAGCATGAATTGGTTTTGAAAAACATGAAGAGCCTGAAAAGGTGTGAAAAATATGAAGAGCTTCAAAATGGGTCAAAAATATGAGGAGCATGAAACGGTCTGAAAAATAGGAGGAGCATGAAGCGGTGTTGAAAAACATGAAGTTCCTGAAAAGCTGTGAAAATAAGACAAGCTTCAAAAGGTGTGAAAAATATGAGGAGCATGAAACGGTATGAAAAATACGAGGAGCATGAAGCGGTGTTGAAAGACATGAAGACCCTGAAAAGGTGTGAAAAATATGAAGAGCTTCTAAAGGTGTCAAAATATGAGGAGCATGAAACTGTCTGAAATATATCAGGAGCATGAAAAGGTGTTAAAAAACATGAAGAGCTTCAAAAGGTGTGAAACATATGAGGAGCATGAAACGGTCTGACAAATAGGAGGAGCATGAAACGGTGTTAAAAAACATGAAGAGCTTCAAAAGGTGTGAAACATATGAAGAGCTTCAAAAGGTGTCAAAAATATGAGGAGCATGAAACGGTCTGAAAAATAGGAGGAGCATTAAGCAGTTTTGAAAAACATGAAGTTCCTGAAAAGCTGTGAAAATAAGACAAGCTTCAAAAGGTGTGAAAAATATGAGGAGCATGAAACGGTATGAAAAATACGAGGAGCATGAAGCGGTGTTACAAAACATGAAGAACTTCAAAAGGTGTGAAACATATGAAGAGCTTCAAAAGTTGTCAAAAATATGAGGAGCATGAAACAGTCTGAAAAATAGGAGGAGCATGAATTGGTTTTGAAAAACATGAAGAGCCTGAAAACATGCGAAATATATGAAGCGCTTCAAAAGGTGTGAAATACATGAGGAGCATGAAACAGTCTAAAAAATAGGAGGAGCATGAAGCAGTGTTCAAAAACATGAAGAACCGGAAAAGGTGTGAAAAATATGGAGAGCTTCAAAAGGTGTGAAAATTATGAGGAGCATGAAACGGTCTGAAAAATAGGAGGAGCATGAAGTGGTATTCAAAAACATGAAGAGCCTGAAAAGGTGTGAAAAATATGAAGAGCTTCAAAAGGTGTCAAAAATATGAGGAGCATGAAACGGTTTGAAAAATAGGAGCAGCAAGAAATGGTGTTCAAAAACATAAAGAGCCAGAAAATGTGTGAAAAATATGAAGAGCTTCAAAAGGTGTCAAAATATGAGGAGCATGAAACTGTCTGAAATATAGGAGGAGCATGAAAAGGTGTTAAAAAACATGAAGAGCTTCAAAAGGTGTGAAACATATGAGGAGCATGAAAAGGTGTTAAAAAACATGAAGAGCTTCAAAAGGTGTGAAACATATGAGGAGCATGAAACGGTATGAAAAATAGGAGGAGCAAGAAACAGTGTTAAAAAACATGAAGAGCTTCAAAAAGTGTGAAATATACGAAAAGCTTCAAAAGAAGTCAAAAATGAGATGAGCATGATATTGTCTGAAAGATAGGAGGAGCATGAAGCGGTGTTGAAAAACATGAAGAGCCTGAAAAGGTGTGAGAAATATGGAGATCTTCAAAAGGTGTCAAAAATATGAGGAGCATGAAATGGTCTGAAAAATAGGAGGATCGTGAAGTGATGTTGAAAAACATGAAGAGCCAAAAAAGGTGTGAAAAATATGAAGAGCTTCAAAAGGTGTCAAAAATATGAGGAGCAGTAAAAGGTCTGAAAAATAGGAGGAGCATGAAGCGGTGTTGAAAAACATGAAGAGCCTGAAATGGTGTGAAAAATATGAGGAACTTCAAAAGGTGTCAAAAATATGAGGAGCACGAAACGGTCTGAAAAATAGGAGAAGCAAGAAACGGTTTTAACAAACATGAAGAGCGTGAAAAGGTGTGAAATATATGAAGAGCTTCAAAAGGTGTCAAAAATATGAGGAGCATGAAACGGTCTGAAAAATAGGAGGAGCATGAAACGGTGTTCAAAAACATGAAGAGCCTGAAATGGTGTGAAAAATATGAGGAACTTCAAAAGGTGTCAAAAATATGAGGAGCATGAAACGCTCTGAAAAATAGGAGGAGCATGAAGTGGTGTTGAAAAACATGAAGAGCCTGAAACGGTGTGAAATATATGAAGACCTTCAAAAGGTGTCAAAAATATGAGGAGCATGAAACGGTCTGAAAAATAGGAGGAGCATGAAGCGGTGGTGAAAAACATGAAGAGCATCAAAAGCTGTGAAGAATATGAAGAGCTTCAAAACGTGTCAAAAATATGAGGAGCATGAATCGGTCTGAAAAATAGAAGGAGCATGAAGTGGTGTTGAAAAACATGAAGATCTGAAAAGGAGTGAAAAATATGAAGAGCTTCATAAGGTGTCAAAAATATGAGGAGCATGAAACGTTCGGAAAAAAAGAAGGAGCAAGAAACGGTTTTAATAAACATGAAGAGCGGGAAATGGTGTGAAAAATATGAAGAGCTTCAAAAGGTGTCAAAAATAGAAGGAGCATGAAACGGTCTGAAATATGGGAGGAGCATGAAGCGGTGTTCAAAAACATGAAGAGCGTGAAAACGTGTGAAAAACATGAACAGCTTAAAAGTTGTGAGAAATATGAAGAGCTTCAAAAGGTGTCAAAAATGAGATGAGCATGAAACGGTCTGAAAAATAGGAGGAGCATGAAGCGGTGTTGAAAAACCTGAAGAGCCTGAAAAGTTGTGAAATATGTAAAGAGCTTCAAAAGGTGTCAAAAATATGAGGAGCATGAAACGTTCTGAAAAATAGGAGGAGCAAGAAACGGTTTTAATAAACATGAAGAGCGGGAAATGGTGTGAAAAATATGAAGAGCTTCAAAAGGTGTCAAAAATATGAGGAGCATGAAACAGGCTGTAAAATAGGAGGAGCATGAAGTGGTGTCGAAAAACATGAAGAGCATGAAGTGTTGTGAAAAATAGGAAGAACTTCAAAAGGTGTCAAAAATATGAGGAGCATGAACGGTATGAAAAATAGGAGGATTATGAAGCCGTGTTGAAAAACATGAAGAGCCTGAAAACGTGTGAAAATTATGAAGAGCTTCAAAAGGTGTGAAATATATGAAGAGCTTCAAAAGGTGTCAAAAATGAGATGAGCATGAAATGGTCTGAAAGATAGGAGGGGCATGAAGCGGTGTTGAAAAACATGAAGAGCCTAAAAAGGTGTGAAAAATATGAAGAGCTTCAAATGGTGTGAAATACATGAGGACCTTGAAACGGTCTGAAAAACAGGAGGAGCATGAAATCTTGTTGAAAAACATGAAGAGCCTGAAAACGTGTGAAAATTATCAAGAGCTTCAAAAGGTGTGAAATATATGAAGAGCTTCAAAAGGTGTCAAAAATGAGAAGAGCATGAAATGTTCTGAAAGATAGGAGGGGCATGAAGCGGTGTTGAAAAACATGAAGAGCCTGAAAAGGTGTGAGAAATATGAAGATCTTCAAAATGTGTCAAATATATGAGGAGCATGAAACGGTCTGAAAAATAGAAGGAGAATGAAGCGGTGTTGAAAAACATGAAGAGCCTGAAAAGGTGTGCAAAATATGAAGAGCTTCAAAAGGTGTGAAAAATATGAGGAGCATGAGACGGTCTGAAAAATAGGAGGAGCATGAAGCCATGTTGAAAAACAAGAAGAGTCTGAAAAGGTGTGAAAAATATGAAGAGCTTCAAAAGGTGTGAAAAATATGAAGAGCTTCAAAATGTGTCAAAAATGAGATGAGCATGAAACGGTCTGAATATTAGGAGGAACATGAATTGGTGTTGAAAAACATGAAGAGACTGAAAAGGTGTGAAAAATATGAAGAGCTTCAAAAGGTGTGAAAAATATGAAGAGCTTCAAAAGGTGTGAAATATATGAAGAGCTTCAAAAGAAGTCAAAAATGAGATGAGCATGATATTGTCTGAATGATAGGAGGAGCATGAAGCGGTGTTGAAAAACGTTAAGAGCCTCAAAAGGTGTGAGAAATATGGAGATCTTCAAAAGGTGTCAAAAATATGAGGAGCATGAAACGGTCTGAAAAATAGGAGGATCATGAAGTGATGTTGAAAAACATGAAGAGCCAAAAAAGGTGTGAAAAATATGAAGAGCTTCAAAAGGTGTCAAAAATATGAGGAGCATGAAAAGGTCTGAAAAATAGGAGGAGCATGAAGCGGTGTTGAATAACATGAAGAGCCTGAAAACGTGTGAAAAATTTGAAGAGCTTCAAAAGGTGTCAAAAATATTAGGAGCTTGAATCGGTCTGAAAAATAGGATGAGCATGAAGTGGTGGTGAAAAACATGAAGAGTCTGAAACGGTGTGAAAAATATGAAGAGCTTCATAAGGTGTCAAAAATATGAGGAGCATGAAACGGTCTGAAAAATAGGAGAAGCAAGAAACGGTTTTAATAAACATGAAGAGCGTTAAAAGGTGTGAAATATATGAAGAGCTTCAAAAGGTGTCAAAAATATGAGGAGCATGAAACGGTCTGAAATATAGGAGGAGCATGAAACGGTGTTCAAAAATATGAAGAGCCTGAAATGGTTTGAAAAATATGAGGAACTTCAAAAGGTGTCAAAAATATGAGGAGCATGAAACACTCTGAAAAATAGGAGGAGCATGAAGTGGTGTTGAAAAACATGAAGAGCCTGAAAAGGTGTGAAATATATGAAGAGCTTCAAAAGGTGTCAAAAATATGAGGAGGGGAGGGAGGAGCCAAGATGGCGGAGGAGTAGGACGGGGAGACCACTTTCTCTCCTACAAATTCATCAAAAGAATAACTGAACGCTGAGCAAACTTCGCAAAACAACTTCTGATCGCTAGCTGAGGTCATCAGGCGCCCAGAAAAGCAGCCCATTGTCTTCGAAAGGAGGTAGGACAAAATATAAAAGATAAAAAGTGAGACAAAAGAGCTAAGGACGGAGTTCCGTCCCGGGAGCTCTTAGGCGGCATTGCTTGGGGTAGGGTCCGGGCCTGAGTGCCCTGAGGACAATCGGAGGGAGCTTCTGTGAGTTGCCAACGTGAACTGTGGGAGACCAAAGGAGAGAGAGTAAATTAGCCGGCCCGAACACACTGCCGGCCGTTCGCAGAACAAAGAGACCGAGAGGGCCCAGAGAGGAGCTCGCAGGCTGCGGACCGGCCCAGCTCCGCCGGAGGCAGGAGGCAGGGGGGAGGGGAAGGTCGCGGCGAGACACAGGGCGCAGGCACCCGACCGGCGCGGGCGGGGACTGGGGCTGGGGACGCGGAGGGCGGAAGGCGTGCGCACCCGACTGGCGCCAGCGGAAACTGAGACTGGGTCCGCGGAAGGGCGGGGGCGCGCCACACCTGGGGAGAGTGCGCCCACCGAGCCCCTGGCTGCCTGGACCGCTCTGACGGGGAAGGCACAGAGAGCAGGCGCAGCTTGTCCTTCCGCGCTTTTGTGGAACACCCGAGGGCTGGAACCTCGCGCAGCGCGGTGCGCGCTCCATATAGAACAGCCAGGAGCCTGAGCAGCGCAGAGGAGAGAGCAGCGTCAGCCCCTCCTGACAGCCCCAGCCCATCCCCGCGGCGCAAGCCCCGCGGCGCAAACCCCTCCCCGCAGAGCGACGGAACTAGCTACCTGAATAAGAGTCCACCTCCGCCCGCCTGTGTCAGGGCGGAAATGAGGCTCTGAGGAGACTGGCAAACAGAAGCCAAATAAACAAAGGGAACCGCTTCAGAAGGGACTGGTGCAACAGATTAAAATCCCTCTAGGAAACATTGTCTACACCAGAGGAGCCTGTAGATATCGAGGAGCGTAAGCCGGAACGAGGAGCTATCTGAAACTGAGCCGAACCCACACTGACCGCAACAGCTCCAGAGAAACTCCTAGATATAATTTTACTTTTTTCTCTTTTTTTTTTTATTTTTTTTTATTATTTTTTCTTTTTTTTCTTTTTTTCTTTTTTCATTTTTCTCTTTTATTTTCCTTTAAAATCCCCTATTACTCCCCCATTACTCCTTAACTTTCATTTCCATAGATTTTTACGATTTTTTAATTAGGGGGAAAAAAAAAAATTTTTTTTTCCTTTTTTTTTTTTTTTTTCTTTTTCTTTCTTTTTTTTTCTTTTTTTTCTTTCCTATTTCTCTTCTATTTTCTATTTTTCTTTTTCTCTTATTTCTTTTAAAGTCCTCTAGTACTCCTCTACTACTCCTTAATTTTCATTTTCAATACACTATAACCTTACAAAAAAAAAAAAAAAAAAAAGAAGAGAAGCCCTATTTTTAAACCGAAGATTATTCTCTCCCAATCTTGACTCTCTGTTTTCTACCTCAGAACACCTCTATTTCCTCCTTTCCCCTTCTCTTCCCAATCCAATTCTGTGAATCTTTGTAGGTGACTGGGCTACGGAGAACACTCTGGGAACAGACAGCTGTGTAGATCTGTCTCTCTCCTCTTGAGTCCCCCTTTTTCTCCTCCTGTTCATCTCTATCTCCCTCCTCCCTCTCCTCTTCTTCATGTGACTCTGTGAACCTCTCTGGGTGTCCCTAACGGGGGAGAATCTTTTAGCCAATAACCTAGAAGTTTTCTTATCAGGGCTGCATAGTTGGAGAAGTCCTGAGACTACAGGAAGAATAAAACTGAAATCCAGAGGCAGGAGACTTCAGCCCATAACCTGCGAACACCAGAAAACTCCTGACTACAAGGAACTTTAAGTAATAAGTGACTGTCCAAAAGCCTCCATACCTACACTGAAACCAACCACCACACAAGAGCCAATAAGTTTTAGAGCAAGACATACCACGCAAATTCTCCAGCAACGCAGGAACATAGCCCTGAACATCAACATACAGGCTGCCCAAGGTCACACCTAACACATAGACCCATCTCAAAACTCATTACTGGGCACTCCATTGCTCTCCAAAGAGTAGAAATCAAGTTCCACGCACCAGAACACTGATGCAAGCTTCCCTAACCAGGAAACCTTGACAAGCCAATCGTCTAACCCCACCCACTGGGTTAATCCTCCACAACAAAAAGGAACCACAGACCTCCAGAATACAGAAAGCCCACTCCAGATACAACAATCTAAACAAGATGAAAAGGCAAAGAAATACCCAACAGGTAAAGGAACATGAAAAATGCCCACCAAGTCAAACAAAAGAGGAGGAGATAGGGAATCTACCTGAAAAAGAATTTAGAATAATGATAATAAAAATGATCCAAAATCTTGAAAACAAAATGGAATTACAAATAAATAGCCTGGAAACAAAGATTGAAAAGATTCAAGAACTGTTTAATAAAGACCTAGAAGAAATAAAAAAGAGTCAATTACAAATGAATAATGCAATGAATGAGATCAAAAACACTTTGGAGGGAACCAAGAGTAGAATAACGGAGGCAGAAGATAGGATAAGTGAGGTAGAAGATAAAATGGTGGAAATAAATGAAGCAGAGAGAAAACAAGAAAAAAGGATCAAAAGAAATGAGGACAACCTCAGGGACCTCTGGGACACTGTGAAACGCCCCAACATTCGAATCATAGGAGTTCCAGAAGAAGAAGACAAAAAGAAGGGCCATGAGAAAATACTCGAGGAGATAATAGCTGAAAACTTCCCTAAAATGGGGAAGGAAATAGCCACCCAAATCCAAGAAACCCAGAGAGTCCCAAACAGGATAAACCCAAGGCGAAACACCCCAAGACACATATTAATCAAATTAACAAAGATCAAACACAAAGAACAAATATTAAAAGCAGCAAGGGAAAAACAACAAATAACACACAAAGGGATCCCCATAAGGATAACAGCTGATCTATCAATAGAAACCCTCCAGGCCAGAAGGGAATGGCAGGACATACTGAAAGTAATGAAAGAGAATAACTTACAACCTAGATTACTGTATCCAGCAAGGATCTCATTCAGATATGAAGGAGAATTCAAAAGCTTTACAGATAAGCAAAAGCTGAGAGAATTCAGCACCACCAAACCAGCTCTTCAACAAATGCTAAAGGATCTTCTCTAGACAGGAAATGCAGAAAGGTTTTATAAATGTGAACCCAAAACAACAAAGTAAATGGCAACGGGACCACACCTATCAATAATTACCCTAAATGTAAATGGGTTGAATGCCCCAACCAAAAGACAAAGATTGGCTGAATGGATACAAAAACAAGACCCCTATATATGCTGTCTACAAGAGACCCACCTCAAAACAAGAGACACATACAGACTAAAAGTGAAGGGCTGGAAAAAAATATTTCATGCAAACGGAGACCAAAAGAAAGCAGGAGTCGCAATACTCATATCAGATAAAATAGACTTTCAAATAAAGGAAGTGAAAAGAGACAAAGAAGGACACTACATAATGATCAAAGGATCAATCAAAAAAGAAGATATAACAATTATAAATATATATGCACCCAACATAGGAGCACCACAATATGTACGGCAAACGCTAACAAGTATGAAAGAGGAAATTAATAGTAACACAATAATAGTGGGAGACTTTAATACCCCACTCACAACTATGGATAGATCAACTAAACAGAAAATTAACAAGGAAACACAAACCTTAAATGACACAATGGACCAGCTAGACCTAATTGATATCTATAGGACATTTCACCCCAAAACAATCAACTTCACCTTTTTCTCAAGTGCACACGGAACATTCTCCAGAATAGATCACATCCTGGGCCATAAATCTGGTCTTGGAAAATTCAAAAAAATTGAAATCATTCCAGTCATCTTTTCTGACCACAGTGCAGTAAGATTAGATCTCAATTGCAGGGAAAAAATTGTTAAAACTTCAAACATATGGAGGCTAAATAACACGCTTCTGAATAACCAACAAATCATAGAAGAAATCAAAAAAGAAATCAAAATATGTATAGAAATGAATGAAAATGAAAACACAACAACCCAAAACCTATGGGACACTGTAAAAGCAGTGCTAAGGGGAAGGTTCATAGCATTACAGGCTTACATCAAGAAACAGGAAAAAAACCAATTAAATAACCTAACTCTACACCTAAAGCAATTAGAGAAGGAAGAAATGAAGAACCCCAGAGTTAGCAGAAGGAAAGAAATCTTAAAAATCAGGGCAGAAATAAATGCAAAAGAAACTAAAGAGACCATAGCAAAAATCAACAAAGCTAAAAGCTGGTTTTTTGAAAAAATAAACAAAATTGACAAACCATTAGCAAGACTCATTAAGAAACAAAGAGAGAAAAACCAAATTAACAAAATTAGAAATGAAAATGGAGAGATCACAACAGACAACACTGAAATACAAAGGATCATAAGAGACTACTACCAGCAGCTCTATGCCAATAAAATGGACAACTTGGATGAAATGGACAAATTCTTAGAAAAGTATAACTTTCCAAAACTGAACCAGGAAGAAATAGAAGATCTTAACAGACCCATCACAAGCAAGGAAATCGAAACTGTCATCAAAAATCTTCCAGCAAACAAAAGCCCAGGACCAGATGGCTTCACAGCCGAATTCTACCAAAAATTTAGAGAAGAGCTAACACCTATCTTACTCAAACTCTTCCAGAAAATTGCAGAAGAAGGTAAGCTTCCAAACTCATTCTATGAGGCCACCATCACCCTAATTCCAAAACCAGACAAAGATGCCACAAAAAAAGAAAACTACAGGCCAATATCACTGATGAACATAGATGCAAAAATCCTTAACAAAATTCTAGCAAACAGAATCCAACAACATATTAAAAAAATCATACACCATGACCAAGTGGGCTTTATCCCAGGAATGCAAGGATTCTTTAATATCCGCAAATCAATCAATGTAATACACCACATTAACAAATTGAAAGATAAAAACCATATGATTATCTCAATAGATGCAGAGAAAGCCTTTGACAAAATTCAACACTCATTTATGATTAAAACTCTCCAAAAAGCAGGAATAGAAGGAACATACCTCAACATAATAAAAGCTATATATGACAAACCCACAGCAAGCATCACCCTCAATGGTGAAAAATTGAAGGCATTTCCCCTGAAATCAGGAACAAGACAAGGGTGCCCACTCTCACCACTACTATTCAACATAGTGTTGGAAGTGCTGGCCACAGCAATCAGAGCAGAAAAAGAAGTAAAAGGAATCCAGATAGGAAAAGAAGAGGTAAAACTCTCACTGTTTGCAGATGACATGATCCTCTACATAGAAAACCCTAAAGATTCTACCAGAAAATTACTAGAGCTAATCAATGAATATAGTAAAGTTGCAGGATATAAAATTAACACACAGAAATCCCTTGCATTCCTATATACTAACAATGAAAAAACAGAAAGAGAAATTAAGGAAACAATACCATTCACCATTGCAACAAAAAGAATAAAATACTTAGGAGTATATCTACCTAAAGAAACAAAGGACCTATACATAGAAAACTATAAAACACTGATGAAAGAAATCAAAGAGGACACAAACAGATGGAGAAACATACCGTGTTCATGGATTGGAAGAATTAATATTGTCAAAATGGCTATTCTACCCAAAGCAGTCTATAGATTCAATGCAATCCCTATCAAGCTACCAATGGTATTTTTCACAGAACTAGACCAAAGAATTTCACAATTTGTATGGAAATACAAAAAACCTCGAATAGCCAAAGTAATCTTGAGAAAGAAGAATGGAACTGGAGGAATCAACCTGCCTGACTTCAGACTCTACTACAAAGCCACAGTCATCAAGACAGTATGGTACTGGCACAAAGACAGAAATATAGATCAATGGAACAGAATAGAAAGCCCAGAGATAAATCCACGAACCTATGGACACCTTATCTTTGACAAAGGAGGCAAGGATATACAATGGAAAAAAGACAACCTCTTTAACAAGTGGTGCTGGGAAAACTGGTCAACCACTTGTAAAAGAATGAAACTAGAACACTTTCTAACACCATACACAAAAATAAACTCAAAATGGATTAAAGATCTAAATGTAAGACCAGAAACTATAAAACTCCTAGAGGAGAACATAGGCAAAACACTCTCCGACATAAATCACAGCAAGATCCTCTATGACCCACCTCCCAGAATATTGGAAATAAAAGCAAAACTAAACAAATGGGACCTAATGAAACTTAAAAGCTTTTGCACTACAAAGGAAACTATAAGTAAGGTGAAAAGACAGCCCTCAGATTGGGAGAAAATAATAGCAAATGAAGAAACAGACAAAGGATTAATCTCAAAAATATACAAGCAACTCCTGCAGCTCAATTCCAGAAAAATAAATGACCCAATCAAAAAATGGGCCAAAGAACTAAACAGACATTTCTCCAAAGAAGACATACAGATGGCTAACAAACACATGAAAAGATGCTCAACATCACTCATTATTAGAGAAATGCAAATCAAAACCACAATGAGGTACCATTACACGCCAGTCAGGATGGCTGCTATCCAAAAGTCTACAAGCAATAAATGCTGGAGAGGGTGTGGAGAAAAGGGAACCCTCTTACACTGTTGGTGGGAATGCAAACTAGTACAGCCGCTATGGAAAACAGTGTGGAGATTTCTTAAAAAACTGGACATAGAACTGGCAATAGAACATTGCCATATGACCCAGCAATCCCACTTCTGGGCATACACACTGAGGAAACCAGATCTGAAAGAGACACGTGCACCCCAATGTTCATCGCAGCACTGTTTATAATAGCCAGGACATGGAAGCAACCTAGATGCCCATCAGCAGATGAATGGATAAGGAAGCTGTGGTACATATACACCATGGAATATTACTCAGCTGTTAAAAAGAATTCATTTGAACCAGTCCTAATGAGATGGATGAAGCTGGAGCCCATTATACAGAGTGAAGTAAGCCAGAAAGATAAAGAACATTATAGCATACTGACACATGTATATGGAATTTAGAAAGGTGATAACGATAACCCTATATGCAGAACAGAAAAAGAGACACAGAAATACAGAACAGACTCTTGAACTCTCTGGGAGAATGTGAGGGTGGGATATTTCAAAAGAACAGCATGTATACTAACTATGGTGAAACAGATCACCAGCCCAGGTGGGATGCACGAGACAAGTGCTCCGGCCTGGTGCACTGGGAAGACCCAGAGGAGTCGGGTGGAGGGGGAGGTGGGAGGGGGGATCGGGATTGGGAATACGTGTAAATCCATGGCTGATTCATAGCAATGTATGACAAAACCCACTGGAAAAAAAAAAAAAAACACTGAAAAAAAAAAAAAAAATATGAGGAGCATGAAACGGTCTGAAAAATAGGAGGAGAATGAAGCGGTGTTGAAAAACATGAAGAGCATCAAAAGCTGTGAAGAATATGAAGAGCTTCAAAACGTGTCAAAAATATGAGGAGCATGAATCGGTCTGAAAAATAGAAGGAGCATGAAGTGGTGTTGAAAAACATGAAGATCTGAAAAGGAGTGAAAAATATGAAGAGCTTCATAAGGTGTCAAAAATATGAGGAGCATGTAACGGTCTGAAAAATAGGAGGAGCAAGAAACGGTTTTAACAAACATGAAGAGCAGGAAAAGGTGTGAAAAATATGAAGAGCTTCAAAAGGTTTCAAAAATATGAGGAGCATGAAACAGGCTGTAAAATAGGAGGAGCATGAAGCGGTGTCGAAAAACATGAAGAGCATGAAGAGTTGTGAAAAATAGGAAGAACTTCAAAAAGTGTCAAAAATATGAGAAGCATGAACGGTATGAAAAATAGGAGGATGATGAAGCCGTGTTGAAAAACATGAAGAGCCTGAAAACGTGTGAAAAATATGAAGAGCTTCAAAAGGTGTGAAATATATGAAGAGCTTCAAAAGGTGTCAAAAATGAGATGAGCATGAAATGGTCTGAAAGATAGGAGGAGCATGAAGCGGTGTTGAAAAACATGAAGAGCCTGAAAAGGTGTGAAAAATATGAAGAGCTTCAAAAGGTGTCAAACATATGAGGAGCATGAAACGGTCAGAAAAATAGGAGGAGCATGAAGCGGTGTACAGAAACATGAAGAGCCTGAAAAGGTGTGAAAAATATGAAGAGCTTCAAAAGCTGTCAGATATATGAGGAGCATGAAACGGTATGAAAAATAGGAGGAGCATGAAACGGTCTGAAAAATAGGAGGAGCATGAATCGGAGTTCAAAAACATGAAGAGCCTGAAAAGGTGAGAAAAATATGAAGAGCTTCAAAAGCTGTCAAAAATATGAGGAGCATGAAACGGTCTGAAAAATAGGAGGAGCATGAAGTGGAGCTGAAAAACATGAAGTGCCTGAAAAGGTGTGAAAAATATGAAGAGCTTCAAAAGGTGTCAAATGAGATGAGCATGAAACTGTCTGAAAAATAGGAGGAGCATGAAGTGGTGTTGAAAAAAATGAAGAGCCTGAAAAGGTGTGAAATATATGAAGAGCTTCAAACGTTGTCAAGAATATGAGGAGAATGAAACGGTCTGAAAAATAGGAGGAGCATGAATCGGTGTTGAAAAACATGAAGCGCCTGAAAAGGTGTGATAGATATGAAGAGTTTCTAAAGGTGTCAAAAATATGAGGAGTAAGAAAGGGTCTGAAAAATAGGAGGAGCATGAAGCGGTGTTCAAAAACATGAAGAGCCTGAAAAGGTGTGAAAAATATGAAGAGCTGCAAAAGATGTCAAAATGAGATGAGCATGAACCGGTCTGAAAAATAGGAGGAGCATGAAGTGATGTTGAAAAAAATGAAAAGCCTGAAAAGGTATGAAATATATGAAGAGCTTCAAAAGGTGTAAAAATATGAGGAGAATGAAACGGTCTGTATAATAGGAAGAGCATAAAATGGTGTTCAAAAACATAAAGAGCATGAAAAGGTGTGAAAAATATGAAGAGTTTCAAAAAGTGTGAAATACATGAGTAGGATTAAACGGTCTGAAAAATAGGAGGAGCATGAAGCGGTGTTCAAAAACATGAAGAGCCTGAAAAGGTGTGAAAAATATGAAGAGTTTCTAAAGGTGTCAAAAATATGAGGAGCATGAAACGGTCTGAGAAATAGGAGGAGCATGAAGTGGTGTTCAAAAACATGAAGAGCCTGAAAAGGTGTGAAATAAATGAAGAGCTTCAAAATGTGTCAAAAATATGAGGAGCATGAAACGGTCTGAAAAATAGGAGGAGCATGAAACTGTTTTCAAAAACATGAAGAGCCTGAAAAGGTGTGAAATAAATGAAGAGCTTCAAAACGTGTCAAAAATATGAGGAGCATGAAACGGTCTGAAAAATAGGAGGAGCATGAAGCGGTGTTGAAAAACATGAAGAGCCTGAAATGGTGTGAAAATTATGAAGAGCTTCAAAAGTAGGCAAAAATATGTAGAGCATGAAACGGTCAGAAAAATAGGAGGAGCATGAAACTGTTTTCAAAAACATGAAGAGTCTGAAAAGGTGTGAAATATATGAAGAGTTTCAAAAGGTGTCAAAAATATGAAGAGCATGAAACGGTCTGAAAAATAGTAGGAGCATGAAGCGGCGTTGAAAAACATGAAGAGCCTGAAAAGGTGTGAAAAATATGAAGAGCTTCAAAAGGTGTCAAAAATATGAAGAGCATGATATGGTCTGAAAAATATGAGGACCATGAAACGGTGTTCAAAAACATGAAGAGCCTGAAAAGGTGTGAAATATATGAAGAGCTTCAAAAGGTGTCAAAAATATGAAGAGCATGAAACTGAAAAATAGGAGGAGCATGAAATGGTCTGATAAATAGGAGGAGCATGAAGCGGTGTTGAAAAACATGAAGAGCCTGAAAAGGTGTGAAATATATGAAGAACTTAAAAGGAGTCAAAAATATGAGATGCATGAAACGGTCTGAAAAATAGAAGGAACATGAAGCGGTGTTGAAAAATGTGAAGAGCCTGAAAAGGTGTGGAAAATATGAAGAGCTTTAAAAGGTGTCAAAAATATTAGGAGCATGAAACGGTCTGAAAAATAGGAGGAGCATGAAGCGGTGTTGAAAAACATGAAGAGCCTGAAAAGGTGTGAAAAATATGAAGAGCTTCAAAAGGTGCCAAAATTATGAAGAGCATGAAACAGTCTTAAAATTAGGAGGAGAAGGAAGCGGTGTAGAAAAACCTGAACAGCCAGAAAAGGTGTGAAATATATGAAGCTTCAAAAGGTGTTAAAAATATGAAGTGCATGAAACGGTCTGAGAAATAGGAGGAGCATGAAGTGGTGTTCAAAAACATGAAGAGCCTGAAAACGTGTGAAAAATATGAAGAGCTTCAAAAGGTGTCAAAATATGAGGAGCAGTAAACGGTTTGAAAAATAGGAGGAGCATGAAGCAGTGTTGAAAAACATGAAGATCATGGAAAGGTGTGAATAATATAAAGAGCGACAAAAGGTGTAAAAAATATGAGGAGCACGAAACGGTCTGAAAAATAGGAGGAGCCTGCAAAGGTGTTGAAAATCATGAAGAGCCTGAAAAGGTGTGAAGAATAAGAAGAGCTGCAAAAGGCGTCAAAATTATGAGGAGCATGAAACGGTCTGAAAATTAGAAGAAGCATGAAACGGTCTTGAAAAATATGAAGACCATGAAAGGGTGTGAAAAACATGAAGAGCTTAAAAAGGTGTCAAAAATATGAGGAGTATGAAACGGTCAAAAAATAGGAGGAGCATGAGACGTTGATGATAAACCTGAAGAGCATGAAAAGGTGTTAAAAATATGAAGAGCTTAAAAAGGTGTCAAAAATATGAGGAGCAAGAAACGGTGTTGAAACACATGAAGAGCCTGAAAAGGAGTGAAAAATATGAAGAGTTTCAAAAGGTGTCAAAATTATGAGGACCATAAAACGATCTGAAAAATATGAGGAGCCTGAAACGGTCTGAAAAATAGGAGGAGCCTGAAACGGTTTTGAAAAATATGAAGAGCATGGAAAGGTGTGAAAAATATGAAGAGCTTCAAAAGGTGTCAAAATATGAGGAGCCTGAAACGGTCTGAAAAATAGGAGGAGCATGAAACGGTGTTGAAAAACATGAAGAGCTTGAAAAGGTGTGAAACATATGAGGAGCATGAAAAGGTCTGAAAAATAGGAGGAGCATGAAGCGGTGTTGAAAAACATGAAGAGCCTGAAGGTGTGAAATATATGAAGAGCTTCAAAAGGTGTCAAAAAATGAGGAGCATGAAACGGTCTGAAAAATAGGAGGAGCATGAAGCGGTGTTCAAAAACATGAAGAGCATGGAAAGGTCTGAATAATATATAGAGCGTCAAAAGGTGTAAAAAATAGGAGGTGCACGAAACGGTATGAAAATTAGGAGGAGCCTGAAAAGGTGTTGAAAATGATGAAGAGCCTGAAAAGGTGTGAAAAATATGAAGAGCTTTAAAAGGTGTGAAAAATATGACGAGCATGAAACGGTCTGAAAAATAGGAGGAGCATGAAGCGGTGTTCAAAAACATGAAGAGCCTGAAAAGGTGTGAAAAATATGAACAGCTTCAAAATGTGTCAAATATATGAGGAGAAAGAAACGGTCTGAAAAAAAGGAAGAGCATGAAGTGGTGTTCAAAAACCTGAAGAGCCTGAAAAGGTGTGAAAAATATGAAGAGCTTCAAAAGGTGTAAGAAATGAGATGAGCATGTAACGGTCTGAAAAATAGGAGGAGCATGAACTGATGCTGAAAAACATGAAGAGCCTGAAAAGGTTTGAAAAATATGAAGAGCTTCAAAAGGTGTGAAAAATATGAGGAGCATGAAACGGTCTGAAAAATAGGAGGAGCATGAAGTGGAGCTGAAAAACATGAAGAGCCTGAAAAGGTGTGCAAAATATGAAGAGCTTCATAAGGTGAAAAAAATGAAATGAGCATGAAACGGTCTGAAAAATAGGAGGAGCATGAACTGGTGCTGAAAAACATGAAGAGCCTGAAAAGGTGTGCAAAATATGAAGAGCTTCAAATGGTGTAAAAAATGAGAGCAGCATGAAACGGTCTGAAAAATAGGAGGAGCATGAAGTGGAGCTGAAAAACATGAAGAGCCTGAAAAGGTGTGAAAAATATGAAGAGCTTTAAAAGGTGTCAAAAATATGAAGAGCATGATATGGTCTGAAAAATATGAGGAGCATGAAACGGTGTTCAAAAACATGAACAGCCTGAAAAGGTGTGAAATATATGAAGAGCTTCAAAAGGTGTCAAAAATATGAAGAGCATGAAACTGTCTGAAAAATAGGAGGAGCATGAAATGGTCTGATAAATAGGAGGAGCATGAAACGGTGTTGAAAAACATGAAGAGCCTGAAAATGTGTGAAATATATGAAGAACTTAAAAGGAGTCAAAAATATGAGATGCATGAAACGGTCTGAAAAATAGAAGGAACATGAAGCGGTGTTGAAAAACGTGAAGAGCCTGAAAAGGTGTGAAAAATATGAAGAGCTTTAAAAGGTGTCAAAAATATGAGGAGCATGAAACGGTCTGAAAAATAGGAGGAGCATGAAGCGTTGTTGAAAAACATGAAGTGCCTGAAAAGGTGTGAAAAATATGAAGAGCTTCAAAAGGTGCCAAAATTATGAAGAGCATGAAACAGTCTTAAAATTAGGAGGAGAATGAAGCGGTATAGAAAAACATGAAGAGCCAGAAACGGTGTGAAATATATGAAGCTTCAAAAGGTGTCAAAAATATGAAGTGCATGAAACGGTCTGAAAAATAGGAGGAGCATGAAATGGTGTTGAAAAACATAAAGTCCTGGACAGGTGTGAAAATTATGAAGAGCTTCAAAAGGTGTCAAAAATATGAGGAGCATGAAAAGGTCTGAAAATTAGGAGGAGCATGAAACGGTGTTCAAAAACATGAAGAGCCTGAAAACGTGTGAAAAATATGAAGAGCTTCAAAAGGTGTCAAAATATGAGGAGCAGTAAACAGTTTGAAAAATAGGAGGAGAATGAAGCAGTGTTGAAAAACATGAAGATCATGGAAAGGTGTGAATAATATAAAGAGCGTCAAAAGGTGTAAAAAATATGAGGAGCACGAAACGGTGTGAAAAATAGGAGGAGCCTGCAAAGGTGTTGAAAATCATGAAGAGCCTGAAAAGGTGTGAAGAATAAGAAGAGCTGCAAAAGGCGTCAAAATTATGAGGAGCATGAAACGGTCTGAAAATTAGAAGAAGCATGAAACGGTGTTGAAAAATATGAAGACCATGAAAGGTGTGAAAAATATGAAGAGCCTCAAAAAATGTCAAAAATATGAGGAATATGAAACGGTCTGAAAATTAGGAGGATCATAAAGCGGTGTTGAAAAACATGAAGAGCCTGAAAATGGTGTGAAAAATATGAAGAGCTTCAAAAGGTGTCAAAAATATGAGAAACATGAAACGGTCTGAAAAATTGGAGGAGCATGAAGCGGTGTTCAAAAACATGAAGAGCCTGAAAAGGTGTGAAAAATATGAAGAGCCTGAAAAGCTGTGAAAAATATGAAGAGCTTTAAAAGGTGTCAAAAATATAAGGAGCATGAAACAGTCTGAAAAATAGTAGGAGCATGAAGCGGTGTTCAAAAACATGAACAGCCTGAAAAGGTGTGAAAAATATGAAGAGCCTGAAAAGGTGTGAAAAATATGAAGAGCTTAAAAAGGTGTCAAAAATATGAGGAGCATGAAACAGTCTGAAAAATAGTAGGAGCATGAAACGGTGGTGAAAAACATAAAGAGCTGCAAAAGGTGTGAAAAATATGAAGAGCTTCAAAAGGTGACAAAAATATGAGAAGCATGTAACGGTCTAAAAAATAGGAGAAGCATGAAGCGGTGTTCCTAAACATGGAGACCCTGAAAAGGTGTGAAAAATATGAAGAGCATCAAAAGGTGTCAAAAAAATGTGGATCGTGAAACGGTCTGAAAAATAGGAGGAGAACAAAATCGTGTTAAAAAGCATGAAGAGCCTGAAAAGGTGTGAAAAATATGAAGAGCTTCAAAATGTGTCAAAAAGAGATGAGCATGAAACGGTCTGCAAAATAGGAGGAGCATGAAGTGGTGTTGAAAAACATGAAGATCCTGAAAAGGTGTGAGAAATATGAAGAGTTTCAAAAGGTGTCAAAAATACGAGGAGACTGAAACCGTCTGAAAAATAAGAGGAGCATGAAGTGGTGTTCAAAAACATGAAGAGCCTGAAAAGGTGTGAAATATATAAAGACCTTCAAAAGGTGTCAAAAATATGAGGAGAATGAAACGGTCTGAAAAACAGGAGGAGCATGAAACGGTGATCAAAAACATGAAGAGCCTGAAAAGGTGTGAAAAATATGAAGAGCTTCAAAAGGTGTGAAATACATGAGGAGCATGAAACGGGCTGAAAAATAGGAGAAGCATGAAGTGGTGTTGAAAAGCATGAAGATCCTGAAAAGGTGTGAAAAATATGAAGAGCTTCAAAAGGTGTGAAATACATGAGGAGCATGAAACTCTCTGAAAAATAGAAGGAGCATGAAGTGGTGTTCAAAAACATAAAGAGCCTGAAAAGATGTGAAAAATATGAAAAGCTTCAAAAGGTGTCAAAAATATGAGGAGCATGAAACGGTCGGAAAAATAGAAGCAGCATGAAGCGGTGTTGACATAGATGAAGAGCCTGAAAACGTATGAAAAATATGAAGAGATTCAAAAGGTGTGAATATTATGAAGAGCTTCAAAAGGTGTCAAAATTAGATGAGCATGAAACGGTCTGAAATATAGGAGGAACAGGAAGTAGTGTTGAAAAAATGAAGAACCTGAAAAGCTGTGAAAAATATGAAGAGCTTCAAAAGGTGTCAAAAATATGAGGAGCATGAAACGGTCAGAAAAATAGGAGGAGCATGAAGCGGTGTTGAAAAACATGAAGAGCCTGAAAAGGTGTGAAAATTATGAAGAGCTTCAAAAGGTGTCAAAAATATGAGGAGCATGTAACGGTCTGAAAAATAGGAGGAGCATGAAGCGGTGTTGAAAAACATGAAGAGCCTTAAAATGTGTGAAATATATGAAGAGCTTCAAAAGGTGTGAAATACATGAGGAGCATGAAACGGGCTGAAAAATAGGAGAAGCATGAAGCGGTGTGGCAAAACATGAAGAGCCTGAAAAGGTGTGAAAGATATGAAGAGTTTCTAAAGGTGTCAAAAATATGAGGAGCATGAAAACGTCTGAAAAATAGGAGGAGCATGAAGTTGTGTTGAAAAATATTAAGAGCCTGAAAGGGTGTGAAAAATATGAAGAGCTTCAAAAGGTGTGAAAAATATGAAGAGCTTCAAAAGGTGTCAAAAATATGAGGAACATGAAACGTTCTGAAAAATTGGAGGAGCATGAAGCCGTGTTCAAAAACATGAACAGCCTGAAAATGTGTGAAAAATATGAAGAGCCTGAAAAGGTGTGAAAAATATGAAGAGCTTCAAAAGGTGTCAAATATATGAGGAGCATGAAACGGTCTGAAAAATAGGAGGATCATAAAGCGGTGTTGAAAAACATGAAGAGCCTGAAAATGGTGTGAAAAATATCAAAGGCTTCAAAAGGTGTCAAAAATGAGATGTGCATGAAACGGTCAGAAAAATAGGAGAAGCATGAAACGGTGTTCAAAAAATGAAGAGCCTGAAAAGGTGTGAAAAATATGAAGAGCCTCAAAAAATGTCAAAAATATGAGGAGCAGGAAACGGTCTGAAAAATAGGAGGAGCATGAAGCGGTGTTGAAAAACATGAAGAGACTGAAAATGGTGTGAAAAATATGAAGAGCTTCAAAAGGAGTCAAAAATGAAATGTGCATGAAACGGTCTGAAAAATATGAGGAGCATGAAGTGGTTGTGAAAAACATGAAAAGCCTGAAAATGTGTGCAAAATACGAAGAGCTTCAAAAGGTGTGAAATACATGAGGAGCATGAAATTGTCTGAGAAATAGGAGGAGCATGAAGCGGTGTTCAAAAACATGTAGAGACTGAAAAGTTGTGAAAAATATGAATATCTTCAAAAGGAGTGAAAAATAGGAGGAGCATGAAACGGTCTGAAAAATAGGAGGAGCATGAACCGGTGTTCAAATACATGAAAAGCCTGAAAAGGTGTGAAAAATATGAAGAGCTTCAAAAATATGAAAATATGAAGAGCTTCAAAAGGTGTGAAAAATATGAAGAGCTTCAAAAGGTGTCAAAAATATGAGAAACATGAAACGGTCTGAAAAATTGGAGGAGCATGAAGCGGTGTTCAAAAACATGAAGAGCCTGAAAAGGTGTGAAAAATATGAAGAGCCTGAAAAGCTGTGAAAAATTTGAAGAGCTTTAAAAGGTGTCAAAAATATGAGGAGCATGAAACAGTCTGAAAAATAGTAGGAGCATGAAGCGGTGTTCAAAAACATGAACACCCTGAAAAGGTGTGAAAAATATGAAGAGCCTGAAAAGGTGTGAAAAATATGAAGAGCTTTAAAAGGTGTCAAAAATATGAGGAGCATGAAACAGTCTGAAAAATAGTAGGAGCATGAAGCGGTGGTGAAAAACATAAAGAGCCGCAAAAGGTGTGAAAAATATGAAGAGCTTCAAAAGGTGACAAAATATGAGAAGCATGTAACGGTCTGAAAAATAGGAGGAGCCTGAAGCGGTGTTCCTAAACATGGAGACCCTGAAAAGGTGTGAAAAATATGAAGAGCATCAAAATGTGTCAAAAAAATGTGGATCGTGAAACGGTCTGAAAAATAGGAGGAGAACGAAATCGTGTTAAAAAGCATGAAGAGCCTGAAAAGGTGTGAAAAATATGAAGAACTTCAAAAGGTGTGAAAAATATGAAGAGCTTCAAAATGTGTCAAAAAGAGATGAGCATGAAACGGTCTGCAAAATAGGAGGAGCATGAAGTGGTGTTGAAAAACATGAAGAGCCTGAAAAGGTGTGAGAAATATGAAGAGTTTCAAAAGGTGTCAAAAATATGAGGAGACTGAAACCGTCTGAAAAATAAGAGGAGCATGAAGTGGTGTTCAAAAACATGAAGAGCCTGAAAAGGTGTGAAATATATGAAGACCTTCAAAAGGTGTCAAAAATATGAGGAGAATGAAACGGTCTGAAAAACAGGAGGAGCATGAAACGGTGATCAAAAACATGAAGAGCCTGAAAAGGTGTGAAAAATATGAAGAGCTTCAAAAGGTGTCAAAAATATGAGGAGAATGAAACGGTCTGAAAAAGAGGAGGAGCATGAAACGGTGCTCAAAAACACGAAGAGCCTGAAAAAGTGTGAAAAATATGAAGAGCTTCAAAAATATGAAAAATATGAAGAGCTTCAAAAGGTGTGAAAAATATGAGGAGCATGAAACGGTCTGAAAAATATGAGGAGCATGAAGCGCTGTTCAAAACCATGAAGAGCCTAAAAGGTGTGAAAAATATGAAGAGATTCAAAAGGTGTCAAAAATATGAGGAGCATGAAACGGCCTCAAAAATAGGAGGAGCATGAATCGGTGATGAAAAACATGGAGAGCATGAAAAGGTGTGAAAAATATGAAGAGCTTCAGAAGGTTTCAAAATGTGTGGAGCATGAAACGGTCTGAAAAATAGGAGGAGCATGAAGCGGTGTTGAAAAACATGAAGAGCCTGAAAAGGTGTGAAAAATATGAAGAGCTTGAAAAGGTGTGAAAAATATGAAGAACTTCAAAAGGTTTGAAAAATATGAAGAGCTTCAAAACGTGTGAAATACATGAGGAGCATGAAACTCTCAGAAAAATAGAAGGAGCATGAAGTGGTGTTCAAAAACATGAAGAGCCTGAAGAGGTGTGAAAAATATGAAAAGTTTCAAAAGGTGTCAAAAATATGAGGAGCATGAAACGGGCTGAAAAATAGGAGAAGCATGAAGTGGTGTTGAAAAACATGAAGATCCTGAAAAGGTGTGAAAAATATGAAGAGCTTCAAAAGTGTGAAATACATGACGAGGATGAAATGGCGTGAAAAATAAGAGGAACATGAAACGGTGTTCAAAAACATGAAGAGCCTGAAAAGGTGTGAACAATATGAAGAGCTTCAAAAGGTGTCAAAAATATGAGGAGCATAAAAAAGTATGAAAAATAGGAGGAGCATGAAGTGGTGTTGAAAAACATTAAGAGCCTGAAATGGTGTGAAAAATATGAAGAGCTTCAAAAGGTGTCAAAAATATGAGAAGCATGAAACGGTCTGAATAATAGGAGGAGCATGAAGCGGAGTTCAAAAACATGAAGAGTCTGAAAAGGTGTGAAAAATATGAACAGCTTCAAAAGGTGTCAAAAATATGAGGAGCATGAAACGGTCTGAAAAATGGGAGGAGCATGAAATGGTGATCAAAAACATGAAGAGCCTGAAAAGGTGTGAAAAATATGAAGAGCTTCAAAAGGTGTGAAATACATGAGGAGCATGAAACGGGCTGAAAAATAGGAGAAGAATGAAGTGGTGTTGAAAAACATGAAGAGCCTGAAAAAGTGTGAAATATAGGAAAAGCTTCAAAAGGTGTGAAATACATGAGGAGCATGAAATTCTCTGAAAAACAGAAGGAGCATGAAGTGGTGTTCAAAAACATGAAGAGCCTGAAAAATTGTGAAAATATGAAGAGCTTCAAAAATATGAAAAATATGAAGAGCTTCAAAGGGTGAGAAAAATATGAAGAGCTTCAAAAGGTGTCAAAAATATTAGGAGCATGAAACGGTCTGAAAAATAGGCAGAGCATGAAGCAATGTTCAAAAACATGAAGAGCCTGAAAAGTTGTGAAAATATGAAGAGCTTGAAAAATATGAAAAATATGAAGAGCTTCAACGGGTGAGAAAAATATGAAGAACTTCAAAAGGTGTCAAAAATGAGATGAGCATGAAACGGTCTGAATAATAGGAGGTACATGAAGTGGTGTTGAAAAACATGAAGAGCCTGAACAGGTGTGAAAAATATGAAGTGCTTCAAATGGTGTGAAATACATGAGGAGCATGAAACGGTATGAAAAATGGGAGAAGCATGAATTGTGCTCCAAAACATGAAGAGCCTGAAAAGGTGTGAAAAATATGAAGAGCTTCAAAAGGTGTAAAATATATGAGGAGCATGAAACAGTCTGAAAATTAGTAGGAGCATATAGTGGTGTTGAAAAACATGAAGAGCCTGAAAAGGTGTGAAAAATATGAAGACCTTCCAAAATTGTCAAAAATATGAGGAGCATGAAAAGGTCTGAAAAATAGGAGGAGCATGAAACGGTAGGAAAAATAGGAGGAGCATGAAACGGTGTTGAAAAATATGAAGAGCCTGAAAACGTGTGAAAAATAGGAGGAGCTTCAAAAGGTGTCAAAAATATGAGGTGCATGAAACGGTCAGAAAAATAGGAGGAGCATGAAGCTGTGTTCAAAAACATGAAGAGCCTGAAAAGGTGTGAAAAATACGAAGAGCTTCAAAAGGTGTGAAAAATGAGAGGAGCATAAAACGGTATGAAATATAGAAGGAGCATGAAGCGGTGTTCTAAAACATGAAGAGCCTGAAAAGGTGTGGAAAATAGGAAGAGCTTTAAAAGGTGTCAAAAATATGAGGAGCATGAAACGGTCTGACAAATACGAGGAGCATGAAACGGTGTTGATACACTTGAAGAACCTGAAAAGGTGTGAAAAATATGAAGAGCTTCATAAGGTGTCGAAATTATGAGGAGCATGAAACGGTCTGAAAAATAGAAGAAGCATGAAACGGTGTTCAAAAACATGAAGAGCCTGAAAGGTGTGAAAAATATGAAGAGCTTCAAAAGCTGTAAAAAACATGAAGAGCTTCAAAAGGGGTCAAAAATGAGATGAGCATGAAACGGTCTGAAAAATAGGAGGAGGATGAAGTGGTGTTGAAAACATGAAGAGAATGAAAAGGTGTTGAATATATGAAGAGCTTCAAAAGGTATCAAAAATATGAGGAGCATGAAACGGTCTGAAAAATAGGAGGAGCATGAAGCGGTGTTGAAAACATGAAGAGCCTGAAAAGGTGTGAAATATATGAAGAGCTTCAAAAGGTGTCAAAAATGAGATGAGCATGAAACGGTCTGAAAAATAGGAGGAGGATGAAGTGGTGTTGAAAACATGAAGGGCATGAAAAGGTGTGAAATATATGAAGAGCTTCAAAAGGTGTCAAAAATATGAGGAGCATGAAACGGTCTGAAACATAGGAGGAGCATGTATTATTGTTGACAAACATTAAGAGCCTGAAAAGGTGTGAAAAATATGAAGAGCTTCAAAAGGTGTGAAATACATGAGGAGGATGAAACTGTCTGAAAACTAGGAGGAGCCTGAAGCGGTGTTGAAAAACTTGAAGTGCCTGAAAAGGTGTGAAATATATGAAGAGCTTCAAAAGGTGTCAAAAATATGAGGAGCAGGAAACGTTCTGAAAAATAGGAGGAGCAAGAAGCTGTGTTGAAAAACCAGAAGAGTCTGAAAAGGTGTGAAATATATGAAGAGCTTCAAAAGGTGTCCAAAATGAAATGATAATGAAGCGGTCTGAAAAATTGGAGCAGCATGAAGCACTGTTGAAAACCATGATGAGCCTAAAAAGGTGTGAAAAATATGAAGAGCTTCAAAAGCTGTGAAAAATATGAAGAGCTTCAAAAGGAGACAAACATATAAGGAGCATGAAACGGTCTGAAAAATAGGAGGAGCATGAAACGGTTTTGAAAACATGAAGAGCCTGAAAACGTGTGAAAAATAGGAAGAGTTTCAAAAGATGTGAAAAATAAGAAGAGCTTCAAAAGGTGTCAAAAGTGATGTGAGCATGAAACGGTCTGAAAAATAGGAGGAGCATGAAGCGGGGTTGAAAAAATTGAAGAGCCTGAAAAGGTGTGAAATATATGAAGAGCTTCAAAAGGTGTCAAAAATATGAGTAGCATGAAATGATCTGAAAAATAGGAGGAACATGAAACGGTCTGAAAAATAGGAGGAGCATGAAACGGTGTTCAAAAACATGAAGAGCCTGAAAAGGTGTGAAAATTATGAAGAGCTTGAAAAGGTGTCAAAAATATGAACAGCTTCAAAAGGTGTCAAAAATGAGATGAGTTGAAGCGGTCTGAAAAATAGGAGGAGCATGAAGTGGTGTTGAAAAACATGAAAAGTCTGAAAAAGTGTGAAATATATGAAGAGCTTCAAAAGGTGTGAAAAATATGAGGAGCTTCAAAAGGTGTCAAAAATATGAGGAGCAGGAAAATGTCTGAAAAATAGGAGGAGCATGAAACGGTGTTCAAAAACATGAAGAGCCTGAAAAGGTGTGAAAAATATGAAGAGCTTCAAAAGTGTGAAAAATATGAAGAGCTTCAAAAGCTGTCAAAATTGAGATGAGCATGAAACGGTCTGAAAAATAGGAGGAGAATGAAGTGGTGTTCAAAAACATGAAGAGCATGAAAAGGTGTGAAAATATAAAGACCTTCAAAGGTGTGAAAAATATGAGGAACATGACTCTCTGAAAAATAGGAGGAGCATGAAACCGTGTTCAAAAACATGAAGAGCCTGAAAAGTGTGAAAAATATGAAGAGCTTCAAAAGGTGTGAAAAATAGGAGGAGCATGAAGCGGTGTTCAAAAACATGAAAAGCCTGAAAAGGTGTGAACAATATGAAGAGCATCAAAAGGTGTCAAAAATATCAAGAACTTCAAAAGGTGTCAAAAATGAGATGAGCATGAAACGGTCTGAATAATAGGAGGAACATGAAGTGGTGTTGAAAAACATGAAGAGACTGAAAAGGTGTGAAAAATATGAAGTGCTTCAAATGGTGTGAAATACATGAGGAGCATGAAACGGTCTGAAAAATGGGAGGAGCATGAAGGTGTGCTCCAAAACATGAAGAGCCTGAAAAGGTGTGAAAAATATGAAGAGCTTCAAAAGGTGTAAAATATATGAGGAGCATGAAACAGTCTGAAAATTAGTAGGAGCATATAGTGGTGTTGAAAAACATGAAGAGACTGAAAAGGTGTGAAAAATATGAAGCTTCCAAAATTGTCAAAAATATGAGGAGCAAGAAACTGTCTGAAAAATAGGAGGAGCATGAAACGGTAGGAAATATAGGAGGAGCATGAAACGGTGTTGAAAAACATGAAGAGCCTGAAAACGTGTGAAAAATAGGAGGAGCTTCAAAAGGTGTCAAAAATATGAGGTGCATGAAACGGTCAGAAAAATAGGAGGAGCATGAAGCTGTGTTCAAAAACATGAAGAACCTGAAAAGGTGTGAAAAATACGAAGAGTTTCAAAAGGTGTGAAAAATGAGAGGAGCATAAAACGGTATGAAATATAGAAGGAGCATGAAGCGGTGTTCTAAAACATGAAGAGCCTGAAAAGGTGTGGAAAATAGGAAGAGCTTTAAAAGGTGTCAAAAATATGAGGAGCATGAAACGGTCTGACAAATACGAGGAGCATGAAACGGTGTTGATAAACTTGAAGAACCTGAAAAGGTGTGAAAAATATGAAGAGCTTCATAAGGTGTCGAAATTATGAGGAGCATGAAACGGTCTGAAAAATAGAAGAAGCATGAAACGGTGTTCAAAAACATGAAGAGCCTGAAAGGTGTGAAAAATATGAAGAGCTTCAAAAGCTGTAAAAAACATGAAGAGCTTCAAAAGGGGTCAAAAATGAGATGAGCATGAAACGGTCTTAAAAATAGGAGGAGGATGAAGTGGTGTTGAAAACATGAAGAGAATGAAAAGGTGTTGAATATATGAAGAGCTTCAAAAGGTATCAAAAATATGAGGAGCATGAAACGGTCTGAAAAATAGGAGGAGCATGAAGCGGTGTTGAAAAACATGAAGAGCTTGAAAAGATGTGAAAATTATGAAGACCTTCAAAATGTGTCAAAAAAAAGGAGGAGCATGAAATGGTGTTCAAAAACATGAAGAGCCTGAAAAGGAGTGAAAAATATTAAGATCTTCAAAAGGTGTCAAAAATATGAGGAGCATGAAACGGTCTGAAAAATAGGAGGAACATGAAGCATGGTTGAAAAACATGAAGAGCCTGAAAAGGTGTGAAAAATATGAAGAGCTTCAAAAGGTGTCAAAAATATGAGGAGCATGAAACGGTCTGAAAAATCGGAGGAGCATGAAGCGGTGTTGAAAAACATGAAGAGCCTGAAAAGGTGTGAAAAATATGAAGAGCTTCAAAATGTGTCAAAAATATGAGGAGCATGAAACGGTCTGCAAAAAAGTAGGAGCATGAAGTGATGTTGAAAAACTTGAAGAGCATGAAAAGGTGTGAAAAATATGAACAGGTTCAAAGTTGTGAAATACATGAGGATAAAGAAACGGTTTGAAAAATTGGAGGAGCATGAAGCAGAGTTCGAAAACATGAAGAGCCTGAAAAGGTTTGAAAAATATGAAGAGCTCAAAAAGTGTCAAAAATATGAGGAGCATGAAACGATCTGAAAAATAGGAGGAGCATGAAGCGGTGTTGAAAAACATGAAGAGCCTGAAAAGGTGTGAAAAATATGAAGAGCTTCCAAAGGTGTCAAAAATGAGATGAGCATGAAACGGTCTGAAAAATAGGAGCAGCATGAAGTGGTCGTGAAAATCATGAAGTGCCTGAAAAGGTGTGAAATATATGAAGAGCTTCAAAAGTTGTGAAAAAATGAGGAGGTTCAAAAGGTGTCAAAAATATGAGGAGCATGAAACGGTCTGAAAAATAGGAGGAGCATGAAACGGTGTTCAAAAACATGAAGAGCCTGAAAAGGTGTGAAAAATATGAAGAGCTTGAAAAGGTGTGAAATACATGAGGAGCCTGAAGCGGTCTGAAAAATAGGAGGAGCATGAAACGGTGTTGAAAAACATGAAGAGCCTGAAAAGGTGTGAAAAATAGGAAGAGCTTCACAAGGTGTCTAATATATGAGGAGCATGAAACGGTCTGAAAAATAGTAGGAGCATGAAGTGGTCGTGAAAATCATGAAGTGCCTGAGAAGGTGTGAAATATATGAAGAGCTTCAAAAGATGTGAAAAAATGAGGAGGTTCAAAAGGTGTGAAAAATATGAGGAACATGAAACGGTCTGAAAAATAGGAGGAGCATGAAACCGTCTGAAAAATAGGAGCAGCATGAAACAGTGTTGAAAGACATGAAGAGCTTCAAAAGTGTCAAAAATATGAGGAGCATGCAACGGTCTGAAAAATAAGAGGATCATGAAACGGTCTGAAAAATAGGAGCAGCATGAAACGGTGTTGAAAGACATGAAGAGCTTCAAAAGGTGTCAAAATTATGAGGAGAATGAAACGGTTTGAAAAATAGGAGTAGCATTAAACGGTCTGAAAAATAGAGGCAGCATGGAATGGTGTGGAAAAACATGAAGAGCTTCAAAAGTTGTGAAAAAATGAGGAGGTTCAAAATGTGTCAAAAATATGAGGAGCATGAAACGGTCTGAAAAATAGGAGGGGCTTGAAACGGTGTTCCAAAACATGAAGAGCCTGAAAAGATGTGAAAAATATGAACAGCTTCAAAAGCTGTGAAAAATATGAGGAGCATGAAACAGTTTGAAAAATAGGAGAAGCATGAAACAGTGTTGAAAACATGAAGAGCATGACAAGTGTGAAAAATATAAAGAGCATTAAAAGGTGTCAAAAATATGAGGAGCATGAAATGGTCTGAAAAAAAGGAGGAACATGAAGGGGTGTTGAAAACATGAAAAGCCTGAAAATGTGTGAAAAATATGAAGAGCTTCCAAACGTGTGAAAAATATGAATAGCTTCGAAATGTGTCAATAATGAGAGGAGCATGAAACGGTGTGAAAAATAGGAGGAGCATGAAGCGGTGTGCAAAAACATGAAGAGCCTGAAAAGGTGTGAAAAATATGAAGAGCTTCAAAAGGTGTTAAAAATATGAGGAGCATGAAACGGTCTGAAAAAGAGGAGGAGCATGAAGCGGTGTTGAAAAACATGAAGAGCCTGAAAAGGTGTGAAAAATATGAAGAGCTTCAAAAGATGTCAAAAATATGAGGAGCATGAAGTGGTCCGACAAATAGGATGAGCAGGAAGCGGTGTTGAAAACATTAAGAGCCTGAAAAGGTGGGAAATAAATAAAGAGCTTGAAAAGGTGTCATAAATAGTGGGAGCATGAAACGGTGTGAAAAATAGGAGAAGCATGAAGTGATGTTGAGAAACCTGAAGAGAATGAAAAGGTGTGAAAAATATGAAGAGCTATAAAAGATGTGAAATATATGAGGAGCATGAAATGAACTGAAAAATAGGAGGAGCATGAAACGGTGTTGAAAAACATGAAGAGCTTGAAAAGGTGTGAAAATTATGAAGACCTTCAAAATGTGTCAAAAAAAAGGAGGAGCATGAAATGGTGTTCAAAAACATGAAGAGCCTGAAAAGGTGTGAAAAATATTAAGATCTTCAAAAGGTGTCAAAAATATGAGGAGCATGAAACGGTCTGAAAAATAGGAGGACCATGAAGCATGGTTGAAAAACATGAAGAGCCTGAAAAGGTGTGAAAAATATGAAGAGCTTCAAAAGGTGTCAAAAATATGAGGAGCATGAAACGGTCTGAAAAAGAGGAGGAGCATGAAGCGGTGTTGAAAAACATGAAGAGCCTGAAAAGGTGTGAAATATATGAAGACCTTCAAAAGGTGTCAAAAAAGAGATGAGCATGAAACTGTCTGAAAAATAGGAGGATCATGAAGCGGTGTTGAAAAACATGAAGAGCCTGAAAAGATGTGAAATATATGAAGAGATTCAAAAGGTGTCAAAAATATGAGGAGCATGAAACGGTCTGAAAAATAGGAGGAGCATGAAACGGTGTTCAAAAACATGAAGAGCCTGAAAAGGTGTGAAAAATATGAAGAGCTTCAAAACGTGTGAAATACATGAGGAGCATGAAACGGTCTGAAAAATAGGAGGAGCATGAAGCGGTGTTCAAAAACATGAAGAGCCTGAAAAGGTGTGGAAATATGAAGAGCTTCAAAAGGTGTCAAAAATATGAGGAGCATTCAACGGTCTAAAATAGGAGGAGCATGAAACGGTGTTCAAAAACAAGAAGAGCCTGAAAAGGTGTGATAAATATGAAGAGCTTCAAAAGGTGTTAAATTCATGAGGAGCATGAAACGGTCTGAAAAATAGGAGGAGAATAAAGCTGTGTTCAAAAACATGAAGAGCCTGAAAATGTGTGGAAATATGAAGAGCTTCAAATGGTGTCAAAAATATGAGGAGCATGAAACAGTCTGAAAAATGGGAGGAGCATGAAGCGGCGTTCAAAAACATGAAGAGCCTGAAAAGGTGTGAAAAATATGAAGAGCTTCAAAAGGTGTGAAAAATATGAAGATCTTCAAAAGGTGTCAAAAATTAGATGAGCATGAAACGACCTGAAAAATAGGAAGAGCATGAAGAGGTGTTTAAAAAACATGAAGAGCCTGAAAAATTGTGAAAAATATGAAGAGCTTCAAAAGGTGTCAAAAATAGGAAGAGCATGAAACGTTCTGAAAAACAGGAGGAGCATGAAGCGGGGTTGAAAAACATGAAGAGCCTGAAAAAGTGTGAATAATATGAAGAACTTCAAAAGTTGTCAAAAATATGAGGAGCATGAAACAGTCTGAAAAATAGGAGGACCATGAAACGGTGTTCAAAAACATGAAGAGCCCGTAAAGGTGTGAAAAATATGAAGAGCTTCAAAAGGTGTGAAAAATATGAAGAGCTTCAAAAGCTGTCAAATATGTGATGATCAAGAAAAGTTCTGAAAAATAGGAGGAGCATGAAATGTTGTTGAAAAAATGAAGAGCCTGAAAAGGAGTGAAATATAGGAAGAGCTTCAAAAGGTGTGAAAAATATGAAGAGCTTCAAAAGGTGTCAAAAATATGAGGAGCATGAAACGGTCTGAAAAATAGGAGGAGCATGAAACGGTGTTCAAAAACATGAAGAGCCTCAAAAGGTGAGAAAAATATGAAGAGCTTCAAAAGGTGTGAAAAAAATGAGGAGCATGAAACGGTCAGAAAAATAGGAGGACCATGAAGCGGTGTTCAAAAACATGAAGAGCCTGCAAAGGTGTGAAAAATATGAAGAGCTTCTAAAGGTGTCAAAAACATGAGGAGCATGAAACGGTCTGAAAAATAGGAGAAGCATGAAGCGGTTTTCAAAAACATGAAGAGCCTGAAAAGGTGTGAAATATATGAAGAGTTTCAAAAGGTGTGAAAAATATGAGGAGCATGAAACGGTCTGCAAACCTGGAGGAGCATGAAGCGGTGTTGAAAAACATGAAAAGCCTGAAAAGGTGTGAAAAATAAAAGAGCTTCAAAAGGTGTCAAAAATATGAGGAGCACGAAACGGTCTGAAAAATAGGAGTCGCAAGACGCGGTGTTGAAAAACATGAAGAACCTGAAAACGTGTGAAAAATATGAAGAGCTTCAAAAGCTGTGAAAAATATGAAGAGCTTCAAAACGTGTCAAAAATGAGATGAGCATGAAACGGTCTGAAAAATAGGAGGAGCAAGAAGCTTTTTTGAAAAACATGAAGAGACTGAAAAGGTGTGAAAAATATGAAAACCTTAAAAGATGTCAAAAATATGAAGAGCATGAAACGGTCTGAAATATTGCAGGAGCATGAAGCGGTGTTCAAAATATGAAGAGCCTGAAAAGGTGAGAAAAATATGAAGAGCTTCAAAAGGTGTCAAAAATATGAGGAGCATGAAACGGTCTGAAAAATAGGAGGAGCATGAAGCGGTGTTCAAAAACATGAAGAGCCTGAGAAGGTGAGAAAAATATGAAGAGTTTCAAAAGGTGTCAAAAATAGGAGGAGCATGAAACGGTCTGCAAACCTGGAGGAGCATGAAGTGATGTTGAAAACCATGAAGAGCATGAAAAGTTGTGAAATATATGAAGACCTTCAAAATGTATCAAAAATATGAAGAGCATGAAACGGTCTGAAAAATAGGAGGAGCATGAAGCGGTGTTGAAAAACATGAAGAGTCTTAAAAGATGTGAAAAATATGAAGAGCTTCAAAATGTGTCAAAAATAGGAGGAGGATGAAACGTTGTTAAAAAAACATGAAGAGCCTGAAAAGGTGTGAAATATATGAAGAGCTTCAAAAGGTGTGAAAAATATCAAGAGCTTCAAAAGTTGTGAAATACATGAGGAGCATGAAACTCTCTGAATAATAGGAGGAGCATGAAGTGGTTTTCAAAACATGAAGAGCCTGAAAAGGTGTGAAAAATATGAGAGCTTCAAAACGTGTCAAAAATATGAGGAGCATGAAACGGTCTGAAAAATAGGAGGAGCACGACGTGTTGTGAAAAACGTGAATAGCCTGAAAAGGTGTGAATATATGAAGAGCTTCAAAAGGTGTCAAAACTATGAGGAGCATGAAACGGTCTGAAAAAAAGGAGGAACATGAAGGGGTGTTGAAAACATGAAAAGCCTGAAAATGTGTGAAAAATATGAAGAGCTTCCAAACGTGTGAAAAATATGAATAGCTTCGAAATGTGTCAATAATGAGAGGAGCATGAAACGGTGTGAAAAATAGGAGGAGCATGAAGCGGTGTGCAAAAACATGAAGAGCCTGAAAAGGTGTGAAAAATATGAAGAGCTTCAAAAGGTGTTAAAAATATGAGGAGCATGAAACGGTCTGAAAAAGAGGAGGAGCATGAAGCGGTGTTGAAAAACATGAAGAGCCTGAAAAGGTGTGAAAAATATGAAGAGCTTCAAAAGATGTCAAAAATATGAGGAGCATGAAGTGGTCCGACAAATAGGATGAGCAGGAAGCGGTGTTGAAAACATTAAGAGCCTGAAAAGGTGGGAAATAAATAAAGAGCTTGAAAAGGTGTCATAAATAGTGGGAGCATGAAACGGTGTGAAAAATAGGAGAAGCATGAAGTGATGTTGAGAAACCTGAAGAGAATGAAAAGGTGTGAAAAATATGAAGAGCTATAAAAGATGTGAAATATATGAGGAGCATGAAATGAACTGAAAAATAGGAGGAGCATGAAACGGTGTTGAAAAACATGAAGAGCTTGAAAAGGTGTGAAAATTATGAAGACCTTCAAAATGTGTCAAAAAAAAGGAGGAGCATGAAATGGTGTTCAAAAACATGAAGAGCCTGAAAAGGTGTGAAAAATATTAAGATCTTCAAAAGGTGTCAAAAATATGAGGAGCATGAAACGGTCTGAAAAATAGGAGGACCATGAAGCATGGTTGAAAAACATGAAGAGCCTGAAAAGGTGTGAAAAATATGAAGAGCTTCAAAAGGTGTCAAAAATATGAGGAGCATGAAACGGTCTGAAAAAGAGGAGGAGCATGAAGCGGTGTTGAAAAACATGAAGAGCCTGAAAAGGTGTGAAATATATGAAGACCTTCAAAAGGTGTCAAAAAAGAGATGAGCATGAAACTGTCTGAAAAATAGGAGGATCATGAAGCGGTGTTGAAAAACATGAAGAGCCTGAAAAGATGTGAAATATATGAAGAGATTCAAAAGGTGTCAAAAATATGAGGAGCATGAAACGGTCTGAAAAATAGGAGGAGCATGAAACGGTGTTCAAAAACATGAAGAGCCTGAAAAGGTGTGAAAAATATGAAGAGCTTCAAAACGTGTGAAATACATGAGGAGCATGAAACGGTCTGAAAAATAGGAGGAGCATGAAGCGGTGTTCAAAAACATGAAGAGCCTGAAAAGGTGTGGAAATATGAAGAGCTTCAAAAGGTGTCAAAAATATGAGGAGCATTCAACGGTCTAAAATAGGAGGAGCATGAAACGGTGTTCAAAAACAAGAAGAGCCTGAAAAGGTGTGATAAATATGAAGAGCTTCAAAAGGTGTTAAATTCATGAGGAGCATGAAACGGTCTGAAAAATAGGAGGAGAATAAAGCTGTGTTCAAAAACATGAAGAGCCTGAAAATGTGTGGAAATATGAAGAGCTTCAAATGGTGTCAAAAATATGAGGAGCATGAAACAGTCTGAAAAATGGGAGGAGCATGAAGCGGCGTTCAAAAACATGAAGAGCCTGAAAAGGTGTGAAAAATATGAAGAGCTTCAAAAGGTGTGAAAAATATGAAGATCTTCAAAAGGTGTCAAAAATTAGATGAGCATGAAACGACCTGAAAAATAGGAAGAGCATGAAGAGGTGTTTAAAAAACATGAAGAGCCTGAAAAATTGTGAAAAATATGAAGAGCTTCAAAAGGTGTCAAAAATAGGAAGAGCATGAAACGTTCTGAAAAACAGGAGGAGCATGAAGCGGGGTTGAAAAACATGAAGAGCCTGAAAAAGTGTGAATAATATGAAGAACTTCAAAAGTTGTCAAAAATATGAGGAGCATGAAACAGTCTGAAAAATAGGAGGACCATGAAACGGTGTTCAAAAACATGAAGAGCCCGTAAAGGTGTGAAAAATATGAAGAGCTTCAAAAGGTGTGAAAAATATGAAGAGCTTCAAAAGCTGTCAAATATGTGATGATCAAGAAAAGTTCTGAAAAATAGGAGGAGCATGAAATGTTGTTGAAAAAATGAAGAGCCTGAAAAGGAGTGAAATATAGGAAGAGCTTCAAAAGGTGTGAAAAATATGAAGAGCTTCAAAAGGTGTCAAAAATATGAGGAGCATGAAACGGTCTGAAAAATAGGAGGAGCATGAAACGGTGTTCAAAAACATGAAGAGCCTCAAAAGGTGAGAAAAATATGAAGAGCTTCAAAAGGTGTGAAAAAAATGAGGAGCATGAAACGGTCAGAAAAATAGGAGGACCATGAAGCGGTGTTCAAAAACATGAAGAGCCTGCAAAGGTGTGAAAAATATGAAGAGCTTCTAAAGGTGTCAAAAACATGAGGAGCATGAAACGGTCTGAAAAATAGGAGAAGCATGAAGCGGTTTTCAAAAACATGAAGAGCCTGAAAAGGTGTGAAATATATGAAGAGTTTCAAAAGGTGTGAAAAATATGAGGAGCATGAAACGGTCTGCAAACCTGGAGGAGCATGAAGCGGTGTTGAAAAACATGAAAAGCCTGAAAAGGTGTGAAAAATAAAAGAGCTTCAAAAGGTGTCAAAAATATGAGGAGCACGAAACGGTCTGAAAAATAGGAGTCGCAAGACGCGGTGTTGAAAAACATGAAGAACCTGAAAACGTGTGAAAAATATGAAGAGCTTCAAAAGCTGTGAAAAATATGAAGAGCTTCAAAACGTGTCAAAAATGAGATGAGCATGAAACGGTCTGAAAAATAGGAGGAGCAAGAAGCTTTTTTGAAAAACATGAAGAGACTGAAAAGGTGTGAAAAATATGAAAACCTTAAAAGATGTCAAAAATATGAAGAGCATGAAACGGTCTGAAATATTGCAGGAGCATGAAGCGGTGTTCAAAATATGAAGAGCCTGAAAAGGTGAGAAAAATATGAAGAGCTTCAAAAGGTGTCAAAAATATGAGGAGCATGAAACGGTCTGAAAAATAGGAGGAGCATGAAGCGGTGTTCAAAAACATGAAGAGCCTGAGAAGGTGAGAAAAATATGAAGAGTTTCAAAAGGTGTCAAAAATAGGAGGAGCATGAAACGGTCTGCAAACCTGGAGGAGCATGAAGTGATGTTGAAAACCATGAAGAGCATGAAAAGTTGTGAAATATATGAAGACCTTCAAAATGTATCAAAAATATGAAGAGCATGAAACGGTCTGAAAAATAGGAGGAGCATGAAGCGGTGTTGAAAAACATGAAGAGTCTTAAAAGATGTGAAAAATATGAAGAGCTTCAAAATGTGTCAAAAATAGGAGGAGGATGAAACGTTGTTAAAAAAACATGAAGAGCCTGAAAAGGTGTGAAATATATGAAGAGCTTCAAAAGGTGTGAAAAATATCAAGAGCTTCAAAAGTTGTGAAATACATGAGGAGCATGAAACTCTCTGAAAAATAGGAGGAGCATGAAGTGGTTTTCAAAACATGAAGAGCCTGAAAAGGTGTGAAAAATATGAGAGCTTCAAAACGTGTCAAAAATATGAGGAGCATGAAACGGTCTGAAAAATAGGAGGAGCACGACGTGTTGTGAAAAACGTGAATAGCCTGAAAAGGTGTGAATATATGAAGAGCTTCAAAAGGTGTCAAAACTATGAGGAGCATGAAACGGTCTGAAAAATAGGAGTACCATAAAGAGGTGTTGAAAAAAATGAAGAGCCTGAAAAAGTGTGAAAAATATGAAGAGCTTCAAAAGGTGTCAAAAATATAGGAGAATGAAACGGTCTGAAAAATAGGAGGAGCATGAAACGGTGTGCAAAACATGAAGAGATGAAAAGGTGTGAAAAATATGAAGAGCTTCAAACGGTGTCAAAAATATGAGGAGCATGAAACGGTCTGAAAAAGAGGAGGAGCATGAAGCTGTGTTGAAAAACATGAAGAGCCTGAAAAGGTGTGAAATATATGAAGAGCTTCAAAAGGTGTCAAACATATGAGGAGCATGAAACGGTCTGAAAAAAAGGAGGATCATGAAGCGGTGTTGAAAACCTTGAAGAGCCTGAAAAGATGTGAAATATATGAAGAGATTCAAAAGGTGTGGAAAAATATGAAGAGCTTCAAAAGGTGTCAAAAATATGAGGAGCATGAAACGGTCTGAAAAATAGGAGGAACATGAAACGGTGTTCAAAAACATGAAGAGCCTGAAAAGGTGTGAAAAATATGAAGAGCTTCAAAACGTGTGAAATACATGAGGAGCATGAAACGGTCTGAAAAATAGGAGGAGCATGAAGCGGTGTTCAAAAACATGAAGAGCCTGAAAAGGTGTGAAAAATATGAAGAGCTTCAAAAGGTTTGAAAAATATGAAGAGCTTCAAAATTTGTCAAAAATTAGATGAGCATGAAACGGTCTGAAAAATAGGAGGAGCATGAATTGGTGTTGAAAAACATGAAGAGCCTGAAAAGCTGTGAAATATATGAAGAGCTTCAAAATTGGTGAAAAATATGAAGAGCTTCAAAAGGTGTGAAAAATATGAAGATCTTCAAAAGGTGTCAAAAATTAGATGAGCATGAAACGGCCTGAAAAATAGGAAGAACATGAAGAGGTGTTTAAAAAACATGAAGAGCCTGAAAAATTGTGAAAAATATGAAGAGCTTCAAAAGGTGTAAAAATAGGAAGAGCATGAAACGGTCTGAAAAACAGGAGGAGCATGAAGCGGGGTTGAAAAACATGAAGAGCCTGAAAAGGTGTGAATAATATGAAGCGCTTCAAAAGTTGTCAAAAATATGAGGAGCATGAAACAGTCTGAAAAATAGGAGGAGGATGAAACGGTGTTCCAAAACAATAAGAGCCTGAAAAGGTGTGAAAAATATGAAGAGCTTCAAAAGGTGTGAAAAATATGAAGAGCTTAAGAAGGTGTCAAATATTGGATGATCAAGAAAAGTTCTGAAAAATAGGAGGAGCATGAAATGTTGTTAAAAAAATGAAGAGCCTGAAAAGGAGTGAAATATATGAAGAGCTTCAAAAGGTGTGAAAAATATGAAGAGCTTCAAAAGGAGTCAAAAATATGAGGAGCATGAAACGGTCTGAAAAATAGGAGGAGCGTGAAGCGGTGTTCAAAAACATGAAGAGCCTGAAAAGGTGAGAAAAATATGAAGAGCTTCAAAAGGTGTGAAAAATAGGAGGAGCATGAAACGGTATGCAAACCTGGAGGAGCATGAAGTGGTGTTGAAAAACATGAAGAGCCTGAAAAGTTGTGAAAAATACGAAAAGCTTCAAAAGATGTCAAAAATATGAGGAGCATGAAACGGTCTGAAAAATAGGAGGACCATGAAGTTGTGTTGAAAAACATGAAGAGCCTGAAAAGGTGTGAAACATATGAAGAGATTCAAAAGTTGTGAAAAATATGAAGACCTTCAAAATGTGTGAAATTCATGAGGAGCATGAAACGGTCTGAAAAATAGGAGGAGCATAAAGCTGTGTTCAAAAACATGAAGAGCCTGAAAAGGTGTGGAAAATATGAAGAACTTCAAAAGGTGTGAAAAATATGAGGGGCATGAAACGGTCTGAAAAACAGGAGGAGTATGATGCGGTGTTGAAAAACATGAAGAGCCTGAAAAGGTGTGAAATATATGAAGACCTTCAAAAGGTGTCAAAAAAGAGATGAGCATGAAACTGTCTGAAAAATAGGAGGATCATGAAGCGGTGTTGAAAAACATGAAGAGCCTGAAAAGATGTGAAATATATGAAGAGATTCAAAAGGTGTCAAAAATATGAGGAGCATGAAACGGTCTGAAAAATAGGAGGAGCATGAAACGGTGTTCAAAAACATGAAGAGCCTGAAAAGGTGTGAAAAATATGAAGAGCTTCAAAACGTGTGAAATACATGAGGAGCATGAAACGGTCTGAAAAATAGGAGGAGCATGAAGCGGTGTTCAAAAACATGAAGAGCCTGAAAAGGTGTGGAAATATGAAGAGCTTCAAAAGGTGTCAAAAATATGAGGAGCATTAAACGATCTAAAATAGGAGGAGCATGAAACGGTGTTCAAAAACAAGAAGAGCCTGAAAAGGTGTGATAAATATGAAGAGCTTCAAAAGGTGTTAAATTCATGAGGAGCATGAAACGGTCTGAAAAATAGGAGGAGAATAAAGCTGCGTTCAAAAACATGAAGAGCCTGAAAAGGTGTGGAAATATGAAGAGCTTCAAATGGTGTCAAAAATATGAGGAGCATGAAACAGTCTGAAAAAGAGAAGGAGCATGAAGCGGCGTTCAAAAACATGAAGAGCCTGAAAAGGTGTGAAAAATATGAAGAGCTTCAAAAGGTGTGAAAAATATGAAGATCTTCAAAAGGTGTCAAAAATTAGATGAGCATGAAACGGCCTGAAAAATAGGAAGAGCATGAAGAGGTGTTTAAAAAACATGAAGAGCCTGAAAAATTGTGAAAAATATGAAGAGCTTCAAAAGGTGTCAAAAATAGGAAGAGCATGAAACGTTCTGAAAAACAGGAGGAGCATGAAGCGGGGTTGAAAAACATCAAGAGCCTGAAAAAGTGTGAATAATATGAAGAACTTCAAAAGTTGTCAAAAATATGAGGAGCATGAAACAGTCTGAAAAATAGGAGGACCATGAAACGGTGTTCAAAAACATGAAGAGCCCGAAATGGTGTGAAAAATATGAAGAGCTTCAAAAGGTGTGAAAAATATGAAGAGCTTCAAAAGCTGTCAAATATGGGATGATCAAGAAAAGTTCTGAAAAATAGGAGGAGCATGAAATGTTGTTGAAAAAATGAAGAGCCTGAAAAGGAGTGAAATATATGAAGAGCTTCAAAAGGTGTGAAAAATATGAAGAGCTTCAAAAGGTGTCAAAAATATGAGGAGCATGAAACGGTCTGAAAAATAGGAGGAGCATGAAACGGTGTTCAAAAACATGAAGAGCCTCAAAAGGTGAGAAAAATATGAAGAGCTTCAAAAGGTGTGAAAAAAATGAGGAGCATGAAACGGTCAGAAAAATAGGAGGACCATGAAGCGGTGTTCAAAAACATGAAGAGCCTGCAAAGGTGTGAAAAATATGAAGAGCTTCTAAAGGTGTCAAAAACATGAGGAGCATGAAACGGTCTGAAAAATAGGAGAAGCATGAAGCGGTTTTCAAAAACATGAAGAGCCTGAAAAGGTGTGAAATATATGAAGAGCTTCAAAAGGTGTGAAAAATATGAGGAGCATGAAACGGTCTGCAAACCTGGAGGAGCATGAAGCGGTGTTGAAAAACATGAAAAGCCTGAAAAGGTGTGAAAAATAAAAGAGCTTCAAAAGGTGTCAAAAATATGAGGAGCACGAAACGGTCTGAAAAATAGGAGTCGCAAGACGCGGTGTTGAAAAACATGAAGACCTTGAAAACGTGTGAAAAATATGAAGAGCTTCATAAAGAGTGAAAAATATGAAGAACTTCAAACGGTGTAAAAAATGAGATGTGCATGAAACGGACTGCAAAATAGGAGGAGCATGAAGTGGTGTTGAAAAACATGAAGAGCCTGAAAAGGTGTGACAAATATGAAGAGCTTCAAAATGTGTCAAAAATATAAGGAGCATGAAACGGTCTGAAAAATAGGAGGAGCATGAAGTGGTTGTGAAAAACATGAAGATCATGAAAAGGTGTGCAAAATATGAAGAGCTTGAACAGTTGTCAAAAATATGAGGAGCATGAAATGGTCTGAAAAATAGGAGTAGCATGAAGCGGTGTTCAAAAACATGCAGAGCCTGAAAAGGTGTGAAAAATATGAAGAGCTTCAAAAGGTGTCAAAAATATGAGGAGCTTGAAACGGTCTGAAAACTAGGAGGAGCATGAAACGGTGTTCAGAATCATGAAGAGGCTGTAAAGGTGTGAAAAATATGAAGAGCTTCAAAAGGTGTGAAATAAATGAGGAGCTTGAAACGGTCTGAAAATAGGAAGAGCATGAAGCATTGTTCAAAAATATGAAGATCCTGAAAAGGTGTGAAAAATATGAAGAGCTTCAAAAGGTGTGAAAAAGAGAAGGAGCATGAAGCGGTGTTCAAAAAAATGAAGAGCCTGAAAAGGTGTGAAAAATATGAAGGGCTTCAAAAGGTGTCAAAAATATAAGAAGCATGAAACGGTCTGAAATATAGCAGGAGCATGAAAAGGTGTTAAAAAACATGAAGAGCCTGAAAAGGTGTGAAAAATTTGAAAAGCTTCAAATGGTGTCAAAAATATGAGGAGAATGAAACGGTCTGATAATTAGGAGGAGCATGAAGTGGTGTTGAAAAATATGAAGAGCTTGAAAAAGGTGTGAAACATATGAGTAGAATAAAATGGTCTGAAAAATAGGAGGAGCATGAAGTGGTGTAGAAAAACATGAAGACCCTGAAAAGGTGTGAAAAATATGAAGAGCTACAAAAAGTGTCAAAAATTGAGGAGCTTGAAACGGTCTGAAATATAGAAGGAGCATGAAGCGTTGTTGAAAAACATGAAGAGCCTGAAAAGGTGTGAAAAATATGAAGAGCTTCAAAAGGTGTCAAAAACATGAGGAGCATGAGAAGGTCTGAAAAATAGGAGGAGTATGAAGCAGTGTTCAAAAACATGAAGAGCCTGGAGAAGTGTGAAAAATATGAAGAGCTTCAAAAAGTGTCAAAAATATGAGGAGCATGAAACGGTCTGAAAAAAAGGAGAAGCATGAAGTGGTGTTGAAAAATATGAAGAGCCTGAAAAGGTGTGAAAAATATGAAGAGCTTCAAAGGTGTCAAAATTATGAGGAGCATGAAACGCTCTGAAAAAGAGGAGGAGCAGCAAGCGATGTTGAAAAACATGAAGAGCGTGAAAAGGTGTGAAAAATATGAAGAGCTTCAAAAGGTGTCAAAAATATGAGGAGCATGAAACGGTCTGAAAAATAGGAGGAGCATGAAGCGGTGTTGAAAAACATGAAGAGCCTGGAAAGGTGTGAAAAATATGAAGAGCTTCAAAAGGTGTCAAAAATATGAGGAGCATGATACGGTCTGAAAAATAGGAGGAGCATGAAGTGGTGCTGAAAAACATGAACAGCCTGAAAAGGTGTGAAAAATATGAAGAGCTTCAAAAGGTGTGAAATAAATGAGGAGCTTGAAACGGTCTGAAAATAGGAAGAGCATGAAGCATTGTTCAAAAATATGAAGATCCTGAAAAGGTGTGAAAAATATGAAGAGCTTCAAAAGGTGTGAAAAAGAGAAGGAGCATGAAGCGGTGTTCAAAAAAATGAAGAGCCTGAAAAGGTGTGAAAAATATGAAGGGCTTCAAAAGGTGTCAAAAATATAAGAAGCATGAAACGGTCTGAAATATAGCAGGAGCATGAAAAGGTGTTAAAAAACATGAAGAGCCTGAAAAGGTGTGAAAAATTTGAAAAGCTTCAAATGGTGTCAAAAATATGAGGAGAATGAAACGGTCTGATAATTAGGAGGAGCATGAAGTGGTGTTGAAAAATATGAAGAGCTTGAAAAAGGTGTGAAACATATGAGTAGAATAAAATGGTCTGAAAAATAGGAGGAGCATGAAGTGGTGTAGAAAAACATGAAGACCCTGAAAAGGTGTGAAAAATATGAAGAGCTACAAAAAGTGTCAAAAATTGAGGAGCTTGAAACGGTCTGAAATATAGAAGGAGCATGAAGCGTTGTTGAAAAACATGAAGAGCCTGAAAAGGTGTGAAAAATATGAAGAGCTTCAAAAGGTGTCAAAAACATGAGGAGCATGAGAAGGTCTGAAAAATAGGAGGAGTATGAAGCAGTGTTCAAAAACATGAAGAGCCTGGAGAAGTGTGAAAAATATGAAGAGCTTCAAAAAGTGTCAAAAATATGAGGAGCATGAAACGGTCTGAAAAAAAGGAGAAGCATGAAGTGGTGTTGAAAAATATGAAGAGCCTGAAAAGGTGTGAAAAATATGAAGAGCTTCAAAGGTGTCAAAATTATGAGGAGCATGAAACGCTCTGAAAAAGAGGAGGAGCAGCAAGCGATGTTGAAAAACATGAAGAGCGTGAAAAGGTGTGAAAAATATGAAGAGCTTCAAAAGGTGTCAAAAATATGAGGAGCATGAAACGGTCTGAAAAATAGGAGGAGCATGAAGCGGTGTTGAAAAACATGAAGAGCCTGGAAAGGTGTGAAAAATATGAAGAGCTTCAAAAGGTGTCAAAAATATGAGGAGCATGATACGGTCTGAAAAATAGGAGGAGCATGAAGTGGTGCTGAAAAAAATGAAGAGCCTGAAAAGGTGTGAAAAATAGGAAGAGCTTCAAAAGGCATCAAAAATATGAGGAGCATGAAACGGTCTGAAAAATAGGAGAAGCAGGAAACGGTCTGAAAAATAGGAGGAGCATGAAGCGGTTTGAAAAACATGAAGAGCCTGAAAAAGTGTGAAAAATATGAAGAGCTTCAAAAGGTGTCAAAAATATGAGGAGAATGAAACGGTCTGTAAATTAGGAGGAGCATGAAGCGGTGTTGAAAAACATAAAGAGCCTGAAACAGTGTCAAATATATGAAGAGCCTCAAAGGTGTCAAAAATATGAGGAGCAAGAAACGGTCTGAAAAATAGAAGGAGCTTGAAGTGGTGTTGAAAAACATGAAGAGCCTTAAAAAGTGTGAAATATATGAAGAGCCTCAAAGGTGTCAAAAATATGAGGAGCAAGAAATGGTATGAAATATAGGAGGAGAATGAAATGGTGTTCATACACTTGAAGAGCCTGGAAAGGTGTGAAAAAAATGAAGAGCTTCAAAAAGGTGTCAAAAATATGAGGAGGCTGAAAGGGTCTGAAAAACATGAGGAGCAAGAAAGTGTTTTCAAAAACATGAAGAGCCTCAACAGTTGTGAAAAATATGAAGAGCTTCAAACTGTGTCAGATATATGAGAAACATGAAACAGTCTGAAAAATAGAAGGAGCTTGAAGTGGTGTTGAAAAACATGAAGAGCCTGAAAAAGTGTGAAATATAGGAAGAGCCTCAAAGGTGTCAAAAATATGAGGAGCAAGAAATGGTCTGAAAAATAGAAGGAGCTTGAAGTGGTGTTGAAAAACATGAAGAGCCTGAAAAGGTGTGAAAAATATGAAGAGCTTCAAAAAGGTGTCAAATATATAGAGGGTGAAACGGTCTGAAAAATATGAGGAGCAAGAAACTGTTTTCAAAAACATGAAGAGCCTCAAAAGGTGTGAAAAATATGAAGAGCTTCAAAAAGGTGTCAAATATATAGAGGGTGAAACGGTCTGAAAAATATAAGGAGCAAGAAACTGTTTTCAAAAACATGAAGAGCCTCAAAAGGTGTGAAAAATGTGAAGAGCTTCAAACTGTGTCAAAAATATGAGGAGCATGAAACGGTCTGAAACATAGGATAAGCATGAAGTATTGTTGAAAGAAATGAAGAGCCTGAAAAATGTGTGAAACATATGAGGAGCATGATACGGTCTGAAAAATGGGAGGAGCATGAAGCGGTGTTGAAAAATATGAAGAGCCTGAAAAGGTGTGAAAAATATGAAGAGCTTCAAATGGTGTCAAAAATATAAGGAGCATGAAACGGTCTGAAAATTAGGAGGAGCATGAAGCGGTGTTGAAAAACATGAAGAGCCTGAAAATGTGTGAAATATATGAAGAGCCTCAAAGGTGTCAAAAATATGAGGAGCAAGAAACGGTCTGAAAAATAGGAGGAGCTTGAAGCGGTGTTGAAAAATATGAAGAGCCTGAAAAGGTGTGAAATATATGAAGAGCTTCAAAAGGTGTCAAAAATATAAGGAGCATGAAATGGTATGAAATATAGGAGGAGCATGAAACGGTGTTCATACACTTGAAGAGCCTGGAAAGGTGTGAAAAAAATGAAGAGCTTCAAAAAGGTGTCAAAAATATGAGGAGGGTGAAAGGGTCTGAAAAACATGAGGAGCAAGAAACTGTTTTCAAAAACATGAAGAGCCTCAACAGTTGTGAAAAATATGAAGAGCTTCAAACTGTGTCAAATATATGAGAAACATGAAACAGTCTGAAAAATAGAAGGAGCTTGAAGTGGTGTTGAAAAACATGAAGAGCCTGAAAAAGTGTGAAATATAGGAAGAGCCTCAAAGGTGTCAAAAATATGAGGTGCAAGAAACGGTCTGAAAAATAGAAGGAGCTTGAAGTGGTGTTGAAAAACATGAAGAGCCTAAAAAGGTGTGAAAAATATGAAGAGCTTCAAAAAGGTGTCAAATATATAGAGGGTGAAACGGTCTGAAAAATATGAGGAGCAAGAAACTGTTTTCAAAAACATGAAGAGCCTCAAAAGGTGTTAAAAATATGAAAAGCTACTAAAAGTGTCAAAAATATGAGGAGCATGAAACGGTCTGAAAAACAGCAGTAGCATGAAGTGGTGTTGAATAACGTCAAGAGCCTGAAAAGGTGTGAAAAATATGAAGAGCTTCAAATGGTGTCAAAAATATGAGGAGAATGAAACGGTCTGATAATTAGGAGGAGCATGAAGTGGTGTTGAAAAACATGAAGTGCTTGAAAAAGGTGTGAAACCTATGAGTAGAATAAAACGGTCTGAAAAATAGGAGGAGCATGAAGTGGTGTTGAAGAACATGAAGACCCTGAAAAGGTGTTAAAAATATGAAGAGCTTCTAAAGGTGTCAAAAATATGAGGAGCTTGAAACGGTCTGAAAAACAGCAGTAGCATGAAGTGGTGTTGAATAACGTCAAGAGCCTAAAAAGGTGTGAAAAATATGAAGAGCTTCAAATGGTGTCAAAAATATGAGGAGAATGAAACGGTCTGATAATTAGGAGGAGCATGAAGTGGTGTTGAAAAACATGAAGTGCTTGAAAAAGTTGTGAAACATATGAGTAGAATAAAACGGTCTGAAAAATAGGAGGAGCATGAAGTGGTGTAGAAAAACATGAAGACCCTGAAAAGGTGTGAAAAATATGAAGAGCTAAAAAAATGTCAAAAATATGAGGAGCTTGAAACGGTCTGAAATATAGGAGGAGCGTGAAAAGGTGTTAAAAAAATATGAAGAGCTTCAAAAGGTGTGAAACATATGAGGAGCATGAAACGGTGTGAAAAATAGGAGGAGCATGAAGCATTGTTGAAAAACATGAAGAGCCTGAAAAGGTGTGAAAAATATGAAGTGCTTCAAAAGGTGTCAAAAACATGAGGAGCATGAAAAGGTCTGAAAAATAGGAGGAGCAGGAAGCGGTGTTCAAAAAAATGAAGAGCCTGGAGAAGTGTGAAAAATATGAAGAGCTTCAAAAAATGTCAAAACTATGAGGAGCATTAAACGGTCTGAAAAATAGGAGAAGCATGAAGTGGTGTTGAAAAATATGAAGAGCCTGAAAAGGTGTGAAAAATATGAAGAGCTCAAAGGGGTCAAAATTATGAGGAGCATGAAACGCTCTGAAAAAGAGGAGGAGCAGCAAGCGATGTTGAAAAACATGAAGAGCGTGAAAAGGTGTGAAAAATATGAAGAGCTTAAAAAGCTGTCAAAAATATGAGGAGCATGAAAGGGTCTGAAAAATAGGAGGAGCATGAAGCGGTGTTGAAAAACATGAAGAGCCTGAAAAGGTGTGAAAAATATGAAGAGCTTCAAAAGGTGTCAAAAATATGAGGAGCATGAAACGGTCTGAAAAATAGGAGAAGCATGAAACGGTCTGAAAAATAGGAGGAGCATGAAGCGGTTTGAAAAACATGAAGAGCCTGAAAAAGTGTGAAAAATATGAAGAGCTTCAAAAGGTGTCAAAAATATGAAGAGAATGAAACGGTCTGAAAATTAGGAGGAGCATGAAGCGGTGTTGAAAAACATAAAGAGCCTGAAACAGTGTGAAATATATGAAGAGCCTCAAAGGTGTCAAAAATATGAGGAGCAATAAACGGTCTGAAAAATAGAAGGAGCTTGAAGTGGTGTTGAAAAACATGAAGAGCCTGAAAAGGTGTCAAGAATATGAAGAGCTTCAAAAAGGTGTCAAATATATAGAGGGTGAAACGGTCTGAAAAATATGAGGAGCAAGAAACTGTTTTCAAAAACATGAAGAGCCTGAAAAGGTGTGAAAAATGTGAAGAGCTTCAAACTGTGTCAAAAATATGAGGAGCATGAAACGGTCTGAAAAATAGGAGGAGCATGAAGCGGTGTTGAAAAACATGAAGAGCCTGAAAAGGTGTGAAAAATATGAAGAGCTTCAAAAGGTGTCAAAAATATGAGGAGTAAGAAACGGTCTGAAAAATAGGAGGAGCATTAAACGGTGTTCAAAAATATGAGGAGCAAAAAACGGTCTGAAAAATAGGAGGAGCATTAAACGGTGTTCAAAAACATGAAGAGCCTGGAAAGTTGTGAAAAATATGAAGAGCTTCAAAGGTGTCAAAAATATGAGGAGCATGAAATGGTCTGAAAAATAGGAGGAGCATGAAGCGGTTTTCAAAAACATGAAGAGCCTGAAAAGGTGTGAAAAATATGAAGAGCTTCAAAGGTGTCAAAAATATGAGGAGCATGAAACGGTCGCAAAAATAGGAGGAGCATGAAGCGGTGTTGAAAAACATGAAGAGCCTGAAAAGGTGTGAAAAATATGAGAGCTTCAAAAGGTGTCAATAATAAGAGTTGCATGAAACAGTCTGAAAAATAGGAGGAGCATGAAAATGTCTGAAAAATAGGAGAAGCATGAAGCGGTGTTGAAAAACATGACGAGCATGAAAAGGTGTGAAAAAAAGAAGAGCTTGAAAAAGTGTCAAAAATATGAGGAGCATGAAACGGTCTGAAAAATAGGAGGAGCTTGAAGCGGTGTTGAAAAATATGAAGAGCCTAAAAAGGTGTGAAAAATATGAAGAGCTTCAAAAGGTGTCAAAAATATGAGGTGCATGAAACGGTCTGAAAAAGAGGAGGAGCATGAAGTGGTGTTGAAAAAAATGAAGAGCCTGAAAAGGTGTGAAAAATATGAAGAGCTTCAGAAGGTGTGAAATATATGAGGAGCATGAAACGGTCTGAAAAATAGGAGGAGTATGCAGCGGTTAAAAAACATGAAGAGCCTGAAAAGGTGTGAAAAATATGAAGAGCTTCAAAAGGTGTCAAAAATATGAGGAGCATGTAAAAGTCTGAAAAATAGGAGGATCATGAAGCGGTGTTGAAAAACATGAAGAGCCTGAAAAGGTGTGAAAAATATGAAGAGCTTCAAAAGGTGTCAATAATAAGAGTTGCATGAAACAGTGTGAAAAATAGGAGGAGCATGAAAATGTCTGAAAAATAGGAGAAGCATGAAGCGGTGTTGAAAAACATGAAGAGCATGAAAAGGTGTGAAAAACAGAAGAGCTTGAAAAAGTGTCAAAAATATGAGGAGCATGAAACGGTCTGAAAAATAGGAGGAGCTTGAAGCGGTGTTGAAAAATATGAAGAGCCTTAAAAGGTGTGAAAAATATGAAGAGCTTCAAAAGGTGTCAAATATATGAGGAGCATGAAACGGTCTGAAAAATTGGAGAAGCATGAAGTGGTGTTGAAATATATGAAGAGCCTGAAAAGGTGTGAAAAATATTAAGAGCTTCAAAAGGTGTCAAAAATATAAGGAGCATGAAACGGTCTGAAATATAGGAGGAGCATGAAGCGGTGTTCAAAAACATGAAGAGCGTGAAAAGATGTGAAAAATATGAGGAGCTTGAAAATATGTGAAATATATGAAGAGCTTCAAAAGGTGTCAAAAATGAGATGAGCATGAAACGGTCTGAAAAATAAAGGAGCATGAAATGGTGATCAAAAAGTGAAGAGCCTGAAAAGGTGTGAAAAATATGAAGAGCTTCAAAAGGTGTGAAATACATGAGGAGCATGAAACGGTCTGAAAAATAGGAGGAGCATGAAGTGGTGTTGAAAAAAATGAAGAGCCTGAAAAGGTGTGAAAAATATGAAGAGCTTCAGAAGGTGTGAAATATATGAGGAGCATGAAACGGTCTGAAAAATAGGAGGAGTATGCAGCGGTTAAAAAACATGAAGAGCCTGAAAAGGTGTGAAAAATATGAAGAGCTTCAAAAGGTGTCAAAAATATGAGGAGCATGTAAAAGTCTGAAAAATAGAAGGATCATGAAGCGGTGTTGAAAAACATGAAGAGCCTGAAAATGTGTGAAAAATACGAAGAGCTTCAAAAGGTGTCAAAATTACAAGGAGCATGAAACGGTCTGAAAAATAGGAGGAGCATGAAGCGGAGTTCAAAAATATGAAGAGCCTGAAAAGGTGTGAAAACTATGAAGAGCTTCAAAAGGTGTCAAAAATATGAGGTGCATGAAACGGTCTGAAAAAGAGGAGGAGCATGAAGCGGTGTTCAAAAACATGAAGAGCCTGAAAACGTGTGAAAATATGAAGAGCTTCAAAAATATGAAAAATATGAAGAGCTTCAAAAGGTGTGAAAAATTTGAAGAGTTTCAAAGGGTGTCAAAATGAGATGAGCATAAAACGGTCTGAAAAATAGGAGGAGCATGAAGCGGTGTTGAAAATCATAAAGAGCCTGAAAAGTTGTGAAAAATATGAAGAGCTTCAAAAGATGTGAAAAATTTGAAGAGCTTCAAAAGGTGTCAAAATGAGATGAGCATGAAACGGTCTGAAAAATAGGAGGAGCATGAAGTGGTGTTGAAAAAAATGAAGAGCCTGAAAAGGTGTGAAATATATAAAGAGCTTCAAAAGGTGTCAAAAATATGAGGAGAATGAAACGGTCTGCAAAATAGGAGAAGCCTGAAATGGTGTTGAAAAACATGAAGAGCCTGACAAGGTGTGAAAAACATGAAGAGCCTGAAAAGGTGTGAAAAATATGAAGAGCTTCAAAAGATGTCAAAAATATGAGGAGCATGAAACGGTCTGAAAAATAGGAGGAGCATGAAGCGGTGTTGAAAAACAAGAAGAGCCTGAAAACGTGTGAAAAATATGAAGAGCATCAAAAGGTGTGAAAAATATGAAGAGCTTCAAAAGGTGTAAAAAATGAGATGAGCATGAAACCGTCTGAAAAATAGGAGGAGCATGAAGCGGTGTTGAAAAACATGAAGAGCCTGAAAAGGTGTGAAACATATGAAGAGCTTCAAAAGGTGTCAAAATTATGAGGAGCATGAAACGGCCTGAAAAATTGGAGGAGCATGTACCGGTGTTCAAAAATATGAAGAGCCTGAAAAGTTGTGAAAAATATGAAGAGCTTCAAAAGGTGTGAAATACATGAGTAGTTTGAAACGGGCTGAAAAATAGGAGAAGCATGAAGTGATGCGGAAAAACATGAAGAGCCTGAAAAGGTGTGGAAAATATGAAGAGCTTCAAAAGGTGTGAAATACATGAGGAGCATGAAACTCTCTGAAAAATAGAAGGAGCATGAAGCGGTGTTCAAACATGAAGAGCCTGAAAAGATGTGAAAAATATGAAGAGCTTCAAACGGTGTCAAAAATATGAGGAGCATGAAACGGTCTGAAAAATAGGAGGAGCAAGCAGCCGTGTTCAAAAACATGAAGAGCCTGAAAAGGTCTGAAAAATATGAAGAGCTTGAAAAGGTGTGAAATATATGAAGAGCTTCAAAAGATGTCAAAAATGAGATGAGCATGAAAGGGTGTGAAAAATAGGAGGAACATGAAGCGGTTTTGAAAAAAATGAAGAGGCTGAAAAGGTGTGAAATATATGAAGAGCTTCAAGAGGTGTCAAATATATGAAGAGCATGAAATGGTCTGAAAAATAGGAGGATCATGAAGCGGTGTTCAAAAACATGAAGAGCCTGAAAAGGTGTGAAAAATATGAAGAGCTTCAAAAGGTGTGAAAAATATGAGGAGCATGAAACGGTCTGAAAAATAGGAGGAGCATGAAGCGGTGTTGAAAAACATGAGGAGGCTGAGAACTTGTGAAAAATATGAAGAGCTTCAAAAGGTGTCAAAAATGAGATGAGCATGAAACGGTCTGAAAAATAGGAGGAGCATGAAGTGGTGTTGAAAAAAATGAAGAGCCTGAAAAGGTGTGAAAAATATGAAGAGCTTCAAAAGGTGTGAAATATATGAGGAGCATGAAACGGTCTGAAAAATAGGAGGAGTATGCAGCAGTTAAAAAACATGAAGAGCCTGAAAAGGTGTGAAAAATATGAAGAGCTCCAAAAGTTGTCAAAAATATGTGGAGCGTGAAACGGTCTCAAAAATAGGAGGAGCGTGAAGCGTTTATGAAAAACATGAAGAGCCTGAAAACGTGTGATAAAATATGAAGAGCTTCAAAGGTGTCAAATATATGAGGAGCATGAAACGGTCGCAAAAATAGGAGGAGCATGAAGCGGTGTTGAAAAACATGAAGAGCCTGAAAAGGTGTGAAAAATATGAGAGCTTCAAAAGGTGTCAATAATAAGAGGTGCATGAAACAGTCTGAAAAATAGGAGGAGCATGAAACTGTCTGAAAAATAGGTGAAGCATGAAGCGGTGCTGAAAAACATGAAGAGCATGAAAAGGTGTGAAAAATATGAAGAGGTTGAAAATGTGTGAAATATATGAAGAGCTTCAAAAGGTGTCAAAAATGAGATGAGCATGAAACTGTCTGAAAAATAGGAGGAGCATGAAATGGTGATCAAAACGTGAAGAGCCTGAAAAGGTGTGAAAAATATGAAGAGCTTCAAAAGGTGTGAAATACATGAGGAGCATGAAACGGGCTGAAAAATAGGAGTAGCATGAAGTGGTGTGGAAAAACATGAAGAGCCTGAAAAGGTGTGAAAAATATGAAGAGCTTCAAAAGGTGTGAAATACATGAGGAGCATGAAACTCTCTGAAATATAGAAGGAGCATGAAGCGGTGTTCAAACATGAAGAGCCTGAAAAGGTGTGAAAAATATGAAGAGCTTCAAAAAGTGTCAAAAATATGAGAAGCATGAAAAGGTCTGAAAAATAGGAGGAGCATGAAGCGGTGTACAAAAACATGAAGAGCGTGAAAAGGTGTGAAAAAAAGTAAGAGCTTCAAAAGGTGTCAAAAATATGAGAAGCATGAAATGGTCTGAAAAATATGAGGAGCATGAAGCGGTGTTGAAAAACATGCAGAGCCTGAGAACTTGTGAAAAATATGAAGAGCTTCAAAAGGTGTCAAAAATATGAGGAGAATGAAACGGTCTGAAAAATAGGAGGATCATGAAGCGGTGTTGAAAAACATGAAGAGTCTGAAAAGGTGTGAAAGATATGTAGAGTTTCTAAAGATGTCAAAAATATGAGGAGCATGAAACGGTCTGAAAAATAGGAGGAGCATGAAGTGGTGTTGAAAAACATGCAGAGCCTGAAAAGGTGTGAAAAATTTGAAGAGATTCAAAAGGTGAGAAATAAATGAGGAGCATGAAACTCTCTGAAAAATAGGAGAAGCATGAAGCTGTGTTGAAAAACATGAAGAGCCTGAAAAGGTGTGAAAAATATGAGAGCTTCAAAAGGTGTCAATAATAAGAGGTGCATGAAACAGTCTGAAAAATAGGAGGAGCATGAATCTGTCTGAAAAATAGGAGAAGCATGAAGCGGTGTTGAAAAAAATGAAGAGCCTGAAAAGGTGTGAAAAATATGAAAAGCTTCAAAAGGTGTCAAAAATATGAAGAGCATGAAACGGTCTGAAATATAGGTGGAGCATGAAGTGGTGTTGAAAAAAATGAAGAGCCTGGAAAGGTGTGCAAAATATGAAGAGCTTCAAAAGGTGTGAAACATATGAAGAGCTTCAAAAGGTGTCAAAAATGAGATGAGCATGAAACTGTCTGAAAAATAGGAGGAGCATGAAACGGTGATCAAAAACATGAAGAGCCTGAAAAGGTGTGAAAAATATGAAGAGCTTCAAAAGGTGTGAAATACATGAGTAGTTTGAAACGGGCTGAAAAATAGGAAAAGCATGAAGTGGTGTGGAAAAACATGAAGAGCCTGAAAAGGTGTGGAAAATATGAAGAGCTTCAAAAGGTGTGAAATACATGAGGAGCATGAAACTCTCTGAAAAATAGAAGGAGCATGAAGCGGTGTTCAAACATGAAGAGCCTGAAAAGGTGTGAAAAATATGAAGAGCTTCATACGGTGTCAAAAATATGAGGAGCATGAAACGGTCAGGAAAATAGGAGGAGCAAGAAGCCGTGTTCAAAAACATGAAGAGCCTGAAAAGGTCTGAAAAATATGAAGAGCTTGAAAAGGTGTGAAATATATGAAGAGCTTCAAAAGGTGTCAAAAATGAGATGAGCATGAAACTGTGTGAAAAATAGGAGGAGCATGAAGCGGTTTTGAAAAAAATGAAGAGGCTGAAAAGGTGTAAAATATATGAAGAGCTTCAAGAGGTGTCAATAATATGAAGAGCAGGAAATGGTCTGAAAAATAGGAGGAGCATGAAGCGGTGTTGAAAAACATGAAGAGTCTGAAAAGGTGTGAAAGATATGAAGAGTTTCTAAAGATGTCAAAAATATGAGGGGCATGAAACGGTCTGAAAAATAGGAGAAGCATGAAGTGGTGTTGAAAAACATGAAGAGCCTGAAAAGGTGTGAAATATATGAAGAGCTTCAAGATGTGTCAAAAATATGAAGAGCAGGAAATGGTCTGAAAAATAGTAGGAGCATGAAGTGGTGTTGAAAAACATGAAGTGCTTGAAAAAGTTGTGAAACATATGAGTAGAATAAAACGGTCTGAAAAATAGGAGGAGCATGAAGTGGTGTAGAAAAACATGAAGACCCTGAAAAGGTGTGAAAAATATGAAGAGCTAAAAAAATGTCAAAAATATGAGGAGCTTGAAACGGTCTGAAATATAGGAGGAGCGTGAAAAGGTGTTAAAAAAATATGAAGAGCTTCAAAAGGTGTGAAACATATGAGGAGCATGAAACGGTGTAAAAAATAGGAGGAGCATGAAGCATTGTTGAAAAACATGAAGAGCCTGAAAAGGTGTGAAAAATATGAAGTGCTTCAAAAGGTGTCAAAAACATGAGGAGCATGAAAAGGTCTGAAAAATAGGAGGAGCAGGAAGCGGTGTTCAAAAAAATGAAGAGCCTGGAGAAGTGTGAAAAATATGAAGAGCTTCAAAAAGTGTCAAAACTATGAGGAGCATTAAACGGTCTGAAAAATAGGAGAAGCATGAAGTGGTGTTGAAAAATATGAAGAGCCTGAAAAGGTGTGAAAAATATGAAGAGCTCAAAGGGGTCAAAATTATGAGGAGCATGAAACGCTCTGAAAAAGAGGAGGAGCAGCAAGCGATGTTGAAAAACATGAAGAGCGTGAAAAGGTGTGAAAAATATGAAGAGCTTAAAAAGCTGTCAAAAATATGAGGAGCATGAAAGGGTCTGAAAAATAGGAGGAGCATGAAGCGGTGTTGAAAAACTTGAAGAGCCTGAAAAGGTGTGAAAAATATGAAGAGCTTCAAAAGGTGTCAAAAATATGAGGAGCATGAAACGGTCTGAAAAATAGGAGAAGCATGAAACGGTCTGAAAAATAGGAGGAGCATGAAGCGGTTTGAAAAACATGAAGAGCCTGAAAAAGTGTGAAAAATATGAAGAGCTTCAAAAGGTGTCAAAAATATGAAGAGAATGAAACGGTCTGAAAATTAGGAGGAGCATGAAGCGGTGTTGAAAAACATAAAGAGCCTGAAACAGTGTGAAATATATGAAGAGCCTCAAAGATGTCAAAAATATGAGGAGCAATAAACGGTCTGAAAAATAGAAGGAGCTTGAAGTGGTGTTGAAAAACATGAAGAGCCTGAAAAGGTGTCAAGAATATGAAGAGCTTCAAAAAGGTGTCAAATATATAGAGGGTGAAACGGTCTGAAAAATATGAGGAGCAAGAAACTGTTTTCAAAAACATGAAGAGCCTGAAAAGGTGTAAAAAATGTGAAGAGCTTCAAACTGTGTCAAAAATATGAGGAGCATGAAAAGGTCTGAAAAATAGGAGGAGCATGAAGCGGTGTTGAAAAACATGAAGAGCCTGAAAAGGTGTGAAAAATATGAAGAGCTTCAAAAGGTGTCAAAAATATGAGGAGTAAGAAACGGTCTGAAAAATAGGAGGAGCATTAAACGGTGTTCAAAAATATGAGGAGCAAAAAACGGTCTGAAAAATAGGAGGAGCATTAAACGGTGTTCAAAAACATGAAGAGCCTGGAAAGTTGTGAAAAATATGAAGAGCTTCAAATGGTGTCAAAAATATGAGGATCATGAAATGGTCTGAAAAATAGGAGGAGCATGAAGTGGTGTTGAAAAACATGAAGAGCCTGAAAACGTGTGATAAAATATGAAGAGCTTCAAAGGTGTCAAAAATATGAGGAGCATGAAATGGTCTGAAAAATAGGAGGAGCATGAAGCGGTGTTCAAAAACATGAAGAGCCTGAAAAGGTGTGAAAAATATGAAGAGCTTCAAAGGTGTCAAAAATATGAGGAGCATGAAACCGTCGCAAAAATAGGAGGAGCATGAAGCGGTGTTGAAAAACATGAAGAGCCTGAAAAGGTGTGAAAAATATGAGAGCTTCAAAAGGTGTCAATAATAAGAGTTGCATGAAACAGTCTGAAAAATAGGAGGAGCATGAAAATGTCTGAAAAATAGGAGAAGCATGAAGCGGTGTTGAAAAAACATGAAGAGCATGAAAAGGTGTGAAAAAAAGAAGAGCTTGAAAAAGTGTCAAAAATATGAGGAGCATGAAACGGTCTGAAAAATAGGAGGAGCTTGAAGCGGTGTTGAAAAATATGAAGAGCCTAAAAAGGTGTGAAAAATATGAAGAGCTTCAAAAGGTGTGAAATACATGAGGAGGATGAAACGGTCTGAAAAATAGGAGGAGCATGAAGTGGTGTTGAAAATAATGAAGAGCCTGAAAAGGTGTGAAAAATATGAAGAGCTTCAGAAGGTGTGAAATATATGAGGAGCATGAAACGGTCTGAAAAATAGGAGGAGTATGCAGCGGTTAAAAAACATGAAGAGCCTGAAAAGGTGTGAAAAATATGAAGAGCTTCAAAAGGTGTCAAAAATATGAGGAGCATGTAAAAGTCTGAAAAATAGGAGGATCATGAAGCGGTGTTGAAAAATATGAAGAGCCTGAAAAGGTGTGAAAAATATGAAGAGCTTCAAAAGGTGTCAATAATAAGAGTTGCATGAAACAGTCTGAAAAATAGGAGGAGCATGAAAATGTCTGAAAAATAGGAGAAGCATGAAGCGGTGTTGAAAAACATGAAGAGCATGAAAAGGTGTGAAAAAAAGAAGAGCTTGAAAAAGTGTCAAAAATATGAGGAGCATGAAACGGTCTGAAAAATAGGAGGAGCTTGAAGCGGTGTTGAAAAATATGAAGAGCCTTAAAAGGTGTGAAAAATATGAAGAGCTTCAAAAGGTGTCAAATATATGAGGAGCCTGAAACGGTCTGAAAAATAGGAGGAGCATGAATCGGTCTTCAAACATGAAGAGCCTGAAAAGGTGTGAAAAATATGAAGAGCTTCAAAAGTTTTCAAAAATTTGAGGAGCATGAAACGGTCAGAAAAATAGAAGGAACATGAAGCCGTGTTCAAAAACATGAAGAGACTGAAAAGATGTGGAAAATATGAAGAGCCTCAAAAGGTGTTAATATTAAGAGAAGCATGAAATGGTCTGTAAAACAGGAGAAGCATGAAGCGGTGTTGAAAAACATGAAGAGCCTGAAAAGGTGTGAAAAATATGAAGAGCTTTAAAAGGTGTGAAATACTTGAGGAGCATGAAACGGTCTGAAAAATAGGAGGATCATGAAGCATTGTTGAAAAACATGAACAGCCTGAAAAGGTGTGAAAAATATGAAGAGATTCAAAAGGTTTAAAATATATGAGGAGCATGAAACGGTCTGAAAAATAGAAGCAGCATAAAACGGTGTTCAAAAACATGAAGGGCCTGAAAATGTGTGAAAAATACGAAGAGCTTCAAAAGGTGTCAAAAATGAGATGAGCCTGAAACGGTCTGAAAAATAGAAGGAGCATGAAGCGGTGGTGAAAAACATAAAGAGCCTGAAAATGTGTGAAAAATATGAAGAGCTTCAAAAGGTGTGAAAAGTATGAGAAGCATGAAGCGGTGTTCAAAAACATGAAGAGCCTGAAAATGTGTGAAAAATATGAAGAGACTGAAAACGTGTCAAAAATATGAGGAGCATGAAACGTTCTGAAAAATACGATAAGCATGATAAGGTGTTGAAAAACATGAAGAGCCTGAAAACGTGTGAAAATATGAAGAGCTTCAAAAGGTGTCAAAAATATGAGGGACATGAACGGTCTTAAAAACAGGAGGAGGATGAAGTGGTGTTGAAAAAAATGAAGAGCCTGAAAAGGTGTAAAAAATATGAAGAGCTTCAAAATGTTTCAAAATTATGAGGGGCATGAACGGTCTGAAAAATAGGAGGAGCATAAAGCAGTGTTGAAAAATATGAAGAGCTCAAAAGGTGTGAAAAATATGAAGAGCTTCAAAAGGTGTCAAAAAAGAGATGAGCATGAAATGGTCTGAAAAATAGGAGGAGCATGAAGCGGTGTTGAAAATCATGAAGACCTGAAAAGGTGTGAAAAATATAAGAGCTTCAAAAGTTGTGAAAAATATGAAGAGCTTCAAAAGGTGTCAAAAATATGAGGAGCATGAAACGGTCTAAAAAATAGGAGGAGCATGAAACGTTGTTGAAAAACATGAAGAGCTTGAAAACGTGTGAAAAATATGAATAGTTTCAAAAGATGTGGAAAATAAGAAGAGCTTCAAAAGGTGTGAAAAATAGGAGGAGCATGAAGAGGTGTTCAAAAACATGAAATGCCTGAAAAGTTGTAAAAAATATGAAGAGCTTCAAAAGGTGTCAAAAATAGGAGGAGCCTGAAACGGTCTGAAAAACAGGAGGAGCATGAATCGGTCTTCAAAAACATGAAGAGCCTGAAAAGGTGTGAAAAATACGAAGAGCTTCAAAAGGTGTAAAAAATACGAAGACCTTCAAAAGGTGTCAAAAATGAGATGAGCATGAAACGGTCTGAAAAATAGGAGGAGCATGAAGCGGTGTTGAAAAACATGAAGAGCCTGAAAAGATGTGAAAAATATGAAGAGCTTCAAAAGGTGTCTAAAATATGAGGAGCATGAAACGGTCTGAAAAACAGGAGAAGAATGAAGCGGTGTTGAAAAACATGAAGAGCCTGAAAAGGTATAAAAATATGAAGAGCTTCAAAAGGTGTAAAAAATACGAAGAGCTTCAAAAGGTGTCAAAAATGAGATGAGCATGAAACGGTCTGAAAAATACGAGGAGCATGAAGTGGTGTTGAAAATCATGAAGAGCCTGAAAAGATGTGAAAAATATGAAGAGCTTCAAAAGGTGTCTAAAATATGAGGAGCATGAAACGGTCTGAAAAACAGGAGAAGCATGAAGCGGTGTTGAAAAACATGAAGAGCCTGAAAAGGTATAAAAATATGAAGAGCTTCAAAAGGTGTAAAAAATACGAAGAGCTTCAAAAGGTGTCAAAAATGAGATGAGCATGAAACGGTCTGAAAAATAGGAGGAGCATGAAGCGGTGGTGAAAAACATAAAGAGCCTGAAAATGTGTGAAAAATATGAAGAGCTTCAAAAGGTGTGAAAAGTATGAGGAGCATGAAGTGGTGTTCAAAAACATGAAGAGCCTGAAAATGTGTGAAAAATATGAAGAGACTGAAAAAGTGTCAAAAATATGAGGAGCATGAAACGTTCTGAAAAATACGATGAGCATGATAAGGTGTTGAAAAACATGAAGAGCCTGAAAAAGTGTGAAAATATGAAGAGCTTCAAAAGGTGTCAAAAATATGAGGGACATGAACAGTCTTAAAAACAGGAGGAGGATGAAGTGGTGTTGAAAAACATGAAGAGCCTGATAAGGTGTAAAAAATATGAAGAGCTTAAAAATGTTTCAAAATTATGAGGGGCATGAACGGTCTGAAAAATAGGAGGAGCATAAAGCAGTGTTGAAAAATATGAAGAGTTCAAAAGGTGTGAAAAATATGAAGAGCTTCAAAAGGTGTCAAAAAAGAGATGAGCATGAAATGATCTGAAAAATAGGAGGAGCATGAAGCGGTGTTGAAAAACATGAAGAACCTGAAAAGGTGTGAAAAATATGAAGAGCTTCAAAAGGTGTCAAATATATGAGGAACATGAAACGGTCTGAAAAATAGGAGGAGCATGAAGCGGTGTTGAAAATCATGAAGAGCCTGAAAAGGTGTGAAAAATATAAGAGCTTCAAAAGTTGTGAAAAATATGAAGAGCTTCAAAAGGTGTCAAAAATATGAGGAGCATGAAACGGTCTGAAAAATAGTAGGAGCATGAAACCTTGTTGAAAAACATGAAGAGCTTGAAAACGTGTGAAAAATATGAAGAGTTTCAAAAGATGTGGAAAATAAGAAGAGCTTCAAAAGGTGTCAAAAATGAGATGAGCATGAAACGGTCTGAAAAATAGGAGGAGCACGAAGTGGTGTTGAAAAACATGAAGCGCCTGAAAAGGTGTTAGAAATATGAAGAGCTTCAAATGTTGTCAAAAATATGAGGAGCATGAAACTGTCTGCAAAATGGGAGGAGCATGAAGTGGTGTTGAAAAACATGGGGAGTCTGGAAAGGTGTGAATAATATGAAGAGCTACAAAAGGTGTCAAAAATATGAGGAGCATGAAACGGTCTGATAGTTAGGAGGAGCATGAAGTGGTGTTTAAAATCATGAAGAGCCTGAAAAGGTGTGAAAAATATGAAGAGCTTCAAAACGTATGAAATATATGAGGAGCATTATACGGTCTAAAAAGTAGGAGGAGCATGAAACGGTGTTCAAAAACATGAAGAGACTGAAAAGGTGTGAAAAATATGAAGAGCTTCAAAAGATTTGAAATACATGAGGAGCATTAAACGGTCTGAAAAATATGAGGAGCATGAAACGGTGTTCAAAAACATGAAGAGCCTGAAAAGGTGTGAAAAATATGAAGAGGTTGAAAACGTGCGAAAAATATGAGGAGCATTAAACGGTCTGAAATGTAGGAGGAGCATGAAGCGGTGTTGAAAAACATGAAGATCCTGAAAAGTTCTGAAAAATATGAACAGCTTCAAAAGGTGTCAAACATATGAGGAGTATGAAACGGTCTGAAAAATAGGAGGAGCATAAAGCGGTGTTCAAAAACATGAAGAGCCTGAAAAGTTGTGAAAAATATGAACAGCTTCAAAACGTGTCAAAAATATGAGGAGCATGAACGGTATGAAAAATAGGAGGATCATGAAGCCGTGTTGAAAAACATGAAGAGCCTGAAAAGGTGTGAAAAATATGAAGAGTTTCAAAAGGTTTGAAAAATATGAGGAGCAGGGAACGGTCTGAAAAATAGGAGGAGGATAAAGCGGTGTTCAAAAACATGAAGAGCCTGAAAAGGTGTGACAAATATGAAGAGCTTCAAAAGGTGTCAAAAATATGAGGAGCATGAAACGGTCTCAAAAAAGGAATAGCATGAAGCGGTGTTTAAAAATATGGAGAGCCTGAAAAGGTATGAAAAATATGAAGAGCTTCAAAAGGTGTCAAAAATAGGAGGAGCCTGAAACGGTCTGAAAAACAGGAGGAGCATGAATCGGTCTTCAAAAACATGAAGAGCCTGAAAAGGTGTGAAAAATACGAAGAGCTTCAAAAGGTGTAAAAAATACGAAGAGCTTCAAAAGGTGTCAAAAATGAGATGAGCATGAAACGGTCTGAAAAATACGAGGAGCATGAAGTGGTGTTGAAAATCATGAAGAGCCTGAAAAGATGTGAAAAATATGAAGAGCTTCAAAAGGTGTCTAAAATATGAGGAGCATGAAACGGTCTGAAAAACAGGAGAAGCATGAAGCGGTGTTGAAAAACATGAAGAGCCTGAAAAGGTATAAAAATATGAAGAGCTTCAAAAGGTGTAAAAAATACGAAGAGCTTCAAAAGGTGTCAAAAATGAGATGAGCATGAAACGGTCTGAAAAATAGGAGGAGCATGAAGCGGTGGTGAAAAACATAAAGAGCCTGAAAATGTGTGAAAAATATGAAGAGCTTCAAAAGGTGTGAAAAGTATGAGGAGCATGAAGTGGTGTTCAAAAACATGAAGAGCCTGAAAATGTGTGAAAAATATGAAGAGACTGAAAAAGTGTCAAAAATATGAGGAGCATGAAACGTTCTGAAAAATACGATGAGCATGATAAGGTGTTGAAAAACATGAAGAGCCTGAAAAAGTGTGAAAATATGAAGAGCTTCAAAAGGTGTCAAAAATATGAGGGACATGAACGGTCTTAAAAACAGGAGGAGGATGAAGTGGTGTTGAAAAACATGAAGAGCCTGATAAGGTGTAAAAAATATGAAGAGCTTAAAAATGTTTCAAAATTATGAGGGGCATGAACGGTCTGAAAAATAGGAGGAGCATAAAGCAGTGTTGAAAAATATGAAGAGTTCAAAAGGTGTGAAAAATATGAAGAGCTTCAAAAGGTGTCAAAAAAGAGATGAGCATGAAATGATCTGAAAAATAGGAGGAGCATGAAGCGGTGTTGAAAAACATGAAGAACCTGAAAAGGTGTGAAAAATATGAAGAGCTTCAAAAGGTGTCAAATATATGAGGAACATGAAACGGTCTGAAAAATAGGAGGAGCATGAAGCGGTGTTGAAAATCATGAAGAGCCTGAAAAGGTGTGAAAAATATAAGAGCTTCAAAAGTTGTGAAAAATATGAAGAGCTTCAAAAGGTGTCAAAAATATGAGGAGCATGAAACGGTCTGAAAAATAGTAGGAGCATGAAACCTTGTTGAAAAACATGAAGAGCTTGAAAACGTGTGAAAAATATGAAGAGTTTCAAAAGATGTGGAAAATAAGAAGAGCTTCAAAAGGTGTCAAAAATGAGATGAGCATGAAACGGTCTGAAAAATAGGAGGAGCACGAAGTGGTGTTGAAAAACATGAAGCGCCTGAAAAGGTGTTAGAAATATGAAGAGCTTCAAATGTTGTCAAAAATATGAGGAGCATGAAACTGTCTGCAAAATGGGAGGAGCATGAAGTGGTGTTGAAAAACATGGGGAGTCTGGAAAGGTGTGAATAATATGAAGAGCTACAAAAGGTGTCAAAAATATGAGGAGCATGAAACGGTCTGATAGTTAGGAGGAGCATGAAGTGGTGTTTAAAATCATGAAGAGCCTGAAAAGGTGTGAAAAATATGAAGAGCTTCAAAACGTATGAAATATATGAGGAGCATTATACGGTCTAAAAAGTAGGAGGAGCATGAAACGGTGTTCAAAAACATGAAGAGACTGAAAAGGTGTGAAAAATATGAAGAGCTTCAAAAGATTTGAAATACATGAGGAGCATTAAACGGTCTGAAAAATATGAGGAGCATGAAACGGTGTTCAAAAACATGAAGAGCCTGAAAAGGTGTGAAAAATATGAAGAGGTTGAAAACGTGCGAAAAATATGAGGAGCATTAAACGGTCTGAAATGTAGGAGGAGCATGAAGCGGTGTTGAAAAACATGAAGATCCTGAAAAGTTCTGAAAAATATGAACAGCTTCAAAAGGTGTCAAACATATGAGGAGTATGAAACGGTCTGAAAAATAGGAGGAGCATAAAGCGGTGTTCAAAAACATGAAGAGCCTGAAAAGTTGTGAAAAATATGAACAGCTTCAAAACGTGTCAAAAATATGAGGAGCATGAACGGTATGAAAAATAGGAGGATCATGAAGCCGTGTTGAAAAACATGAAGAGCCTGAAAAGGTGTGAAAAATATGAAGAGTTTCAAAAGGTTTGAAAAATATGAGGAGCAGGGAACGGTCTGAAAAATAGGAGGAGGATAAAGCGGTGTTCAAAAACATGAAGAGCCTGAAAAGGTGTGACAAATATGAAGAGCTTCAAAAGGTGTCAAAAATATGAGGAGCATGAAACGGTCTCAAAAAAGGAATAGCATGAAGCGGTGTTTAAAAATATGGAGAGCCTGAAAAGGTATGAAAAATATGAAGAGCTTCAAAAGGTGTCAAAAATAGGAGGAGCCTGAAACGGTCTGAAAAACAGGAGGAGCATGAATCGGTCTTCAAAAACATGAAGAGCCTGAAAAGGTGTGAAAAATACGAAGAGCTTCAAAAGGTGTAAAAAATACGAAGAGCTTCAAAAGGTGTCAAAAATGAGATGAGCATGAAACGGTCTGAAAAATACGAGGAGCATGAAGTGGTGTTGAAAATCATGAAGAGCCTGAAAAGATGTGAAAAATATGAAGAGCTTCAAAAGGTGTCTAAAATATGAGGAGCATGAAACGGTCTGAAAAACAGGAGAAGCATGAAGCGGTGTTGAAAAACATGAAGAGCCTGAAAAGGTATAAAAATATGAAGAGCTTCAAAAGGTGTAAAAAATACGAAGAGCTTCAAAAGGTGTCAAAAATGAGATGAGCATGAAACGGTCTGAAAAATAGGAGGAGCATGAAGCGGTGGTGAAAAACATAAAGAGCCTGAAAATGTGTGAAAAATATGAAGAGCTTCAAAAGGTGTGAAAAGTATGAGGAGCATGAAGTGGTGTTCAAAAACATGAAGAGCCTGAAAATGTGTGAAAAATATGAAGAGACTGAAAAAGTGTCAAAAATATGAGGAGCATGAAACGTTCTGAAAAATACGATGAGCATGATAAGGTGTTGAAAAACATGAAGAGCCTGAAAAAGTGTGAAAATATGAAGAGCTTCAAAAGGTGTCAAAAATATGAGGGACATGAACGGTCTTAAAAACAGGAGGAGGATGAAGTGGTGTTGAAAAACATGAAGAGCCTGATAAGGTGTAAAAAATATGAAGAGCTTAAAAATGTTTCAAAATTATGAGGGGCATGAACGGTCTGAAAAATAGGAGGAGCATAAAGCAGTGTTGAAAAATATGAAGAGTTCAAAAGGTGTGAAAAATATGAAGAGCTTCAAAAGGTGTCAAAAAAGAGATGAGCATGAAATGATCTGAAAAATAGGAGGAGCATGAAGCGGTGTTGAAAAACATGAAGAACCTGAAAAGGTGTGAAAAATATGAAGAGCTTCAAAAGGTGTCAAATATATGAGGAACATGAAACGGTCTGAAAAATAGGAGGAGCATGAAGCGGTGTTGAAAATCATGAAGAGCCTGAAAAGGTGTGAAAAATATAAGAGCTTCAAAAGTTGTGAAAAATATGAAGAGCTTCAAAAGGTGTCAAAAATATGAGGAGCATGAAACGGTCTGAAAAATAGTAGGAGCATGAAACCTTGTTGAAAAACATGAAGAGCTTGAAAACGTGTGAAAAATATGAAGAGTTTCAAAAGATGTGGAAAATAAGAAGAGCTTCAAAAGGTGTCAAAAATGAGATGAGCATGAAACGGTCTGAAAAATAGGAGGAGCACGAAGTGGTGTTGAAAAACATGAAGCGCCTGAAAAGGTGTTAGAAATATGAAGAGCTTCAAATGTTGTCAAAAATATGAGGAGCATGAAACTGTCTGCAAAATGGGAGGAGCATGAAGTGGTGTTGAAAAACATGGGGAGTCTGGAAAGGTGTGAATAATATGAAGAGCTACAAAAGGTGTCAAAAATATGAGGAGCATGAAACGGTCTGATAGTTAGGAGGAGCATGAAGTGGTGATTAAAATCATGAAGAGCCTGAAAAGGTGTGAAAAATATGAAGAGCTTCAAAACGTATGAAATATATGAGGAGCATTATACGGTCTAAAAAGTAGGAGGAGCATGAAACGGTGTTCAAAAACATGAAGAGACTGAAAAGGTGTGAAAAATATGAAGAGCTTCAAAAGATTTGAAATACATGAGGAGCATTAAACGGTCTGAAAAATATGAGGAGCATGAAACGGTGTTCAAAAACATGAAGAGCCTGAAAAGGTGTGAAAAATATGAAGAGGTTGAAAACGTGCGAAAAATATGAGGAGCATTAAACGGTCTGAAAAGTAGGAGGAGCATGAAGCGGTGTTGAAAAACATGAAGATCCTGAAAAGTTCTGAAAAATATGAACAGCTTCAAAAGGTGTCAAACATATGAGGAGTATGAAACGGTCTGAAAAATAGGAGGAGCATAAAGCGGTGTTCAAAAACATGAAGAGCCTGAAAAGTTGTGAAAAATATGAACAGCTTCAAAACGTGTCAAAAATATGAGGAGCATGAACGGTATGAAAAATAGGAGGATCATGAAGCCGTGTTGAAAAACATGAAGAGCCTGAAAAGGTGTGAAAAATATGAAGAGTTTCAAAAGGTTTGAAAAATATGAGGAGCAGGGAACGGTCTGAAAAATAGGAGGAGGATAAAGCGGTGTTCAAAAACATGAAGAGCCTGAAAAGGTGTGACAAATATGAAGAGCTTCAAAAGGTGTCAAAAATATGAGGAGCATGAAACGGTCTCAAAAAAGGAATAGCATGAAGCGCTGTTTAAAAATATGGAGAGCCTGAAAAGGTATGAAAAATATGAAGAGCTTCAAAAGGTGTCAAAAATATGAGGAGCATGAAACGGTCTGAAAAATAGGAGGAGCATGAAGTGGTGTTCAAAAAAATGACGAGCCTGAAAAGGTATGAAAAATATGAAGAGCTTCAAAAGGTGTCAAAAATATGAGGAACATGAAACGGTCTGAAAAACAGAAGAAGCATGAAGCGGTGTTTAAAAACATGAAGAGCCTGAGAAAGTGTGAGAAATAGGAAGAGCTTCAAAAGGTGTGAAAAATATGAAGAGCTTCAAAAGGTGTCAAATGAGATGAGCATGAAACTGTCTGAAAAATAGGAGGAGCATGAAGTGATGTTGAAAAAAATGAAGAGCCTGAAAAGGTGTGAAATATATGACGAGCTTCAAACGTTGTCAAGAATATGAGGAGAATGAAACGGTCTGAAAAATAGGAGGATCATGAAGCGGTGTTGAAAAACATGAAGCGCCCGAAAAGGTGTGAAAGATATGAAGAGTTTCTAAATGTGTCAAAAATATGAGGAGTAAGAAAGGGTCTGAAAAATAGGAGGAGCATGAAGCGGTGTTCAAAAACATGAAGAGCCTGAAAAGGTGTGAAAAATATGAAGAGCCGCAAAAGGTGTCAAAATGAGATGAGCATGAACCGGTCTGAAAAATTGGAGGAGCATGAAGTGATGTTGAAAAAAATGAAAAGCCTGAAAAGGTGTGAAATATATGAAGAGCTTCAAAAGGTGTAAAAATATGAGGAGAATGAAACGGTCTGCATAATAGGAAGAGCATGAAATGGTGTTCAAAAACATAAAGAGCATGAAAAGGTGTGAAAAATATGAAGAGTTTCAAAAGGTGTGAAATACATGAGGAGGAATAAACGGTCTGAAAAATAGGAGGAGCATGAAGCGGTGTTCAAAAACATGAAGAGCCTGAAAAGGTGTGAAAAATATGAAGAGGTTCTAAAGGTGTCAAAAATATGAGGAGCATGAAACGGTCTGAGAAATAGGAGGAGCATGAAGTGGTGTTCAAAAACATGAAGAGCCTGAAAAGGTGTGAAATAAATGAAGAGCTTCAAAACGTGTCAAAAATATGAGGAGCAAGAAACGGTCTGAAAAATAGGAGGAGCATGAAACTGTTTTCAAAAACATGAAGAGCCTGAAAAGGTGTGAAATAAATGAAGAGCTTCAAAACGTGTCAAAAATATGAGGAGCATGAAACGGTCTGAAAAAGAGGAGGAGCATGAAGCGGTGTTGAAAAACATGAAGAGCCTGAAATGGTGTGAAAAATATGAAGAGCTTCAAATGTAGGCAAAAATATGTAGAGCATGAAACGGTCTGAAAAATAGGAGGAGCATGAAGCGGCGTTGAAAAACATGAAGAGCCTGAAAAGGTGTGAAAAATATGAAGAGCTTCAAAAGGTGTCAAAAATATGAAGAGCATGATATGGTCTGAAAAATATGAGGAGCATGAAACGGTGTTCAAAAACATGAAGAGCCTGAAAAGGTGTGAAATATATGAAGAGATTCAAAAGGTGTCAAAAATATGAAGAGCATGAAACTGAAAAATAGGAGGAGCATGAAATGGTATGATAAATAGGAGGAGCATGAAGCGGTGTTGAAAAACATGAAGAGCCTGAAAAGGTGTGAAAAATATGAAGAGCTTTAAATGGTGTGAAATACATGAGGACCTTGAAACGGTCTGAAAAACAGGAGGAGCATGAAATCTTGTTGATAAACATGAAGAGCATGAAAACGTGTGAAACTTATGAAGAGCATCAAAAGGTGTGAAATATACGAAGAGCTTCAAAAGGTGTCAAAAATGAGATGAGCATGAAATGTTCTGAAAGATAGGAGGGGCATGAAGCGGTGTTGAAAAACATGAAGAGCCTGAAAAGGTGTGAGAAATATGAAGATCTTCAAAATGTGTCAAAAATATGAGGAGCAAGAAACGGTCTGAAAAATAGGAGGAGCAAGAAGTGATGTTTAAAAAAAAGAAGAGCCTGAAAAGGTGTGAAAAATATGAAGAGCATCAAAAGATGTGAAAAATATGAGGAGCATGAACCGGTCTGAAAAATAGGAGGAGCATGAAGCGGTTTTGAAAAGCATGAAGAGACTGAAAAGCTGTGAAAAATATGAAGAGCTTCATAAGGTGTCAAAAATATTAGGAGCATGAAACTGTCTGAAAAATAGGAGGAGCATGAAGTGGTGTTGAAAAACGTGAAGAGCCTAAAAAGGTGTGAAAAATATGAGGAGCATGAAACGGTCTGAAAAATAGGAGGAGCATGAAACGGTGTTCGAAAACATGAAGAGCATGAAAATTTGTGAAAAATATGAAGACCTTCAAAATGTTTCAAAATCATGAGGAGAATGAACGGTCTGAAAAATAGGAGGAGCATGAAGCGGTGTTGAAAAACATGAAGAGCCTGAAAACGTGTGAAAAATATGAACAGCTTCAAAATGTGTGAAATATATGAAGAACTTCAAAAGGTGTGAAAAATATGAAGAGCTTCAAACGGTGTCAAAAATGAGATGAGCATGAAATGGCCTAAAAAATAGGAGGAGCATGAAGTGTTGGTGAAAAACATGAAGAGCCTGAAAAAGTGTGAAGTATATGAAGAGATTCAAAAGGTGTCAAAACTATGAGGAGCATGAAACGGTCTGAAAAATAGAAGGAGAATTAAGCGGTGTTGAAAAACATGATGAGCCTGAAAAGGTGTGCAAAATATGAGGAGCTTCAAAAGGTGTGAAAAATATGAGGAGCATGAGACGGTCTGAAAAATAGGAGGAGCATGAAGCGGTGTACAGAAACATGAAGAGCCTGAAAAGGTGTGAAAAAAAAGAAGAGCTTCAAAAGCTGTCAGGTATATGAGGAGCATGAAACGGTATGAAAAATAGGAGGAGCATGAAACGGTCTGAAAAATAGGAGAAGCATGAATCAGAGTTCAAAAACATGAAGAGCCAGAAAAGGTGAGAAAAATATGAAGAGCTTCAAAAGCTGTCAAAAATATGAGGAGCATGAAACGGTATGAAAAATAGGAAGAGCATGAAGTGGAGCTGAAAAACATGCAGTGCCTGAAAAGGTGTGAAAAATATGAAGAGCTTCAAAAGGTGTAAAAATGAGATGAGCATGAAACGGTCTGAAAAAAAGGAGGAGCATGAAGCGTTGTTGAAAATCTTGAAGAGCAAGAAAAGGTGTGAAAAATATGAAGAGCTTCAAAAGGTTTCAAAAATATGAGGATCATGAAACGGTCTGAAAAATAGGAGCAACATGAAACGGTCTGAAAAATAAGAGGAGCATGAAATGGTGTTGAAAAACAGGAAGAGCCTGAAAATGTGAGAAAAATATGAAGAGCTTCAAAAGGTTTCAAAAATATGAGGAGCATGAAACTTTCTGAAAAAGAGGAGGAGCATAAAGCGGTGTTGAAAAACATGAAGAGCCTGAAAAGGTGTGAAAAATATGAAGAGGTTTAAAAGGTGTCAAAAATATGAGGAGCATGAAACTTTCTGAAAAATAGGAGGATCATGAAACCGTGTTCAAAAACATGAAGAGCCTGAAAAGGTGTGAAAATATGAAGAGCCTTAAAAAATGTCAAAAATTTGAGGAGTATTAAACGGTCTGAAAAATAGCAGGAGCATGAAGTGGTGTTGAAAAACATGAAGAGCCTGAAAAGGTGTGAAAAATATGAAGAGCTTTAAAAGGTGTGAAAAATAGGACGAGCATGAAACGGTCTGAAAAATAGGAGGAGCATGAAGCGGTGTTCAAAAACATGAAGAGCCTGAAAAGGTGTGAAAAATATGAACAGCTTCAAAATGTGTCAAATATATGAGGAGAAAGAAATGGTCTGAAAAAAAGGAAGAGCATGAAGTGGTGTTCAAAAACATGAAGAGCCTGAAAAGGTGTGAAAAATATGAAGAGCTTCAAAAGCTGTCAAATATATGAGGAGCACGAAACGGTCTGAAAAAAAGCAGGAGCATGAAGCGTTGTTGAAATTTTGAAGAGTTTGAAAAGGTGTGAAAAATATGAAGAGCTTCAAAAGGTTTCAAAATATGAGGATCATGAAACGGTCTGAAAAATAGGAGGAGCATGAAACGGTCTGAAAAATAAGATGAGCATGAAATGGTGTTGAAAAACAGGAAGAGCCTGAAAATGTGAGAAAAATATGAAGAGATTCAAAAGGTTTCAAAAATATGAGGAGCATGAAACTTTCTGAAAAACAGAAGGAGCATGAACCGGTGTTGAAAAACATGAAGAGCCTGAAAAGGTGTGAAAAATGTGAAGAGCTTCAAAAGGTGTCAAAAATATGTGGATCATGAAACGGTCTGAAAAAAAGGCGGAGCAAGAAAGGGTGTTCAAAAACATGAAAAGCCTGAAAAGGTGTGAAAAATATGAAGAGCTTCAAAACGTGTCAAAAATATGAGGAGCATGAAACGGTCGGAAAAATAGGAGGAGCAAGAAGCGGTGTTGAAAAACATGAAGAGACTGAAAATGTGTGAAAAATATGAAGAGCTTCAAAAGGTGTGAAAAATATGAAGAGCTTCAAAAGGTGTCAAATTGAGATGAGCATGAAACGGTCTGAAAAATAGGAGGAGCATTAAGCTGTGTTGAAAATCATAACGAACCTGAAAAGGTGTGAAAAATATGAAGAGCTTCAAAAATGTGAAAAATATGAAGAGCTTCAAAAGGTGTCAAAAATGAGATGAGCATGAAACGGTCTGAAAAATAGGAGGAGCATTAAGCTGCGTTGAAAATCATAACGAGCCTGAAAAGGTGTGAAAAATATGAAGAGCTTCAAAAGGTGTGAAAAATATGAAGAGATTCAAAACCTGTCAAAAATATGAGGAGCCTGAAACAGTCTCAAAAATAGGAAGAGTATGAAACGGTCTGAAAAATAGGAGGATCATGAAGCGGTGTTGAAAATCGTGAAGAGCCTGAAAAGGTGTGAAAAATGTGAAGAGCTTCAACAGGTGTCAAAAACATGAGGAGAATGAAACGGTCTGAAAAATAGAAGGAGCATGAAGCTGTGTTCAAAAACATGAAGAGCCAGAAAAGGTGTGAAAAATAAGAAGAGCTTCAAAAAGTGTCAAAAATATGAGGAGCAAGAAACGGTCTGAAAAATAGGAGGAGCATGAAGTGGAGCTGAAAAACATGAAGAGCCTGAAAAGGTGTGCAAAATATGAAGAGCTTCAAAAGGTGTAAAAAATGAGATGAGCATGAAACGGTCTGAAAAATAGGAGGGGCATGAACTGGTGCTGAAAAACATGAAGAGCCTGAAAAGGTGTGAAATATATGAAGAGCTTCAAAAGGTGTCAAAAATATGAGGAGCATGAAACGGTCTGAAAAATAGGAGGATCATGAAGCGGTGTTGAAAAACATGAAGAGCATGAAAAGCTGTGAAGAATATGAAGAGCTTCAAAACGTGTCAAAAATATGAGGAGCATGAATCGGTCTGAAAAATAGAAGGAGTATGAAGTGGTGTTGAAAAACATGAAGATCTGAAAAGGAGTGAAAAATATGAAGAGCTTCATAAGGTGTCAAAAATATGAGGAGCATGAAACGGTCTGAAAAATAGGAGGAGCAAGAAACGGTTTTAACAAACATGAATAGCGGGAAAAGGTGTGAAAAATATGAAGAGCTTCAAAAGGTTTGAAAAATATGAAGAGCATGGAACGGTCTCAAAAATAGGAGGAGGATAAAGCGGTGTTCAAAAACATGAAGAGCCTGAAAAGGTGTGACAAATATGAAGAGCTTCAAAAGGTGTCAAAAAAATGAGGAGCATGAAACAGTCTCAAAAATAGGAGGAGCATGAAGCGGTGTTCAAAAACATGAAGAGCCTGAAAAGGTGTGACAAATATGAAGAGCTTCAAAAGGTGTCAAAAATATGAGGAGCATGAAACGGTCTCAAAAATAGGAGGAGCATGAAGCGGTGTTCAAAAATATGGAGAGCCTGAAAAGGTATGAAAAATATGAAGAGCTTCAAAAGGTGTGAAATATATGAAGAGCTTCAAAAGGTGTCAAAAATATGAGGAGCCTGAAACAGGCTGTAAAATAGGAGGAGCATGAAGCGGTGTCGAAAAACATGAAGAGCATGAAGAGTTGTGAAAAATAGGAAGAACTTCAAAAGGTGTCAAAAATATGAGGAGCATGAACGGTATGAAAAATAGGAGGATCATGAAGCCGTGTTGAAAAACATGAAGAGCCTGAAAACGTGTGAAAATTATGAAGAGCTTCAAAAGGTGTCAAAAATATGAGGAACATGAAACGGTCTGAAAAACAGAAGGAGCATGAAGCGGTGTTTAAAAACCTGAAGAGCCTGAAAAGGTGTGCAAAATATGAAGAGCTTCAAAAGGTGTCAAAAATATGAGGAGCATGAAACGGTCTCAAAAAAGGAATAGCATGAAGCGGTGTTTAAAAATATGGAGAGCCTGAAAAGGTATGAAAAATATGAAGAGCTTCAAAAGGTGTCAAAAATATGAGGAGCATGAAACGGTCTGAAAAATAGGAGGAGCATGAAGTGGTGTTCAAAAAAATGACGAGCCTGAAAAGGTATGAAAAATATGAAGAGCTTCAAAAGGTGTCAAAAATATGAGGAACATGAAACGGCCTGAAAAACAGAAGAAGCATGAAGCGGTGTTTAAAAACATGAAGAGCCTGAGAAAGTGTGAGAAATAGGAAGAGCTTCAAAAGGTGTGAAAAATATGAAGAGCTTCAAAAGGTGTCAAATGAGATGAGCATGAAACTGTCTGAAAAATAGGAGGAGCATGAAGTGATGTTGAAAAAAATGAAGAGCCTGAAAAGGTGTGAAATATATGACGAGCTTCAAAACGTGTCAAAAATATGAGGAGCACGAAATGGTCTGAGAAATAGGAGGAGCATGTAGTGGTGTTCAAAAACATGAAGAGCCTGAAAAGGTGTGAAATAAATGAAGAGCTTCAAAACGTGTCAAAAATATGAGGAGCATGAAACGGTCTGAAAAATAGGAGGAGCATGAAACTGTTTTCAAAAACATGAAGAGCCTGAAAAGGTGTGAAATAAATGAAGAGCTTCAAAAGTAGGCAAAAACATGTAGAGCATGAAACGGTCAGAAAAATAGGAGGAGCATGAAACTGTTTTCAAAATCATGAAGAGTCTGAAAAGGTGTGAAATATATGAAGAGTTTCAAAAGGTGTCAAAAATATGAAGAGGATGAAACGGTCTGAAAAATAAGAGGAGCATGAAGCGGCGTTGAAAAACATGAAGAGCCTGAAAAGGTGTGAAAAATATGAAGAGCTTCAAAAGGTGTCAAAAATATGAAGAGCATGATATGGTCTGAAAAATATGAGGAGCATGAAACGGTGTTCAAAAACATGAATAGCCTGAAAAGGTGTGAAATATATGAAGAGCTTCAAAAGGTGTCAAAAATATGAAGAGCATGAAACTGAAAAATAGGAGGAGCATGAAATGGTCTGATAAATAGGAGGAGCATGAAGTGGTTTTGAAAAGCATGAAGAGTCTGAAAAGGTGTGAAAAATATGAAGAGCTTCATAAGGTGTCAAAAATATTAGGAGCATGAAACTGTCTGAAAAATAGGAGGAGCATGAAGTGGTTTTGAAAAACGTGAAGAGCCTAAAAAGGTGTGAAAAATATGACGAGCTTCAAAAGGTGTGAAAAATATGAGGAGCATGAAACGGTCTGAAAAATAGGAGGAGCATGAAACGGTGTTCGAAAACATGAAGAGCATGAAAATTTGTGAAAAATATGAAGACCTTAAAAACGTGTCAAAAATGAGATGAGCATGAAACGGTCTAAAAAAAAGGAGGTGCATGAAGCGGTATTGAAAAACATGAAGAGCCTGAGAACGTGTGAAAAATATGAAGAGCTTCCAAAAGTGTGAAAAATATGAAGAGCTTCAAAAGGTGTCAAAAATGAGATGAGCATGAAACGGCCTAAAAAATAGGAGGAGCATGAAGTGGTGTTGAAAAACATGATGAGCCTGAAAAAGTGTGAAATATATGAAGAGCTTCAAAAGGTGTCAAAAATATGAGGAACATGAAACGGTCTGAAAAATAGGAGGAGCATGAAGCGGTGTTGAAAAACATGAAGAGCCTGAAAAGGGGTGAAAAATATGAAGAGCTTCAAAAGGTTTCAAAAATATGATGAGCATGAACGGTCTGGAAAATAGCAGGAGCAAGAAGCGGTCTTGAAAACCATGAAGAGCCTGAAAAGGTGTGAAAAATAAGAAGAGCTTCAAAATGTTTCAAAACTATGAGGAGAATGAACGGTCTGAAAAATAGGAGGAGCATGAAGCGGTGTTGAAAAACATGAAGAGCCTGAAAAGGTGTGAAATATATGAAGAACTTCAAAAGGTGTGAAGTACATGAGGAGCATTAAACGCTCTGAAAAATAGAAGCATGAAGTTTTGTTCAAAAACATGAAGAGCCTGAAAAGGTGTGAAATATATGAAGATCTTCAAAAGGTGTGAAAAATATGAGGGGCATGAAACGGTCTGAAAAATAGGAGGTGCATGAAGCAGTGTTGAAAACATGAAGAGCCTGAAAACGTGTGAAAAATATGAACAGCTTCAAAAGGTGTGAAAAATATGAAGAGCTTCAAAAGGTGTGAAAATATGAAGAGCTTCAAACGGTGTCAAAAATGAGATGAGCATGAAATGGCCTAAAAAATAGGAGGAGCATGAAGTGTTGGTGGAAAACATGAAGAGCCTGAAGAAGTGTGAAGTATATGAAGAGATTCAAAAGGTGTCAAAAATATGAGGAGCATTAAACGGTCTGAAAAATAGGAGGAGCATGAAGCGGTGTTGAAAAACAAGAAGAGTCTGAAAAGGTGTGAAAAATATGAAGAGCTTCAAAAGGTGTGAAAAATATGAAGAGCTTCAAAATGTGTCAAAAATGAGATGAGCATGAAACGGTCTGAATATTAGGAGGAACATGAATTGGTGTTGAAAAACATGAAGAGACTGAAAAGGTGTGAAAAATATGAAGAGCTTCAAAAGGTGTGAAATATATGAAGAGCTTCAAAAGAAGTCAAAAATGAGATGAGCATGATATTGTCTGAAAGATAGGAGGAGCATGAAGCGGTGTTGAAAACATGAAGAGCCTGAAAAGGTGTGAGAAATATGGAGATCTTCAAAAGGTGTCAAAAATATGAGGAGCATGAAACGGTCTGAAAAATAGGAGGATCATGAAGTGATGTTGAAAAACATGAAGAGCCAAAAAAGGTGTGAAAAATATGAAGAGCTTCAAAAGGTGTCAAAAATATGAGGAGCATGAAAAGGTCTGAAAAATAGGAGGAGCATGAAGCGGTGTTGAAAAACTTGAAGAGCCTGAAAATGTGTGAAAAATTTGAAGAGCTTCAAAAGGTGTCAAAAATATGAGAAGCATGAAACGGTCTGAAAAATAGAAGGAGAATGAAGCGGTGTTGAAAAACATGAAGAGCCTGAAAAGGTGTGCAAAATATGAAGAGCTTCAAAAGGTGTGAAAAATATGAGGAGCATGAGACGGTCTGAAAAATAGGAGGAGCATGAAGCAGTGTTGAAAAACATGAAGAGCCTGAAAAGGTGTGAGAAATATGGAGATCTTCAAAAGTTGTCAAAAATATGAGGAGCATGAAACGGTCTGAAAAATAGGAGGATCATGAAGTGATGTTGAAAAACATGAAGAGCCAAAAAAGGTGTGAAAAATATGAAGAGCTTCAAAAGGTGTCAAAAATATGAAGAGCAGGAAAAGGTCTGAAAAATAGGAGGAGCATGAATTGGTGTTGAAAAACATGAAGAGTCTGAAAAGGTGTGAAAAATATGAAGAGCTTCATAAGGTGTCAAAAATATGAGGAGCATGAAACGGTCTGGAAAATAGGAGAATCAAGAAACGGTTTTAACAAACATGAAGAGCGTGAAAATGTGTGAAATATATGAAGAGCTTCAAAAGGTGTCAAAAATATGAGGAGCATGAAACGGTCTGAAAAATAGGAGGAGCATGAAACGGTGTTCAAAAACATGAAGAGCCTGAAATGGTGTGAAAAATATGAGGAACTTCAAAAGGTGTCAAAAATATGAAGAGCATGAAACGCTCTGAAGAATAGGAGGAGCATGAAGTGGTATTGAAAAACATGAAGACCTGAAAAGGTGTGAAATATATGAAGAGCTTCAAAACGTGTCAAAAATATGAGGAGCATGAAACGGTCTGAAAAATAGCAGGAGCATGAAGCGGTGTTGAAAAATATGAAGAGCATGAAAAGCTGTGAAGAATATAAAGAGCTTCAAAACGTGTCAAAAATATGAGGAGCATGAATCGGTTTGAAAAATAGAAGGAGCATGAAGTGGTGTTGAAAAACATGAAGATCTGAAAAGGAGTGAAAAATATGAAGAGCTTCATAAGGTGTCAAAAATATGAGGAGCATGAAACGGTCTGAAAAATAGGAGGAGCAAGAAACGGTTTTAACAAACATGAAGAGCGGGAAAAGGTGTGAAAATATGAAGAGCTTCAAAAGGTGTCAAAAATATGAGGAGCATGAAACAGGCTGTAAAATAGGAGGAGCATGAAGCGGTGTCGAAAAACATGAAGAGCATGAAGAGTTGTGAAAAATAGGAAGAACTTCAAAAGGTGTCAAAAATATGAGGAGCATGAACGGTATGAAAAATAGGAGGATCATGAGGCCGTGTTGAAAAATATGAAGAGCCTGAAAACGTGTGAAAATTATGAAGAGCTTCAAAAGGTGTGAAATATATGAAGAGCTTCAAAAGGTGTCAAAAATGAGTTAAGCATGAAATGGTCTGAAAGATAGGAGGGGCATGAAGTGGTGTTGAAAAACATGAAGAGCCTGAAAAGGTGTGAAAAATATGAAGAGCTTCAAATGGTGTGAAATACATGAGGAGCTTGAAACGGTATGAAAAACAGGAGGAGCATGAAATCTTGTTGAAAAACATGAAGAGCCTGAAAACGTGTGAAAATTATGAAGAGCTTCAAAAGGTGTGAAATATATGAAGAGCTTCAAAAGGTGTCAAAAATGAGATGAGCATGAAATGGTCTGAAAGATAGGAGGGGCATGAAGCGGTGTTCAAAAATATGAAGAGCCTGGGATGGTGTGAAAAATATGAGAGCCCCAAAACGTGTCAAAAGTATGAGGAGCATGAAACGGTGTTGAAAAACATGAAGAGCCTGAAAAGGTGTGACAAATATGAAGAGCTTCAAAAGGTGTCAAAAATATGAGGAGCATGAAACGGTCTGAAAAATAGGAGGATCATGAAACGGTGTGAAAACATGAAGAGCATGAAAAGGTGTTAAAAATATGAAGAGCTTCAAAAGGTTTGAAAAATATGAGGAGCATGAAACGGTCTGAAAAATAGGAAGAGAATGAAGCGGTGTTTAAAAACATGAAGAGCCTGAAAAGGTGTGAAAAATATGAAGAGCTTCAAAAGGTTTGAAAAATATGAAGAGCATGGAACGGTCTGAAAAATAGGAGGAGGATAAAGCGGTGTTCAAAAACATGAAGAGCCTGAAAAGGTGTGACAAATATGAAGAGCTTCAAAAGGTGTCAAAAATATGAGGAGCATGAAACTGCCTCAAAAATAGGAGGAGCATGAAGCGGTGTTCAAAAATATGGAGAGCCTGAAAAGGTATGAAAAATATGAAGAGCTTCAAAAGGTGTCAAAAATATGAGGAACATGAAACGGTCTGAAAAACAGAAGGAGCATGAAGCGGTGTTTAAAAACATGAAGAGCCTGAAAAGGTGTGAAAAATATGAAGAGCTTCAAAAGGTTTGAAAAATATGAAGAGCAGGGAACGGTCTGAAAAATAGGAGGAGGATAAAGCGGTGTTCAAAAACATGAAGAACCTGAAAAGGTGTGACAAATATTAAGAGCTTCAAAAGGTGTCAAAAATATGAGGAGCATGAAACGGTCTCAAAAATAGGAGGAGCATGAATCAGTGTTCAAAAATATGGAGAGCCTGAAAAGGTATGAAAAATATGAAGAGCCCAAAACGTGTCAAAAATATGAGGAGCATGAAACGGTCTGAAAAATAAGAGGAGCATGAAACGGTGCTCAAAAATATGAAGAGCCTGGAATGGTGTGAAAAATATGAGAGCCCCAAAACGTGTCAAAAATATGAGGAGCATGAAATGGTCTGAAACATACGAGGAGCATGAAGTGGTGTTCAAAAACATAAAGAGCCTGAAAAGGTGTGAAATATATGAAGAGCATCAAAAGCTGTGAAAAATATGAGGAGCATGAAACGGTGTGAAAAATATGAGGATCATGAAGGGGTGTGCAAAAATATGATGAGCCTGAAAAGGTGTGAAAAATATGAAGAGCTTCAAAAGCTGTCAAGTATATGAGGAGCATGAAACGGTATGAAAAATAGTAGGAGCATGAAACGGTCTGAAAAATAGGATGAGCATGAAGCTTTGTTCAAAAAGATGAAGAGCCTGAAAAGGTGTGAAAAATATGAGGAACTTCAAAAGGTGTCAAAAATATGAGGAGCATGAAACGGTCTGGAAAATAGGAGAAGCTAGAAACGGTTTTAACAAACATGAAGAGAGTGAAAAGGTGTGAAATATATGAAGAGCTTCAAAAGGTGTCAAAAATATGAGGAGCATGAAACGGTCTGAAAAATAGGAGGAGCGTGAAATGGTGTTCAAAAACATAAAGAGCCTGAAATGGTGTGAAAAATATGAGGAACTTCAAAAGGTGTCAAAAATATGAGGAGCATGAAACGCTCTGAAAAATAGGAGGAGCATGAAGTGGTACTGAAAAACATGAAGACCTGAAAAGGTGTGAAATATATGAAGAGCTTCAAAAGGTGTCAAAAAAATGAGGAGCATGAAACGGTCTGAAAAATAGAAGGAGCAAGAAACGGTTTTAACAAACATGAAGAGCATGAAAAGCTGTGAAGAATATGAAGAGCTTCAAACGTGTGAAAAATATGAGGAGCATGAATCGGTTTGAAAAATAGAAGGAGCATGAAGTGGTGTTGAAAAACATGAAGATCTGAAAAGGAGTGAAAAATATGAAGAGCTTCATAAGGTGTCAAAAATATGAGGAGCATGAAACGGTCTGAAAAATAGGAGGAGCAAGAAACGGTTTTAACAAACATGAAGAGCGGGAAAAGGTGTGAAAAATATGAAGAGCTTCAAAAGGTGTCAAAAATATGAGGAGCATGAAACAGGCTGTAAAATAGGAGGAGCATGAAGCGGTGTCGAAAAACATGAAGAGCATGAAGAGTTGTGAAAAATAGGAAGAACTTCAAAAGGTGTCAAAAATATGAGGAGCATGAACGGTATGAAAAATAGGAGGATCATGAAGCCGTGTTGAAAAACATGAAGAGCCTGAAAACGTGTGAAAATTATGAAGAGCTTCAAAAGGTGTGAAATATATGAAGAGCTTCAAAAGGTGTCAAAAATGAGATAAGCATGAAATGGTCTGAAAGATAGGAGGGGCATGAAGTGGTGTTGAAAAACATGAAGAGCCTGAAAAGGTGTGAAAAATATGAAGAGCTTCAAATGGTGTGAAATACATGAGGAGCTTGAAACGGTCTGAAAAACAGGAGGAGCATGAAATCTTGTTGAAAAACATGAAGAGCCTGAAAACGTGTGAAAATTATGAAGAGCTTCAAAAGGTGTGAAATATATGAAGAGCTTCAAAAGGTGTCAAAAATGAGATGAGCATGAAATGGTCTGAAAGATAGGAGGGGCATGAAGCGGTGTTCAAAAATATGAAGAGCCTGGGATGGTGTGAAAAATATGAGAGCCCCAAAACGTGTCAAAAGTATGAGGAGCATGAAATGGTGTTGAAAAACATGAAGAGCCTGAAAAGGTGTGACAAATATGAAGAGCTTCAAAAGGTGTCAAAAATATGAGGAGCATGAAACGGTCTGAAAAATAGGAGGATCATGAAACGGTGTGAAAAACATGAAGAGCATGAAAAGGTGTAAAAAATATGAAGAGCTTCAAAAGGTGTGAAAAATATGAGGAGCATGAAACGGTCTGAAAAATAGGAAGAGCATGAAGCGGTGTTTAAAAACATGAAGAGCCTGAAAAGGTGTGAAAAATATGAAGAGCTTCAAAAGGTTTGATAAATATGAAGAGCATGGAACTGTCTGAAAAATAGGAGGAGGATAAAGCGGTGTCCAAAAACATGAAGAGCCTGAAAAGGTGTGACAAATATGAAGAGCTTCAAAAGGTGTCAAAAATATGAGGAGCATGAAACGGTCTCATAAATAGGAGGAGCATGAAGCAGTGTTCAAAAATATGGAGAGCCTGAAAAGGTATGAAAAATATGAACAGCTCAAAAGGTGTCAAAAATATGAGGAGCATGAAACGGTCTGAAAAATAGGAGGAGTATGAATTGGTGTTCAAAAATATGAAGAGCCTGGAATGGTGTGAAAAATATGAAGAGCCCAAAACGTGTCAAAAATATGAGGAGTATGAAACGGTCTGAAAAATAAGAGGAGCATGAAACGGTGTTCAAAAATATGAAGAGCCTGGAATGGTGTGAAAAATATGAGAGCCCCAAAACGTGTCAAAAATATGAGGAGCATGAAACGGTCTGAAACATACGAGGAGCATGAAGTGGTGTTCAAAAACATAAAGAGCCTGAAAAGGTGTGAAATATATGAAGAGCATTAAAAGGTGTGAAAAATATGAGGAGCATGAAACGGTGTGAAAAATATGAGGATCATGAAGCGGTGTGCAAAAACATGATGAGCCTGAAAAGGTGTGAAAAATATGAAGAGCTTCAAAAGCTGTCAAGTATATGAGGAGCATGAAACGGTATGAAAAATAGGAGGAGCATGAAACGGTCTGAAAAATAGGACGAGCATGAAGCTTTGTTCAAAAAGATGAAGAGCCTGAAAAGGTGTGAAAAAGATGAAGAGTTTCAAAGGTGTCAAAAATGAGATGAGCATGAAACGGTCTGAAAAATAGGAGGAGTATGAAGCTTTGTTCAAAAAGATGAAGAGCCTGAAAAGGTGTGAAAAATATGAAGAGCTTCAAAGCATGTGTAATATATGAGGAGCATGAACCCGTTTGAAAAATAGGAGGAGCATGAAGCGGTGTTCAAAAACATGAAGAGCCTGAAAAGGTGTGAAAAATATGAAAAGCCTAAAAACCTGTCAAAATTATGAAGAGCATGAAACGGTCTGAAAAATAGCAGGAGCATGAAGTGGTGTTGAAAAACATGAAGAGTCTGAAAACTTGTGAAAATATTAAGAACTTCAAAAATATGAAAAATATGAAGAGCTTGAAAAGGTGTGAAAAATATGAGGAGCTTCAAAAGGTGTCAAAATGAGATGAGCATGAATCGGTCTGAAAAATAGGAGGAGCATGAAGTGGTGTTGAAAAAATGAAAAGACTGAAAAGGTGTGAAATATATGAAGAGCTTCAAAAGGTGTAAAAATATGAGGAGAATGAAACGGTCTGCAAAATAGGAAGAGCATGAAATTGTGTTCAAAAACATGAAGAGCATGAAAAGGTGTGAAAAATATGAAGAGCTACCAAAATTGTCAAAAATATGAGGAGCATGATACGGTCTGAAAAATAGGATGAGCATGAAATGGTCTGAAAAATAGGAGGAGCATGAAACGGTCTGAAAAATAGGAGGAGCAAGAAACGGTGTTCAAGAACAAGAAGAGCGTGAAAAGGTGTGAAAAATATGAAGAGCTTCAAAAGGTGTGAAAAATATGAGGAGCATGAAATGGTCTGAAATATAGGAGGAGCAAGAAGCGGTGTTCAAAACCATGAAGAGCCTGAAAAGGTGTGAAAAAGATGAAGAGCTTCAAAAGCTGTCAAAAATATGAGGAGCATGAAATGGTCTGAAAAATAGGAGGAGAATGAAGCGGTGTTTAAAAACATGAAGGGCCTGAAAAGGTGTTGAAAAATATGAAGAGACTCAAAACTTGTCAAAAATATGAGGAGCATGAAACGGTCTGAAAAATAGGAGGAGCATGAAGCGGTGTTGAAAAACCTGAAGAGCCTGAAAAGTTGTGAAATATGTAAAGAGCTTCAAAAGGTGTCAAAAATATGAGGAGCATGAAACGGTCTGAAAAATAGGAGGAGCATGAAGCTGTGTTGAAAAACATGAAGAGCCTGAAAAGGTGTGAACAATATTAAGAGCTTCAAAAGGTGTCAAAAATATGTGGAGCAAGTAACGGTTGGAAAAATAGGAGGAGCATGAAGCGGTGTTCAAAAACATGAAGATCCTCAAAAGGTGTGAAAAATACGAAGAGCTTCAAAAGGTATGAAATACATGAGGAGTATGAAACCGTCTGAAAAATAGGAGGAGCATGAAGCGATGTTCAAAAACCTGAAGAGCCTGAAATGGTGTGAAAAATATGAAGAACTTCAAAAGGTGTCAAAAATATGAGGAGAATGAAACGGTCTGAAAATTAGGAGGAGCATGAAGCGGTGTTCAAATACATGAAGAGCGTGAAAATGTGTGAAAAATATGAAGAGCTTCAAAAAGTGTGAAAAATATGAGGAGCATGAAACGGTCTGAAAAATAGGAGAAGAATGAAGAGGTGTTTAAAAACATGAACAGCCTGAAAAGGTGTGAAATATATGAAGAACTTCAAAAGGTTTCAAAAATATGAGGAGCATGGAACGGTCTGAAACATAGCAGGAGCATGAAACGGTGTTGAAAAAGATGAAGAGCCAGAAAAGGTGTGAAAAATATGAAGAGCTTCAAAAAGTGTCAAAAATATGAGGAGCATGAAACGGTCTGAAAAATAGGAGGAGCATGAAAAGGTGTTGAAAAACATGAAGAGCCTGAAAATGTGTGAAAAATATGAAGAGCTTCAAAAGGTGTGAAAAATATGAAGAGCTTCAAAAGGTATGAAAAATATGAAGAGCTTCAAAAGGTGTCAAATATATGAGGAGCATGAAATGGTCTGAAAAATAGGAGGAGTATGAAGCGATTTTGAAAAACATGAAGAGTCTGAAAAGGTGTGAAATATATGAAGAGCTTCAAAAATTGTGAAATATAGGAGGAGAATGAAGCGGTGTTCAAAAACATGAAGAGCCTGAAAAGGTGTGAAATATATGAAGAGCTTCAAATGGTGTCAAAAATATGAGGAGCATGAAGCGGTGTTCAAAAACTTGAAGAGCTTGAAAAGGAGTGAAATATATGAAGAGCTTAAAAAGGTGTGAAATATAGGAGGAGCATGAAGTGGTGTTCAGAAACATGAAGAGCCTTAAAATGTGTGAAATATATGAAGAGCTTCTAAAGGTGTCAAAAATAAGAGGAGCATGAAACAGTCTGAAAATAGAAGGAGCATGAAACGGTGTTGAAAATCATGAAGAGCCTAAAAACTTGTGAAAAATATGAAGTGCTTCAAAAGGTGTGAAAAATATAAAGAGCTTCAAAAGGTGTCAAAATATGAGGAGCATGAAACGGTCTGAAAAATAGGAGGAGGATGAAGCGATGTTGAAAAACATGAAGAGTCTGAAAAGGTGTGAAATATATGAAGAGCTTCAAAAGGTGTCAGAAATATGAGGAGCATGAAATGGTCTGAAAAAAAGGAGGAGCTTGAAATGGTGTTGAAAAACAAGAAGAGCCTGAAAAGGTGTGAAAAATATGAAGAGCTTCAAAAGGTATGAAAAATATGAGGAGCATGAAACGGTCTGAAAAATAGGAGGAGTATTAAACGGTGTTCAAAAACATGAAAAGCCTGAAAATGTGTGAAAAATATTAAGAGCTTCAAAAGGTGTGAAAAATATAGGAGCATGAAGCGGTGTTCAAAAACATGAAGAGCCTGAAAAGGTGTGAAATATATGAAGAGCTCCAAAAGGTGTCAGAAATATGAGGAGCATGAAACAGTCTGAAAAAAAGGAGGAGCTTGAAATGGTGTTGAAAAACAAGAAGAGCCTGAAATGGTGTGAAAAATATGAAGAGCTTCAACAGGTGTGTAAAATATGAGGAGCATGAAACGTTCTGAAAAATAGGAGGAGCATGAAGCTTTGTTGACAAAAATGAAGAGCCTGAAATGGTGTGAAAAATATGAAGAGCTTCAAAAGGTGTCAAAAATTTGAGAAACATGAAACGGTCTGAAAAATAGGAGGAGAGTGAAGCGGTGTTCAAAAACATGAAGAGCTTGAAAAGGTGTGAAATATAAGAAGAGCTTCAAAAGGTGTGAAATATAGGAGGAGCATGAAGCGGTTTTCAGAAACAAGAAGAGCCTTAAAAGTTGTGAAATATATGAAGAGCTTCAAAAGGTGTCAAAAATATGAGGAGCATGAAATAGTCTGAAAAATAGGAGGAGCATGAAATGGTGTTGAAAAACATGAAGAGCATGAAAAGATGTGAAAAATATGAAGAGCTTCTAAAGGTGTCAAAAATAAGAGGAGCATGAAACAGTCTGAAAATAGGAGGAGCATGAAACGGTGTTGCAAAGCATGAAGAGCCTGAAAATGTGTGAAAAATATGGAGAGCTTCAAATTTGTCAAAAATATAACAGCATGAAACAGTCTGAAAATACGAGGAGCATGAAACGGTGTTGAAAAGCATGAAGAGCCTGAAAAGATGTGAAAAACATGAAGATCTTCAAAGGGTGAAATAATATGAGGAGCAAGAAACGGTCTGAAAAATAGGAGGAGCATGAAACGGTGTTGAAAAACATGAAGAGCCTGAAAATTTGGGAATAATATGAAGAGCTTCAAAAGGTGTCAAATATATGAGGAGCATGAAACGTTTTGAAAAATAGGAGTAGCATGAAGCGGTGTTCAAAAACGTGAAGAGCCTGAGAAGGTGTGAAAAATATGAACAACTTCAATGGTGTCAAAAATATGAGGAGCATGAAACGGTCTGAAATATAGGAAGAGCATGAAACGGTGTTGAATAACATGAAGAGCCTGGAATGGTATGAAAAATATGAAGAGCGTCAAAACGTGTCAAAAATATGAGGAGCATGAAACGGTCTGAAAAATAGGAGCAGCATGAAATGGTGTTCAAAAACATGAAGATCCTGAAAAGGTGTGAAAAATATGAAGAGCTTCAAAAGATGTGAAATATATGAGGAGCATGAAACGGTCTGAAAAATCGGAGGAGCATGAAGATCTGCTCAAAAACATGAAGATCCAGAAAAGGTGTGGAAAATATGAAGAGCTTCGAAAGGTGTGACAAATATGAGGAGCATGAAACGGTCTGAAAATTTGGAGGAGTACGAAATGTGCTGAAAAATAGTAGGATCATGAAACTGGCAGAAAAATAGGAGGATCATGAAGCCATGTAAAAAAACATGAAGAGCGTGAAAGGTTGTGAAAAATAGGAGGAGCTTCTAAATGTGTGAAAAATATGAGGAGCATGAAACGGTCTGATAAACAGGAGGAGCGTGAAGCGATGTTCAAAAACATGAAGGGCCTGAAAAGGTGTGAAAAATATAAAGAGCTTCAATAGGTTTCAAAAATATGAGGAGCATGAAACGTTCTGAAAAATAGGAGGAGCATAAAACGTTGTTGAAATACATGAAGAGCATGAAAAGGTGTGAAAAATATGAAGGGCTTCAAAAGGTTTCAAAATTATGACGAGCATGAAATGGCCTGAAAAATACGAGGAGCATGAACCAGTCTGAAAAATAGGAGGAGCATGAAACGGTGTTGAAAAACATGAAGTGCCTGTAAAGGTGTGAAAAATATGAAGAGATAAAAAATGTGTCAAAAATATGAGAAGCATGAAACAATCTGAAAAATAGGAGGAGAATGAAATGGTGTTGAAATCATGAAGAGCCTGAAAAGGTGTGAAAAATACGAAGAGCTTCAAAAGGTGTCAAACATATGAGGAACATGAAACGGTCTGAAAAACAGGAGGAGCATGAAGCGGTGTTGAAAAACATGAAGCGTCTAAAAAGGTGTGAAAAATATGGAGACCATCAAAGGGTGTCAAAATATGAGGAGTGTGAAACTTTGTTGAAAAACATGACAAGCATGAAAAGGTGTGAAAAATATGAAGATTTTCAAAAGGTGTCAAAAATATGAGAAGCATGAAATGGTCTGAAAAATATGAGGAGCATGAAACGGTGTTGAAAATACACGAAGAGCATGAAAAGGTGTGAAAAATATGAAGAGCTTCAAAAGCTTTCAAAAATAGGAGAAGCATGAAACGGTCTGAAAAGTAAGAGGAACATGAAACGGTGTGAAAAAACATGAAGAGTTTCAAAAGGTGTCAAAAATATGAGGAGCATGAAACGGTCTGAAAAATATGAGAAGCATGAAACGGTCTGAAATATAAGACGAGCATGAAACGTTGTTGAAAAACATGAAGTGCATGAAAAGGTTTGAAAAATATGAAGAGCTTCAAAATTTGTCAAAAATATGAGGAGCATGAAACTGAATGAAAAATAGGAGGAGCATGAAAAAGTGTTGAGAAACATGATGAGCATGAAGAGGTGTGAAAAATATGAAGAGCTTCAAAACGTGTCAAAGATATGAGGAGCATGAAACTCTCTGAAAAATAGGAGAAGCATGAAAAGTTTTGAAAAACATGAAGCGCATGAAAAGGTGTGAAAAATATGAAGAGCTTCAAAAGGGGTCAAAAATATGAGGAGCATGAAACGGTCTGAAATATATGTGGAGCATGAAACGGTCTGAAAAATATGAGGAGCATGAAACGGTCTGAAAATTAGGAAGAGCAGGAAGCGGTGTTGAAAAGCATGAAGAGCATGAGAAGGTGTTGAATAACATGAAGAGCATGAAAAAGCTTGAAAAATATTAAGATCTTCAAAAGGTGTCAAAAACATGAGGAGGATGAAACGGTCTGAAAAATAGGAGTAGCATGAATCAGTGTTGAAAAACAAGAAGAGCCTGAAAAGGTGTGAAAAATATGAAGAGCTTCAAAAGGTGTCAAAAATATGAGTAGAATGAAACGGTCTGAAAATTAGGAGGAGCATGAAGCGGTGTTGAAAAACAAGAAGAGCCTGTAAAGGCGTGAAAAATATGAAGAGCTTCAAAAGGTGTGAAAAAGAAGAGGAGCATGAAGCGCTGTTCAAAAACATGAAGAGCTTGAAAAGGTGTGAAATATATGAAGATCTTCAAAAGGTGTGAAAAATAGGAGGAGCATGAAGCGGTGTTGAAAAATATGAAGACCCTGAATAGATGTGAAAAACATGAAGAGGTTCAAAATGTGTCAAAAATATGAGGAGCATGAAACGGTCTGAATAAAAGGAGGAGCATGAAACGATGTTCAAAAACATGAAGAGCGTGAAAATGTGTGAAAAACATGAAGAGCTTCAAAAAGTGTGAAAAATATGAGGAGCATGAAACCGTCTGAAAAATAGGAGAAGAATGAAGAGGTGTTTAAAAACATGAAGAGCCTGAAAAGGTGTGAAATATATGAAGAACTTCAAAAGGTTTCAAAAATATGAGGAGCATGGAACGGTCTGAAACATAGCAGGAGCATGAAACGGTGTTGAAAAAGATGAAGAGCCAGAAAAGGTGTGAAAAATATGAAGAGCTTCAAAAAGTGTCAAAAATATGAGGAGCATGAAACGGTCTGAAAAATAGGAGGAGCATGAAAAGGTGTTGAAAAACATGAAGAGCCTGAATATGTGTGAAATATATGAAGAGTTTCAAAAGGTGTGAAAAATATGAAGAGCTTCAAAAGGTATGAAAAATATGAAGAGCTTCAAAAGGTATCAAATATATGAGGAGCATGAAATGGTCTGAAAAATAGGAGGAGTATGAAGCGATGTTGAAAATCATGAAGAGTCTGAAAAGGTGTGAAATATATGAAGAGCTTCAAAAATTGTGAAATATAGGAGGAGCATGAAGCGGTGTTCAAAAACATGAAGAGCCTGAAAAGGTGTGAAATATATGAAGAGCTTCAAATGGTGTCAAAAATATGAGGAGCATGAAGCGGTGTTCAAAAACTTGAAGAGCTTGAAAAGGAGTGAAATATATGAAGAGCTTAAAAAGGTGTGAAATATAGGAGGAGCATGAAGCGGTGTTCAGAAACATGAAGAGCCTTAAAATGTGTGAAATATATGAAGAGCTTCTAAAGGTGTCAAAAATAAGAGGAGCATGAAACAGTCTGAAAATAGAAGGAGCATGAAACGGTGTTGAAAAACATGAAGAGCCTAAAAACTTGTGAAAAATATGAAGTGCTTCAAAAGGTGTGAAAAATATAAAGAGCTTCAAAAGGTGTCAAAATATGAGGAGCATGAAACGGTCTGAAAAATAGGAGGAGGATGAAGCGATGTTGAAAAACATGAAGAGTCTGAAAAGGTGTGAAATATATGAAGAGCTTCAAAAAGTGTCAGTAATATGAGGAGCATGAAACGGTCTGAAAGATAGGAGGAGCATGAAACGGTGTTGAAAAACCTGAAGAAAAGGAAAAGGTGAGAAATATATGAAGAGCTTCAAAAGGTGTGAAAAATATGAGGAGCATGAAACGGTCTGAAAAATAGGAGGAGTATTAAACGGTGTTCAAAAACATGAAAAGCCTGAAAATGTGTGAAAAATATTAAGAGCTTCAAAAGGTGTGAAAAATATAGGAGCATGAAGCGGTGTTCAAAAACATGAAGAGCCTGAAAAGGTGTGAAATATATGAAGAGCTCCAAAAGGTGTCAGAAATATGAGGAGCATGAAACAGTCTGAAAAAAAGGAGGAGCTTGAAATGGTGTTTAAAAACAAGAAGAGCCTGAAATGGTGTGAAAAATATGAAGAGCTTCAACAGGTGTGTAAAATATGAGGAGCATGAAACGTTCTGAAAAATAGGAGGAGTATGAAGCTTTGTTGACAAAAATGAAGAGCCTAAAATGGTGTGAAAAATATGAAGAGCTTCAAAAGGTGTCAAAAATTTGAGAAGCAAGAAACGGTCTGAAAAATAGGAGGAGCGTGAAGCGGTGTTCAAAAACATGAAGAGCTTGAAAAGGTGTGAAATATAAGAAGAGCTTCAAAAGGTGTGAAATATAGGAGGAGCATGAAGCGGTGTTCAGAAACATGAAGAGCCTTAAAAGTTGTGAAATATATGAAGAGCTTCAAAAGGTGTCAAAAATTGAGGAGCATGAAATAGTCTGAAAAATAGGAGGAGCATGAAATGGTGTTGAAAAACATGAAGAGCCTGAAAATGTGTGAAAAATATGGAGAGCTTCAAAAGGTGTCAAAAATATAACAGCATGAAACAGTCTGAAAATACGAGGAGCATGAAACGGTGTTGAAAAGCATGAAGAGCCTGAAAAGGTGTGAAAAACATGAAGAGCTTCAAAGGGTGAAATAATATGAGGAGCATGAAACGGTCTGAAAAATAGGAGGAGCATGAAACGTGCTGAAAAATAGTAGGAGCATGAAACTGGCAGAAAAATAGGAGGATCATGAAGCCGTGTAAAAAAACATGAAGAGCGTGAAAGGCTGTGAAAAATAGGAGGAGCTTCAAAATGTGTGAAAAATATGAGGAGCATGAAATGGTCTGAAAAACAGGAGAAGAATGAAGAGGTGTTTAAAAACATGAAGAGCCTGAAAAGGTGTGAAATATATGAAGAACTTCAAAAGGTTTCAAAAATATGAGGAGCATGAAACGGTCTCAAAAATATGAGGAGCATGAAGCACTGTTGAAAATCATGAAGAGCCTGAAAAGGTGTGAATAAAATAAAGAGATTCAAAAGGTGTCAAACATATGAGGAGCATGAAAATGTGTTGAAAAACAAGAAGAGCATGAAAAGGTGTGAAAAATATGAGGAGCATGAAAAGGTCTGAAAAATAGGAGGAGCATGAAATGTTGTTGAAAAACATGAAGAGCATGAAAAGGTGTGAAAAATCTGAAGAGCTTCAAAAGGTGTCAATAATAAGAGGTGCATGAAACAGTCTGAAAAATAGGAGGAGCATGAAACGATCTGAAAAATAGGAGGAGCATGAAACGGTGTTGAAAAACCTGAAGAACAGGAAAAGGTGAGAAATATATGAAGAGCTTCAAAAGGTGTGAAAAATATGAGGAGCATGAAACGGTCTGAAAAACAGGAGGAGCATTAAACGGTGTTCAAAAACATGAAGAGCCTGAAAATGTGTGAAAAATATTAAGAGCTTCAAAAGGTGGGAAAATATGAGGAGCATGAAGCGGTGTTCAAAAACATGAAGAGCTTGAAAAGGTGTGAAATATATGAAGATCTTCAAAAGGTGTGAAAAATAGGAGGAGCATGAAGCGGTGTTCAAAAACATGAAGAGCCTGAAAAGGTGTGAAATATATGAAGAGCTTCAAAAGGTGTCAGAAATATGAGGAGCATGAAACAGTCTGAAAAATAGGAGGAGCTTGAAATGGTGTTGAAAAACAAGAAGGGCCTGAAATGGTGTGAAAAATATGAAGAGCTTCAACAGGTTTGTAAAAGATGAGGAGCATGAAACGGTCTGAAAAATAGGAGGAGCATGAAGCTTTGTTGACAAAAATGAAGAACATGAAAAGGTGTGAAAAATATGAAGAGCTTCAAAAGGTGTCAAAAATAAGAGGAGCATGAAACAGTCTGAAATAGGAGGAGCATGAAACGGTGTTGCAAAGCATGAAGAGCCTGAAAAGGTGTGAAAAATATGGAGAGCTTCAAAAGGTGTCAAAAATATAACAGCATGAAACAGTCTGAAAATACGAGGAGCATGAAACGGTGTTGAAAAGCATGAAGAGCCTGAAAAGGTGTGAAAAACATGAAGAGCTTCAAAGGGTGAAATAATATGAGGAGCATGAAACGGTCTGAAAAATAGGAGGAGCATGAAACGTGCTGAAAAATAGTAGGAGCATGAAACTGGCAGAAAAATAGGAGGATCATGAAGCCGTGTAAAAAAACATGAAGAGCGTGAAAGGTTGTGAAAAATAGGAGGAGCTTCAAAATGTGTGAAAAATATGAGGAGCATGAAATGGTCTGAAAAACAGGAGAAGAATGAAGAGGTGTTTAAAAACATGAAGAGCCTGAAAAGGTGTGAAATATATGAAGAACTTCAAAAGGTTTCAAAAATATGAGGAGCATGAAACGGTCTCAAAAATATGAGGAGCATGAAGCACTGTTGAAAATCATGAAGAGCCTGAAAAGGTGTGAATAAAATAAAGAGATTCAAAAGGTGTCAAACATATGAGGAGCATGAAAAAGTGTTGAAAAACAAGAAGAGCATGAAAAGGTGTGAAACATATGAGGAGCATGAAAAGGTCTGAAAAATAGGAGGAGCATGAAATGTTGTTGAAAAACATGAAGAGCATGAAAAGGTGTGAAAAATCTGAAGAGCTTCAAAAGGTGTCAATAATAAGAGGTGCATGAAACAGTCTGAAAAATAGGAGGAGCATGAAACGATCTGAAAAATAGGAGGAGCATGAAACGGTGTTGAAAAACCTGAAGAACAGGAAAAGGTGAGAAATATATGAAGAGCTTCAAAAGGTGTGAAAAATATGAGGAGCATGAAACGGTCTGAAAAACAGGAGGAGCATTAAACGGTGTTCAAAAACATGAAGAGCCTGAAAATGTGTGAAAAATATTAAGAGCTTCAAAAGGTGGGAAAATATGAGGAGCATGAAGCGGTGTTCAAAAACATGAAGAGCTTGAAAAGGTGTGAAATATATGAAGATCTTCAAAAGGTGTGAAAAATAGGAGGAGCATGAAGCGGTGTTCAAAAACATGAAGAGCCTGAAAAGGTGTGAAATATATGAAGAGCTTCAAAAGGTGTCAGAAATATGAGGAGCATGAAACAGTCTGAAAAATAGGAGGAGCTTGAAATGGTGTTGAAAAACAAGAAGGGCCTGAAATGGTGTGAAAAATATGAAGAGCTTCAACAGGTTTGTAAAAGATGAGGAGCATGAAACGGTCTGAAAAATAGGAGGAGCATGAAGCTTTGTTGACAAAAATGAAGAACATGAAAAGGTGTGAAAAATATGAAGAGCTTCAAAAGGTGTCAAAAATTTGAGAAGCATGAAACGGTCTGAAAAATACGAGGAGCATACAGCGGTGTTCAAAAACATGAAGAGCCTGACAGGTGTGAAAAGTATGAAGAGCTTCAAAAAGTGTGAAAAATATGAAGAGCTTCAAAAAGTGTGAAAAATATGAGGAGCATGAAATGGTCTGAAAAACAGGAGAAGAATGAAGAGGTGTTTAAAAACATGAAGAGCCTGAAAAGGTGTGAAATATATGAAGAACTTCAAAAGGTTTCAAAAATATGAGGAGCATGAAACGGTCTGAAACATAGGAGAAGCATGAAGCAGTGTTCAAAAACATGAAGAGCATGAAAAGGTGTGAAGAAAATGAAGAGTTTCAAAAGTTGACATAAATATGAGGAGAATGAAACGGTCTGAAAAATATGAGGAGCATGAAACGGTGCTGAAAAAGATGAAGAGCCTGAAAAGGTGTGAAAAATATGAAGAGCTTCAAAAAGTGTCAAAAATATGAAGAGAATGAAACGGTCCGAAAAATAGGAGGAGCATGAAAAGGTGTTGAAAAACATGAAGAGGGTGAAAATATGTGTAAAATATGAAGAGCTTCAAAAGGTGTTAAAAATATGAAGAGCTTCAAAAGTTGTGAAAAATATGAAGAGCTTCAAAAGGTGTCAAATATATGAGAAGCATGAAACGGTCTGAAAAACAGGAGGAGTATGAAGCGATGTTGAAAAACATGAAGAGTCTGAAAAGGTGTGAAATATATGAAGAGCTTCAAAAGGTGTGAAATATAGGAGGAGCATGAAGCGGTGTTCAAAAATATGTAGAGCCTTAAAAGGTGTGAAATATATTAAGAGCTTCAAAAGGTGTCAAAAATAAGAGGAGCATCAAACAGTCTCAAAATAGGAGGAGCATGAAACGGTGTTGAAAAGCATGAAGAGTCTGAAAATATGTGAAAATATGGAGAGCTTCAAAAGGTGTCAGAAATATGAGGAGCATGAAACGGTCTGAAAAATAGGAGGAGCATGAAACGGTGTTGAAAAACATGAACAGCCTTAAAACTTGTGAAAAATATGAAGAGCTTCAAAAGGTGTGAAAATATGAGGAGCATGAAACTGTCTGAAAAATAGGAAGAGCATGAAGGGGTGCTGAATAACATGAAGATCTTGAAAAGGTGTGAACAATATTAGGAGCATGAAACGGTCCCAAAAATATGAGGAGCATGAAGCGGTGTTGAAAATCATGAGGAGCCTGAAAAGGTGTGAATAAAATGAAGAGATTCAAAAGGTGTCAAACATATGAGGAGCATGAAACTGTGTTGAAAAACAAGAAGAGCATGAAAAGGTGTGAAAAATATGAGGAGCATGAAAAGGTCTGAAAAATAGGAGGAGCATGAAATGTTGTTGAAAAACATGAAGAGCATGAAAAGGTGTGAAAAATATGAAGAGCTTCAAAAGGTGTCAGTAATAAGAGGTGCATGAAACAGTCTGAAAAATATGAGGAGCATGAAACGGTCTGAAAAATAGGAGGAGCATGAAATGGTGTTCAAAACATGAAGAGCCTGAAAAGGTGTGAAAAATATGAAGAGCTTCAAAGGTATCAAAAATATGAGGAGCATGAAACGGTCTGAAAAATAGGAAGAGCATGAAACGGAGTTGAAAAACCTGAAGAACAGGAAAAGGTGAGAAATATATGAAGAGCTTCAAAAGGTATCAAATATATGAGGAGCATGAAACGGTCTGAAAAATAGGAGGAGCATGAAGCTTTGTTGAGAAAAATGAAGAACATGAAAAGATGTGAAAAATATGAAGAGCTTCAAAAGGTGTTAAAAATTTGAGAAGCATGACACGGTCTGAAAAATACGAGAAGCATGAAGCGATGTTGAAAAACATGAAGAGCCTGAAAAGTTGTGAAATAAATGAAGAGCTTCAAAACGTGTCAAAAATATGAGGAGCATGAAACGGTCTGAAAAATAGAGGGAGCATGAAGCGGTGTTGAAAAATATGAAGACCCTGAATAGGTGTGAAAAATATGAAGAGGTTCAAAAGGTGTCAAAAATATGAGGAGCATGAAACGGTCTGAATAAAAGTAAGAGCATGAAACGATGTTCAAAAACATGAAGAGCCTGAAAAAGTGTGAAAAATATGAAGAGATTCAAAAAGTGTGAAAAATATGAAGAGCTTCAAAAAGTGTGAAAAATATGAGGAGCATGAAATGGTCTGAAAAACATGAGAAGAATGAAGAGGTGTTTAAAAACATGAAGAGCCTGAAAAGGTGTGAAATATATGAAGAACTTCAAAAGGTTTCAAAAATATGAGGAGCATGAAACGGTCTGAAACATAGGAGGAGCATGAAGCAGTGTTCAAAAACATGAAGAGCATGAAAAGGTGTGAAGAAAATGAAGAGTTTCAAAAGTTGACATAAATATGAGGAGAATGAAACGGTCTGAAAAATATGAGGAGCATGAAACGGTGTTGAAAAAGATGAAGAGCCTGAAAAGGTGTGAAAAATATGAAGAGCTTCAAAAAGTGTCAAAAATATGAAGAGAATGAAACGGTCCGAAAAATAGGAGGAGCATGAAAAGGTGTTGAAAAACATGAAGAGCGTGAAAATATGTGTAAAATATGAAGAGCTTCAAAAGGTGTGAAATATATGAAGAGCTTCAAAAGGTGTGAAAAATATGAAGAGCTTCAAAAGGTGTCAAATATATGAGGAGCAAGAAAAGGTCAGAAAAATAGGAGGAGTATGAAGCGATGTTGAAAAACATGAAGAGTCTGAAAAGGTGTGAAATATATGAAGAGCTTTAAAAGGTGTGAAATATAGGAGGAGCATGAAGCGGTGTTCAAAAACATGAAGAGCCTGAAAAGGTGTGAAATATATGAAGAGCTTCAAAAGGTGTCAAAAATAAGAGGAGCATGAAGCGGTGTTCAAAAACATGAAGAGCTTGAAAAGGTGTGAAATATATGAAGAGCTTCAAAAAGTGTGAAATATAGGAGGAGCATGAAGGGGTGTTCAGAAACTTGAAGAGCCTTAAAAGGTGTGAAATATATGAAGAGCTTCAAAAGGTGTCAAAAACATGAGGAGCATGAAACGGTCTGAAAAATAGGAGGATCATGAAACTGTCTGAAAAATATGACGAGCATGAAACGGGCTGAAAAATAGGAGGAGCAACAAGCGGTGTTGAAATACATGAAGAGCCTGAAAAGGTCTGAAATACATGAAGAGCTTCAAAAGGTGTCAAAATATGAGTAGCATAAAATGGTCTCAAAAATATGGGGAGCATGAAGCGGTGTTGAAAATCATGAAGAGCCTGAAAAAGGTGTGAAATACATGAAGAGCTTCAAAAGGTGTCAAAATATGAGTAGCATAAAACGGTCTCAAAAATATGGGGAGCATGAAGCGGTGTTGAAAATCATGAAGAGCCTGAAAAGGTGTGAATAATATGAAGAGATTCAAAAGGTGTCAAACATATGAGGAGCATGAAAGTGTGTTGAAAAACATGAAGAGCCTGAAAAGGTGTGAAAAATATGAGGAGCTTCAAAAGTTGTCAAAAATATGAGGAGCATGAAACGGTCTGAAAAATAGGAGGAGCATGAAATGGTGTTCAAAACATGAAGAGCCTGAAAAGGTGTGAAAAATATGAAGAGCTTCAAAGGTATCAAAAATATGAGGAGCATGAAACGGTCTGAAAAATAGGAAGAGCATGAAGCGGTGTAGAATAACATGAAGATCTTGAAAAGGTGTGAACAATATTAGGAGCATGAAACGGTCTCAAAAATATGAGGAGCATGAAGCGGTGTTGAAAATCATGAAGAGCCTGAAAAGGTGTGAATAATATGAAGACATTCAAAAGGTGTCAAACATATGAGGAGCATGAAACTGTGTTGAAAAACAAGAAGAGCATGAAAAGGTGTGAAAAATATGAGGAGCATGAAAAGGTCTGAAAAATAGGAGGAGCATGAAATGTTGTTGAAAAACATGAAGAGCATGAAAAGGTGTGAAAAATATGAAGAGCTTCAAAAGGTGTCAATAATAAGAGGTGCATGAAACAGTCTGAAAAATAGGAGGAGCATGAAACGATCTGAAAAATAGGAGGAGCATGAAACGGAGTTGAAAAACCTGAAGAACAGGAAAAGGTGAGAAATATATGAAGAGCTTCAAAAGGTGTGAAAAATAAGAGGAGCATGAAGCGGTGTTGAAAATCATGAAGAGCCTGAAAACGTGTGAGAAATATGAAGAGCTTCAAAAGGTGTCAAAAATATGAAGAGCTTCAAAAGGTGTCAAAAATGAGAGGAGTATGAAGCGGTCTCAAAAATAGGAGGCGCATGAAACGGTGTTCAAAAACATGAAGAGCCTGAAAAGTTGTGAAAAATATGAAGAGCTTCAAAAGGTTTCAAAAATGAGATGAGCATGAAACGGTCTGAAAAATAGGAGGAGCATGAAGCGGTGTTGAAACACATGAAGAGCCTGAAAAGGTGTGAAAAATATGAAGAGCTTCAAAAGGTGTCAAAAATGAGATGAGCATGAAAAGGTCTGAAAAATAGGACGAGCCTGAAGCGGTGTTGAAACACATGACGAGCCTGAAAAGGTGTGAAAAATATGAAGAGCTTCAAAAGGTGTGAAATACATGAGGAGCATGAAACTCTCTGAAAAATAGTAGGAGCATGAAGTGGTGTTCAAAAATATGAACAGCCTGAAAAGGTGTGAAAAATATGAAGAGCTTCAAAATGTGTGAAATATATGAGGATCATGACGCGGTCTAAAAAATAGGAGGAGCATGAAGCGATGTTCAAAAACGTGAAGAGCCTGAAAAGGTGTGAAAAATAAGAAGAGCTTTAAAAGATGTCAAAAATGAGATGAACATGAAGCGGTCTGAAAAGTAGGAGGAGCATAAAGTGGTGTTTAAAAAATGAAGAGCCTGAAAAGGTGTGAAAATTATGAATAGCTTCTAAAGGTGTCAGAAATATGAGGAGCATGAAACGGTCTGAAAAATAGGAGGAGCAGAAAGTGGTGTTGAAAAACATGAAGAGCCTGAAAAAGTGTGAAAAATATGAAGAGCTTCAAAAGGTGTGAAATACATGAGGAGCATGAAACGGTCTGAAAAATAGGAGGAGCATGAAGCGGTGTTCAAAAACATGAAAAGTCTGAAAAGTGTGAAAAATATGAAGAGCTTCAAAAGGTGTCAAAAATATGAGGAGCATGAAACAGTCTGAAAAATAGGAGGAGAATGAAGCTGTGTTGAAAAACATGAAGAGCCTGAAAAGGTGTGAAAAATATGAAGAGCTTCAAAAGGTGTAAAATATATGAGGAGCATGAAACGGTGTTCAAAAACATGAAGAGGCTGAAAAGTTGTGAGGAATATGAAGAGTTTCAAAAGGTGTAAAAAAAAATATGAGGAGCATGAAACGGTCTGAAAAATAGGAGGAGCATGAAGCGGTGTTGAAAAACATGAAGCCTGAAAAGGTGTGAAAAATATGAAGAGTTTCAAAAGATGTGAAAAATATGAAGCACTTCAAAAGGTGTCAAAAATATGAGGAGCCTGAATAGGTCTGAAAAATAGAAGAGGCATGAAGTTGTGTTGAAAAACATGAAGAGAATGAAAAGGTGTGAAAAATATGAAGACCTTCAAAAGGTGTCAAAAATATGAGGAGCATGAAACGGCCTGAAATTTCGGAGGAGCATGAAGCGGTGTTCAAAAATATGAAGAACCTGAAAAGGTGTGAAAAATATGAAGAGCTTCAAAAGCTGTGAATAATATGAAAAGCATGAAACGGTCTGAAAATTAGGAGGAGCATAAAGCGGTGTTCAAAATCATGAAGAGCCTGAAAATGTGTGAAAAATATGAACAGCTTCACAAGGTGTGAAATACATGAGGAGCATGAAACGGTCTGAAAAATAGGAGGAGCATTAGGCGGTGTTGAAAAACATGAAGAGCCTGAAAAGGTTTGAAAAATATGAAGAGCTTCAATAGTTGTTAAAAATAGGAGGAGCATGAAGCATTGTTCAGAAACATGAAAAGCGTGAAAATGTGTGAAAAATATGAAGAGCTTCAAAAGTTGTCAAAAATATGAGGAGCATGAAATGGTCTGAAAAATAAGAGGAGCATGAAACGCTATTCAAAAAAATGAAGAGACTGAAATGGTGTGAAAAATATGAAGAGCTTCAAAAGGTGTGAAAAATATGAGGAGCATGAAACGTTCAGAAATATAGGAGGAGCATGAAGTGGTGTTGGAAAACATGAAGAGCCTGAAAAAGTGTGAAAAAATGAAGAGTTTCTAAAAGTGTCAAAAATATGAATAGCATAAAACGGTCTGAAAAATAGGAGGAGCATGAAGCGGTGTTCAAAAACATGAAGAGCCTGAAAATGTGTGAAAATTATGAAAAGCTTCAAAAGGTGTGAAATACATGAGCAGCATGTAAAGTTCTGAAAAATAGGAAGAGCATGAGGCGGTGTTGAAAAACATGAAGAGCCTGAAAAGGTGTGAAAAATATGAAGAGCTTCAAAAGGTGCCAAAAATATGAGGAGCATGAAACGGTCTGAGAAATAGGAGGAGCATGAAACGCTTTTTAAAAACATGAAGAGCCTGAAATTGTGTCAAAAATATGAAGAGCTTCAAAAGTGTGAAATACATGAGGAGCATAAAACGATCTGAAAAATAGGAGGAGCATGAAGCGGTGTTCAAAAATCTGAAGAGCCTGAAAAGGTGTGAAATATATGAAGAGCTTCAAAAGGTGTGAAACATAGGAGGAGCATGAAGCGGTGTTCAAAAACATGGAAAGCCTGAAAAGGTGTGAAAAATATGAAGAGCTTCAAAAGGTGTCAAAAATATGAGGAGCATGAAATGGTCTGAAAAATAGAAGGAGCATGAAAGGGTGTTCAAAAACATGAAGAGCCTGAAAAGGTGTGAAAAATATGAAGAGCTTTAAAACGTATCAAAAATATGAGAAGCATTAAACGGTCTGAACAATAGGAGGAGCAAGAAGCGGTGTTGAAAAACATAAAGAGCATGAAAACGTATGAAGCATATGAAAAGCTTCAAAAGGTGTGAAAAATATGAAGAGCTTCAAAAGGTGTCAAAAATGAGATGAGCATGAAACGGTCTGAAAAATAGGTGGAGCCTGCTGTGGTGTTGAAAAACATGAAGAGCCTGAAAAGGTGTGAAAGATATGAAGAGCTTCAAAAGGTCTCAAAAATATGAGGAGCATGAAACGGTCTGAAAAATAGGAGGAGCATGATGCGGTGTTGCAAAACATGAAGAGCCTGAAAAGGTGTGAAAAATATGAAGAGCTTCAAAAGGTGTCAAAAATATGAGGAGCATGAAACGGTCTGAAAAATAGGAGGAGCAGAAAGTGGTGTTGAAAAATATAAAGAGCCTGAAAAGGTGTGAAGAATATGAAGAGCTTCAAAAGGTGTCTAAAATATGAGGAGCATGAAACGGTCTCAAAAATAGGAGGAGCATGAAGCGGTGTTGAAAAATATGAAGAGTCTGAAAAGGTGTGAAAAATATGAAGAGCTTCAAAAGTTGTGAAATATATAAGGAGCATGAAAAGGTCTTAAATATAGGAGGAGCATGAAGCGGTGTTGAAAAACATGAAGAGCCTGAAAAGGTGTGAAAAATATGAAGAGCTTCAAAAAGTGTCAGAAATATGAGGAGCAATAAACGGTGTGAAAAATAGGAGGACCCTGTGGCGGTGTTCAAAAACATGAAAAGCCTGAAAAGGTGTGAAAAATATGAAGAGCTTCAAATGGTGTCAAAAATATGAGGAGCATGAAACGGTCTGAAAAAAAGGAGGAGCATGAAGCGGTGTTCAAAAACCTGAAGAGCCTGAAAAGGTGTCAAATATATGAGGAGCATGAAACGGTCTGAAAAATAGGAGGAACATGAAGCGATGTTCAAATTCATGAGATTCTGAAAAGGTGTGAAAACTATGAAGAGCTTCAAAAGGTGTCAAAAATATGAACACCATGAAACTATCTGAAAAATAAGAGGAGTATGAAGCGGTGTTCAAAACATGAAGTGCCTGAAAAGGTGTGAAAAATATGAAGAGCTTCAAAAGGTGTGAAGTACATGAGGAGCATGAAAAGGTCTGAAAAATAGGAGGAGCATGAAGCGGTGTTCACAAACATGAAGAGCCTGAAAAACTGTGAAAAATATGAAGACCTTCAAATGGTTTGAAAAATATGAAGACCTTGAAAAGGTGTGAGGTATATGAAGAGCTTCAAAAGGTGTGAAAAATAGGAGGAGCATGAAGCGGTGTTGAAAAACATAAAGAGCATGAAAACTTGTGAAAATTATGAAGAGCTTCAAAAGGTGTGAAAAATATGAACAGCTTCAAAAAGTGTCAAAAATGAGATCAGGATGAAGCGGTCTGAAATATAAGAGGAGCATGAAGTGTTGTTGAATAACATGAAGAGCCTGAAAAGGTGTGAAAATATGAAGAGCTTCAAAAGGTGTGAAATACATGAGGAGCATTAAACGGTCTGAAAAATAGGAGGAGCATGAAGCAGTGTTGAAAAACATGAAGAGCCTGAAAAGGTGTGAAAAATATGAAGAGCTTCAAAAGGTATGAAATACAGGAGGAGCATTAAACGGTCTGAAAAATAGGAGGAGCATGAAGCGGTGTTAAAAAACATGAAGAGCCTGAAAAGGTGTGAAAAATATGAAGAGCTACAAAAGGTGTGAAATATAGGAGGAGCATGAAGAGGTGTTCAAAAACATGAAGAGCCTGAAAAGGGGTGAAAAATGTAAAGAGCTTCAAAAGGTGTCAAAAATATGAGGAGCATGAAATGGTCTGAAAAATAGAAGGAGCATGAAAGGGTGTTCAAAAACATGAAGAGCCTGAAAAGGTGTGAAAAATATGAAGAGCTTTAAAACGTATCAAAAATATGAGAAGCATTAAACGGTCTGAACAATAGGAGGAGCAAGAAGCGGTGTTGAAAAACATAAAGAGCATGAAAACGTATGAAGCATATGAAGAGCTTCAAAAGGTGTGAAAAATATGAAGAGCTTCAAAAGCTGTCAAAAATGAGATGAGCATGAAACGGTCTGAAAAATAGGTGGAGCATGCAGTGGTGTTGAAAAACATGAAGAGCCTGAAAAGGTGTGAAAGATATGAAGAGCTTCAAAAGGTCTCAAAAATATGAGGAGCATGAAACGGTCTGAAAAATAGGAGGAGCATGATGCGGTGTTGCAAAACATGAAGAGCCTGAAAAGGTGTGAAAAATATGAAGAGCTTCAAAAGGTGTCAAAAATATGAGGAGCATGAAACGGTCTGAAAAATAGGAGGAGCAGAAAGTGGTGTTGAAAAATATAAAGAGCCTGAAAAGCTGTGAAGAATATGAAGAGCTTCAAAAGGTGTCTAGAATATGAGGAGCATGAAACGGTCTCAAAAATAGGAGGAGCATGAAGCGGTGTTGAAAAATATGAAGAGTCTGAAAAGGTGTGAAAAATATGAAGAGCTTCAAAAGTTGTGAAATATATAAGGAGCATGAAACGGTCTTAAATATAGGAGGAGCATGAAGCGGTGTTGAAAAACATGAAGAGCCTGAAAAGGTGTGAAAAATATGAAGAGCTTCAAAAAGTGTCAGAAATATGAGGAGCAATAAACGGTGTGAAAAATAGGAGGACCCTGTGGCGGTGTTCAAAAACATGAAAAGCCTGAAAAGGTGTGAAAAATATGAAGAGCTTACAAAGTTGTCAAAAATATGAGGAGCATGAAACGTTCTGAAAAATAGGAGGAGCATGAAGCTGTGTTCAAAAACATGAAGAGCCTGAAAAGGTGTGAAAAATATGAAGAGCTTCAAAAGGTGTGAAAAATATGAGGAGTATGAAACGGTCTGAAAAATAGGAGGAGCATGAAGTTGTGTTCAAAAACATGAAGAGCCTGAAAAAGTGTGAAAAAAATGAAGACCTTCAAAAGGTGTAAAAAATATGAGGAGCATGAAACGGTCTGAAAAATAGGAGAAGCATGAAGTGGTGTTGAAAAACATGAAGAGTCTGAAAAGGTGTAAAAAATATGAAGAGCTTCAAAAGGTGTCAAAAATATGAGGAGCATGAAACTGTCTGAAAATAGGAGGAGCATGAAGTGGTGTTGAAAAACCTGAAGAGCCTGAAAAGGTGTGAAAAATATGAAGAGCTTCAAAATGTGCCAAAAATATGAGGAGCATGAAACGGTCTGAAAAATAGGCGGAGCATGAAGCGGTGTTCAATAACATGAAGAGCTTCAAAAGGTGTGAAAAATATGAAGAGCTTCAAAATGTGTCAAAAATATGAGGAGCATGAAACGGTCTGAAAAATAGGAGGAGCATGAGGCGGTGTTCAATAACATGAAGAGCCTGAAAAGGTGTGAAAAATATGAAGAGCTTCAAAAAGTGTCAAAAATGAGATCAGGATGAAGCGGTCTGAAATATAAGAGGAGCATGAAGTGTTGTTGAATAACATGAAGAGCCTGAAAAGGTGTGAAAATATGAAGAGCTTCAAAAGGTGTGAAATACATGAGGAGCATTAAACGGTCTGAAAAATAGGAGGAGCATGAAGCAGTGTTGAAAAACATGAAGAGCCTGAAAAGGTGTGAAAAATATGAAGAGCTTCAAAAGGTATGAAATACAGGAGGAGCATTAAACGGTCTGAAAAATAGGAGGAGCATGAAGCGGTGTTAAAAAACATGAAGAGCCTGAAAAGGTGTGAAAAATATGAAGAGCTACAAAAGGTGTGAAATATAGGAGGAGCATGAAGAGGTGTTCAAAAACATGAAGAGCCTGAAAAGGGGTGAAAAATGTAAAGAGCTTCAAAAGGTGTCAAAAATATGAGGAGCATGAAATGGTCTGAAAAATAGAAGGAGCATGAAAGGGTGTTCAAAAACATGAAGAGCCTGAAAAGGTGTGAAAAATATGAAGAGCTTTAAAACGTATCAAAAATATGAGAAGCATTAAACGGTCTGAACAATAGGAGGAGCAAGAAGCGGTGTTGAAAAACATAAAGAGCATGAAAACGTATGAAGCATATGAAGAGCTTCAAAAGGTGTGAAAAATATGAAGAGCTTCAAAAGCTGTCAAAAATGAGATGAGCATGAAACGGTCTGAAAAATAGGTGGAGCATGCAGTGGTGTTGAAAAACATGAAGAGCCTGAAAAGGTGTGAAAGATATGAAGAGCTTCAAAAGGTCTCAAAAATATGAGGAGCATGAAACGGTCTGAAAAATAGGAGGAGCATGATGCGGTGTTGCAAAACATGAAGAGCCTGAAAAGGTGTGAAAAATATGAAGAGCTTCAAAAGGTGTCAAAAATATGAGGAGCATGAAACGGTCTGAAAAATAGGAGGAGCAGAAAGTGGTGTTGAAAAATATAAAGAGCCTGAAAAGCTGTGAAGAATATGAAGAGCTTCAAAAGGTGTCTAGAATATGAGGAGCATGAAACGGTCTCAAAAATAGGAGGAGCATGAAGCGGTGTTGAAATATATGAAGAGTCTGAAAAGGTGTGAAAAATATGAAGAGCTTCAAAAGTTGTGAAATATATAAGGAGCATGAAACGGTCTTAAATATAGGAGGAGCATGAAGCGGTGTTGAAAAACATGAAGAGCCTGAAAAGGTGTGAAAAATATGAAGAGCTTCAAAAAGTGTCAGAAATATGAGGAGCAATAAACGGTGTGAAAAATAGGAGGACCCTGTGGCGGTGTTCAAAAACATGAAAAGCCTGAAAAGGTGTGAAAAATATGAAGAGCTTACAAAGTTGTCAAAAATATGAGGAGCATGAAACGTTCTGAAAAATAGGAGGAGCATGAAGCTGTGTTCAAAAACATGAAGAGCCTGAAAAGGTGTGAAAAATATGAAGAGCTTCAAAAGGTGTGAAAAATATGAGGAGTATGAAACGGTCTGAAAAATAGGAGGAGCATGAAGTTGTGTTCAAAAACATGAAGAGCCTGAAAAAGTGTGAAAAAAATGAAGACCTTCAAAAGGTGTAAAAAATATGAGGAGCATGAAACGGTCTGAAAAATAGGAGAAGCATGAAGTGGTGTTGAAAAACATGAAGAGTCTGAAAAGGTGTGAAAAATATGAAGAGCTTCAAAAGGTGTCAAAAATATGAGGAGCATGAAACTGTCTGAAAATAGGAGGAGCATGAAGTGGTGTTGAAAAACCTGAAGAGCCTGAAAAGGTGTGAAAAATATGAAGAGCTTCAAAATGTGCCAAAAATATGAGGAGCATGAAACGGTCTGAAAAATAGGCGGAGCATGAAGCGGTGTTCAATAACATGAAGAGCTTCAAAAGGTGTGAAAAATATGAAGAGCTTCAAAATGTGTCAAAAATATGAGGAGCATGAAACGGTCTGAAAAATAGGAGGAGCATGAGGCGGTGTTCAATAACATGAAGAGCCTGAAAAGGTGTGAAAAATATGAAGAGCTTCAAAATGTGTCAAAAATATGAGGAGCATGAAACGGTCTGAAAAATAGGAGGAGCAGAAAGTGGTGTTGAAAAATATAAAGAGCCTGAAAAGCTGTGAAGAATATGAAGAGCTTCAAAAGGTGTCTAGAATATGAGGAGCATGAAACGGTCTCAAAAATAGGAGGAGCATGAAGCGGTGTTGAAATATATGAAGAGTCTGAAAAGGTGTGAAAAATATGAAGAGCTTCAAAAGTTGTGAAATATATAAGGAGCATGAAACGGTCTTAAATATAGGAGGAGCATGAAGCGGTGTTGAAAAACATGAAGAGCCTGAAAAGGTGTGAAAAATATGAAGAGCTTCAAAAAGTGTCAGAAATATGAGGAGCAATAAACGGTGTGAAAAATAGGAGGACCCTGTGGCGGTGTTCAAAAACATGCAAAGCCTGAAAAGGTGTGAAAAATATGAAGAGCTTACAAAGTTGTCAAAAATATGAGGAGCATGAAACGTTCTGAAAAATAGGAGGAGCATGAAGCTGTGTTCAAAAACATGAAGAGCCTGAAAAGGTGTGAAAAATATGAAGAGCTTCAAAAGGTGTGAAAAATATGAGGAGTATGAAACGGTCTGAAAAATAGGAGGAGCATGAAGTTGTGTTCAAAAACATGAAGAGCCTGAAAAAGTGTGAAAAAAATGAAGACCTTCAAAAGGTGTAAAAAATATGAGGAGCATGAAACGGTCTGAAAAATAGGAGAAGCATGAAGTGGTGTTGAAAAACATGAAGAGTCTGAAAAGGTGTGAAAAATATGAAGAGCTTCAAAAGGTGTCAAAAATATGAGGAGCATGAAACTGTCTGAAAATAGGAGGAGCATGAAGTGGTATTGAAAAACAGAAAGAGCCTGAAAAGGTGTGAAAAATATGAAGAGCTTCAAAAGGTGTCAAAAATATGTGGAGCATGAAACGGATTAAAAAATAAGAGGAGCATGAAACGGTCTTCAAGAACATGAAGAGCCTGAAAAGGTGTGAAAAATATGAAGAGCTTCAAAAGGTGTCAAAAATGTGAGGAGCATGAAACGGTCTGAAAAATAGGAGGAACATGAAGCGGTGTGGAAAAACATGAAGAACCTGAAAAGGTGTGAAAAATATGAAGAGCTTCAAAAGGTGTCAAAAATATGAGGAGCATGAAAAGTCTGAAAAATAGGAGGAGCAGGAAACAGTGTTCAAAAACATGAAGAGCCTGAAATGGTGTGAAAAATATGAAGAGCTTCAAAAGGTGTCAAAAATATGAGGAGCATGAAACAGTCTGAAAAATAGGAGCAGCATGAAGCGGTTTTGAGAAACATGAAGAGCCTTAAAAGATGTGAAAAATATGAAGCACTTCAAAAGGTTTCAAAAATATGAGGAGCATGAAACGGTCTGAAAAATAGGAGGAGCATGAAACGCTTTTCAAATCGTGAAGAGCTTGAAAAGGTGTGAAAAATATGAAGAACTTCAAAAGCTGTCAAAAATATGAGGAGCATGAAACGGTGTTCAAAAACATGAAAAGCCTGAAAATGTGTGAAATATATGAAGAGCTCCAAAAGGTGTCAAAAATAAGAGGAGCATGAAGTGGTGTAGAAAAACCTGAAGAGCCTGAAAAGGTGTGAAAAATGTGAAGATCTTCAAAAGGTGTCAAAAATATGAGGAGCATGACACGGTCAGAAATATAGCAGGAGCATGAAGTGGTGTTGAAAACATGAAGAACCTGAAAAGTTGTGAAATGATGAAGAGCTTCAAAAAGATATCAAATATATGAGCAGCTTGAAACGTTCTGAAAAATTGGAGGTGCAAGAATTGATGTTCAAAACATGAAGAGCCTGAAAAGGTGTGAAAAATATGAAGAGCTTCAAAAGTTGTCAAAATATGACGAGCATGAAACGGTCTGAAAAATAGGAGGAGCATGAAGCGGTGTTCAAAAAGATGAAGAGCCTGAAAAAGTGTAAAAAATATGAAGATCTTCAAAAGGTGTCAAAAATATGAGGAGCATGAAACGGTCTGAAAAATAGGAGGATCAGGAAGGGATGTTGAAAAACATGAAGAGCCTGAAAATTTGTGAAAAATATGAAGAGCTTCAAAAGGTGTCAAAAATATGACGAGCATGAAATGGTCTGCAAAATAGGAGGAGCAAGAAGCGGTGTTGATAAAAGTGAAGAGCCTGAAAAGGTGTGAAAAATATGAAGTGCTTCCAAAGGTGTGAAATACATGAGTAGCAAGAAAAGGTCGGAAACATAGGAGGAGCATGATGCGGTGTTGAAAAACATGAAGAGCCTGAAAAGGTTTAAAAAATATGAATAGCTTCAAAAGGTGAGAAAAATATGAGGAGCATGAAACGGTCTGAAAAATAAGAGGAGCATGAAGAAGTGTTGAAAAACAAGAAGAGCCTGAAAACGTGTGAAATATAGGAAAAGCTTCAAAAGGTGTGAAAATTATGAGGAGCATGAAACATTCTGAAAAATAGGAGGAGCCTGAAGCCGTGTTGAAAAACATGAAGAGCCTGAAAAGGTCTGAAAAATATGAACAGCTTCAAAAGGTGTCAAAAATATGAAAAGCATGAAACGGTCTGAAAAATAGGAGGACCATGAAGTGATGTTGAAAAACATGAAAGGTCTGAAAAGGTGTGAAAAATATGAAGAGCTTTAAAAGATGTGAAAAATATGAGGAGCATGAAACGGTCTGAAAAATAGGAGGAGCAAGAAGCGGTGTTGATAAAAGTGAAGAGCCTGAAAAGGTGTGAAAAATATGAAGTGCTTCCAAAGGTGTGAAAAATATGAGGAGCATTAATTGGGCTGAAAAATAGGAGGAGTATGAAACTGTGTTTAAAACATGAAGAGCCTGAAAAGGTGTGAAAAATATGAAAAGCTTCAAAAGGGATCAAAATTATGAGGGGCATGAAACGGTGTGAAAAAGAGGAGGAGCTTGAAACAGTGTTCAAAAACATGAAGAGCCTGAAAAGGTGTGAAAAATATGAAGAGCCTCAAAAGGTGTCAAAAATATGAGCATCATGAAACGGTCGGAAAAATAGGAGGAGTATGAAGCGGTGTTGAAAAACATGAAGAGCCTGAAACGGTGTGAAATATATGAAGAGCTTCAAAAGGTGTCAAAAATATGAGGAGCAGGAAACGGTCTGAAAAATAGGAGGATCATGTAGCGGTGTTGAAAAACATGAAGAGCCTGAAAAGGTGTGAAAAACATGAAGAGCTTCAAAAGGTGTCAATAGTGAGATGAGCATTAAACGGTCTGACAAATAGGAGAAACATGAAGTTTTGTTCAAAAACATGAAGAGCCTGAAAAGGTGTGAAATATATGAAGAGCTTCAAAAGGTGTCCAAAGTATGAGGAGCATGAAACGGTCTGAAAAACAGGAGAAGCATGAAGTGGTGTGGAAAAACATGAACAGCCTGAAAAGGTGTGAAAAATATGAAGAGCTTCAAAAGGTGTGAAAAATATGAAGAGATTCCAAAGGTGTCAAAAATATGAGGAGCATGAAAAGGTCTGAAAAATAGGAGGAGCATGAAGCGGTGTTTAAAAACATGAAGAGCCTGAAAAAGTGTGAAAATTATGAAGAGCTTCAAAAGGTGTGAAATACATGAGGAGCATGTAACGTTCTGAAAAATAGGAAGAGCATGAGGCGCTGTTGAAAAACATGAACAGCCTGAAAAGGTGTGAAAAATATGAAAAGCTTCAAAAGGTGTGAAAATTATGAGGAGCTTGAAACGGTCTGAAAAAGAGGAAGAGCATGAAGCGGTGTTGAAAAACAAGAAGAGCCTGAAAAGGTGTGAGCAATATGAAGAGCTTCAAAAGGTGTCAAAAATATGAGGAGCATGAAACCGTCTGACAAATAAGAGGAGCATGAAGTGGTGTTCAAAAACATGAAGAGCCTGAAAAGGTGTGAAAAATATGAAGAGCTTCAAAAGGTGTGAAATACAAGAGGAGCATGAAACGGTCTGAAAAATAGGAGGAGCAAGAAGCGGTGTTCAACAACATGAAGAGCCTGAAAAAGTCTGAAAAATATGAAGAGCTTCAAAAGGTTTCAAAAATATTAAGAGCATGAAACGGTCTGAAAAAAAGGAGGAGCATGAAGCGGTGTTCAAAAACATGAAGAGCCTGAAAAGGTGTGAAAAATATGAAGAGCTTCAAAAGGTGTGAAATACATGAGGAGTATGAAACGGTCTGAAAAATAGGAGGAGCATGAAGCGGTGTTCAAAAACATGAAGAGCCTGAAAACGTGTTAAAAATATGAAGAGCTTCAAAAGGTTTGAAAAATATGAAGAGCTTGAAAAGGTGTGAAGAATATGAAGAGCTTCAAAAGCTGTGAAAACTATAAGGAGCATGAAACGGTCTGAAAAATAGGAGGAGTAAGAAGCATTGTTGAAATACATGAAGAGCCTGAAAACGTGTGAAGAATATGAAGAGCTCCAAAGGTGTGAAAAAAATGAAGAGTTTCAGAAGGTGTCAAAAATGAGATGAGCATGAAACGGTCTCAAAAATAGGAGCATGAAGTGGTGTTCAGAAACATGGAGAGCCTAAAAAGGTGTGAAAAATATGAAGAGCTTCAAAAGGTGTGAAATACATGAGGAGCATGTAACGTTCTGAAAAATAGGAGGAGCATGAGGCGGTGTTGAAAAACATGAAGAGCTTGAAAAGGTGTGAAAAATATGAAGAGCTTCAAAGGTGTCAAAAATATGAGGAGCTTGAAACGGTCTGAAAAATAGGAGGAGCATGAAGCAGTGTTCAAAAACATGAAGAGCCTGAAAAGGTGTGAAAAATATGAAGAGCTTCAAAACGTGTGAAATACATGAGGAGCATGAAAAGGTCTGAAAAATAGGAGTAGCATGAAGAGGTGTTCAAAAACATGAAGAGGCTGATAAGGTGTGAAAAACATGAAGAGCTTCAAAAAGTTTGAAAAATACGATGAGCATCAAGAGGTGTTGAAAAACATGAAGAGCCTGAAAAGGTGTGAAATATACGAAGAGCTTCAAAAGGTGTCAAATATATGAGGAGCATGAAATGTTATGAAAAATCGGAGGAGCATGAAACGGTGTTGAAAAACATGAAGAGCCTGAAAAGATGTGAAAAATATGAAAAGCTTCAAAAGGTGTCAAAAATCTGAGGAGCATGAAACGGTCTGAAAAATAGGAGGAGCCTGAAGCAATGCTTAAAAACATGAAGAGCCTGAAAAGGTGTGAAAAGTATGAAGAGCTTCAAAAGGAGTCAAAAATATGAGGAGCATGAAACGGTCTGAAAAATATGAGAAGCATGAAATGTTCTGAAAAATAGGAGGGGCATGAAGTGGTGTTGTAAAACATGAAGAGCCTGAAAAGGTGAGAAATATATGAAGAGCTTCAAAAGGTGTCAAAAATATGAGGAGCATGAAACGGTCTGAAATATTGGAGAATCATGAAGCGATGTTGAAAAACATGAAAAGCCTGAAAAGGTGTGAAAAATATGAAGAGCTTCAAAAGGAGTCAAAAATATGCGGAGCCTGAAATGATCTGAAAAATAGGAGGAGCATGAAGCGGTGTTGAAAAACATGAAGAGCCGGAAAAGGTGTGAAAAATGTGAAGAGCTTCAAAAGGTGTCATAAATATGAGGAGCATGAAATGGTCTGAAATATAAGAGGATCATGAAGCGGTGTTGAAAAACATGAAGAGCTTCAAAAGGTGTCAAAAATATGAGGAGCATGAAACGGTCTGAAAAATAGGAGGAGCATGAAACGATGTTGAAAAACATGAAGACATGAAAAGGTGTGAAATATATGAAGAGCTTCAAAAGGTGTCAAAATTATGAGGAGCATGAAACGGTCTGAAAAATAGGAGGAGCATGAAACGGTGTTGAAAAACATGAAGAGATTCAAAATGTGTCAAAAATATGAGGAGCATGAAACTGCCTGAAAAATAGGAGGAGAATGAAACGGTGTTGACAAACATGAAGTGCATGAAAACGTGTGAATAATATGAAGAGCTTCAAAGGGTGTCAAAAATTTGAGGAGCATGAAACGGTCTGATAAATATGAGGAGCATGAAACGGTCTGCCGTATAGGAGGAGCATGAAACGGTGTTGAAAAACATGAAGAGTCTGAAAAGGTGTGAAAAATATGAAGAGCTTCAAAAGCTGTCAAAAATAGGAGGAGCATGAAACGGTCTGAAAAATAGGCGGAGAATGAAACGGTGTTGAAAAACATGAAGAGCTTCAAAAGGTGTGAACAATAAGAGGAGCATGAAACGGTCTGAAAAATATGAGGAGCATGAAACAGTCTGAAAACTAGGAGGAGCACAAAACGGTGTTAAAAACATGAAGAGCCTGAAAAGGAGTGAAAAATATGAAGAGCTTCAAAAGGTGTCAAAAATATGAGAAGCATGAAACGGTCTGAAATATAGGAGTAGCATGAAATGGTGATGAAAAACATGAAGAGCCTGAAAAGGTGTGAAAAATATCAAGAGCTTCAAAATGTGTCAAAAATATAAGGGGCATGAAACGGTCTGAAAGATAGGAGGAGCATGAAACCGACTGTAAAATAGGAGGAGCATGAAACTGTGTTGAAAAACATTTAGAGCTTCAAAATGTGTCCAAAATATGAGGAGCATGTAACGGTCTGAAAAATATGAGGAGCATGAAACGGTCTGAAAAATAAGAGGAGCATGAAACGATGTTGAGAACATGAAGAGCCTGAAAAGGTGTGAATAATATGAAAAGCTTCAAAAGTTGTCAAAAATATGAGGAGCATGAAACGGTCTCAAAAAAAAGAGGAGCATGAAATGGTCTGAAAGTATAAGGAGCATGAAATTGTGTTGAAAAACATGCAGGGCCTAAAAGGTGTGAAAAATATGAAGAGCTCCAAACCTGTCAAATATATGAGGAGCATGAAACGGTCTGAAAAATAGGAGGAGCATGAAGTGGTGTTTAAAAACATGAAGAGCCTGAAAAGGTGTGAAATACATGAAGAGCTTCAAAAGCTGTCAAAAATAGGAGAAGCATGAAACGGTCTGAAAAATATGAAGGAGCATGTAACGGTGTTGAAAAACATGAAGAGCTTCAAAAGGTGTCAAAAAATGAGAAGCATGAAACGGTCTGAAAAATAGGAGGAGCATGAAACGTTCTGCAAAATAGGAGGAGCATGAAAAGGTGTGAAAAATATGAAGAGCTTCAAAAGGTATCAAAAATATGAGGAGCATGAAACGGTCTGAAAAATAGGAGGAGCAGGAAACGGTGTGGAAAAACATAAAGTGCATGAAAAGGTGTGAAAAATACGAGGAGCATGAAAAGGTGTGAAAAATACCAGGAGCATGAAAATATGTGAAAAATAAAAGGAGCATGAAAAGCTGTGAAAAACACGAGGAGCATGAATAGGTGTGAAAAACATGAAAAGCATGAAACAGTGTGAAAAATACAGGAGCATGAAAAGGTACGAAAAATACGAGGAGCATGGAAAGGTGTGAAAAATTTGAGGAGCATAAAACGGTCTGAAAAATATGAAGAGCATGAAATGGTGTGAAAAACACGAGCAGCATGAAAAGTTGTGGAAAACATGAAGTGCATGTAAATGTGTGAAAAATTCGAAGAGCATGAAAAGGTTTGCAAAATACGAAGAGCATGTAAAGGTGTGAAAAATACGAGGAGCATGAAAAGGTGTGAAAAATAGTAGGAGCATGAAAAGGTCTGAAAAATATGAGGACCATGAAAAGTTGTGAAAAATACGTAGAGCATTAAAAGGTGTGGGAAAAACAAGGAGCATGAAAAGCTCTGTAAAATACGAGGAGCATGAAAAGGTGTGAAAAATACGAGGAGCATATAAAGGTCTGAAAAATATGAGGAGCATGAAACGGTCTAAAAAATGTGAGGAGCGTGAAACGGTGTGAAAATATAAAGAGCATGAAATGGTGTGAAAAACATGAAGACCTTTAAAATGTGTCAGAAATATGAGGACCATGAAAAGATGTGAAAAATATGAGGAGCATGAAACGGTATGAAAAATAGGAGGAGCATGAAAATGTGTCAAAAATATGAAGAGCATGAAAAGTTGTTAAATATATGAGGAGCATGAAAAGGTGTGAAAAATACGAGGAGCACAAAAAGGTCTGAAAGTACGAGGACCATGAAAAGATCTGAAAAATACTAGGAGCATGAAAAGGTCTATAAAATATGAGGAGCATGTAAAGGTCAGAAAAATACGAGGAGCATGAAAAGGTGTGAAAAATACAAGGAGCATGAAAAGGTGTGAAATATATGAGGAGCATGAAAAATTGTAAAAAACACGAAGAGCATGAAAATGTGTGAAAAACACGAAGAGCATGAAAATGTATAAAAATTCGAAGAGCATGAAAAGGTTTGAAAAACACGAAGAGCATGAAAAGGTGGGAACAATACAAGAAGCATGAAAAGGTCTGTAAAATACGAGGAGCATGAAAAGATGTGAAAAATCCGAGGAGCACGAAAAGTTCTGAAATATACGAGGACCATGAAAAGTTCTAAAAAATACGACTGGCATGACAAGGTGGGAAAAATACGAAGAGCATGAAAAGGTGTGAAAAGTACGAAGAGCATGAAAAGGTGTGAAAAATACAAGGAGCATGAAAAGGTGTGAAAAATACGATGAGAAAGAAAATGTGCGAAAAATACGAGAAGCATGAAAAGGTGTGAACAATAGTAGGAGCATGAAAAGGTCTGAAAAATACGAGGAGCATGAAAAGGTGTGAAAAATGCGAGGAGCATGAAAAGGTGTGAAAAAAACAGGAGCATGAAAAGGTCTAAAAAATTTGAAGAGCATGAAACGGTGTGAAAATATGAAGATCATGAAACAGTGTGAAAAATATGAAGACCTTTTAAACGTGTCAAAAATATGAGGAGCATGAAAAGATGGGAAAAATATGAGGAGCATTAAAATATGTCACTAATATGAAGAGCATGAAAAGTTGTGAAATATATGAGGAGTATGAAATGGTGTGAAAAACACGAGGAGTACGAAAAGGTCTGCAAATACGAGGAGTATGAAAAGGTCTGAAAAATATGAGGAGAATGAAAAGGTGTGAAAACTACGAAGTGCATGAAAAGATGTGAAAAATACGAAGAGCATGAAAAGATTTGAAAAATACGAAGAGCATGTAAAGGTGTGAAAAATACGAGGAGCATTAAAGGTGTGAAAAATATGAGGAGCATGAAAAGGTGTGAAAAATACGATGAGAAAGAAAATGTGCTAAAAATACGAGGAGCATGAAAAGGTGGGAAAGATAGTAGGAGCATGAAAAAGTCTGAAAAATACGAGGAACATGAAACGGTGTGAAAAATATGAAGACCTTTAAAAGGTGTCAAAAATATGAGGGGCATGAAAAGATGTGAAAAATATGAGGAGCATGAAATGTTATGAAAAATATGAGAAGCATGAAATATGTAAAAAATATGAAGAGCATGAAAAGTTGTGAAAAATATGAAGAGCATGAAACGGTGTGTAAAATATGAAGAGCATGAAAAGATGTGAAAAATACAAAGAGCATGACTGGTGTGAAATATACGAAGACAATGAAAAGGTGTGAAAAATTATGAAAAGCATGAAAAGTTGTGAAAAATACAAAGAGCATGAAAAGGTTTGAAAATACAAAGTGGATGAAAAGGTGTGAAAAATACGAGGAGCATGAAACGGTGTGAAAAATAGGAGGAGCATGAAAAGTTCTGAAAAACACGAGGAGCATGAAAAGGTCTAAAAAATACGAGGAGCATGAAAAGGTCTGAAAAATATGAGGAGCATGAAAAGTTCTGAAAAACACGAGGAGCATGAAAGGTCTGAAAAATATGTGGAGCATGAAAAGGTGTTAGCAATATGAAGAGCATGAAACGGTGTTAAAAATATGAAGAGCATGAAACGTTGTGAAAAACACGAGCAGCATGAAAAAATGTGGAAAACACGAAGTGCATGAAAATGTGTGAAAAATTCGAAGAGCATGAAAAGGTTTGAAAATACAAAGTGGATGAAAAGGTGTGAAAAATACGAGGAGCATGAAAAGGTGTGAAAAATACGATGAGAAAGGAAATGTGAGAAAAATACGAGGAGCATGAAAAGGTAGGAAAAATAGTAGGAGCATGAAAAGGTCTGAAAAATACGAGGAACATGAAACGGTGTGAAAATATAAAGAGCATGAAACGGTGTGAAAAATATGAAGACCGTTAAAAGGTGTCAAAAATATGAGTAGCATGAAATGGTATGAAAAATATGAGGAGCAAAAAAGGTCTGAAAATAGGAGGGGAATGAAAAGGTCTGAAAAATACGAGGAGCTTGAAAAGGTCTGAAAAATACCAGGAGCATGAAAAGTTCTGAAAAATATGAGGAGCATGAATAGGTGTCAAAAATACGAGGAGCATGAAAAGGTCTGAAAAATACGAGGAGCATGAAAAGGTCTGCAAAACACGAGGAGCATGAAAAGGTCTGAAAAATATGAGGAGCATGAAAAGGTCTGAAAAATACGAGGAGCATGAAAAGGTCTGAAAAATACGAGAAGCATGAAAAGTTCTGAAAAACACGAGGAGCATGAGAAGGTCTAAAAAATACTTGGAGCATGAAAAGGTGTGAACAATATGAAGAGCACAAAAAAGTGTGAAAAATACAAAGAGCTTGAAAAGGTGTGAAAACACGAAGAACATGAAAAGGTCTCAAAAATATGAGGAGCCTGAAAAGGTGTGAAAAATATAGGGAGCATGAAAAGGTGTTAAAAACATAAGGAGCATGAATAGGTGTGAAAAACACGAAGAGCATGAAAATGTGTGAAAAATACGAGGAGCATGAAAAGGTCTGAAAAATACGAGGAGAATGAAAAGCTGTGAAAAATACGAGGAGCATGAAAGGTCTGAAAAATACGAGAAGCATGAAAAGTTCTGAAAAACAAGAGGAGCATGAAAAGGTCTAAAAAATACTTGGAGCATGAAAAGATGTGAACAATATGAAGAGCACGAAAAAGTGTGAAAAATACAAAGAGCTTGAAAAGGTGTGAAAACACGAACAGCATGAAAAGGTCTCAAAAATATAGGGAGCCTGAAAAGGTGTGAATAATCCGAGAAGAACGAAAAGGTCTGAAATATACGAGTACCATGTAAAGGTCTGAAAAATACGAGAGGCATGAAAAGATCTGAAAAATACTAGGAGTATGAAACGGTCTGAAAAATACGAGGAGCATGACAAGGTCTGAAAAAAACGAGGAGCATGAAAAGGTCTGAAAAATACGAGGAGCATGAAAAGGTCTGGAAAACAGGAGGAGTATAAAAAGGTGTGAAAAATATGAAGAGCATGAAAAGTTCTCAAAAATATGAGGAGCCTGAAAAGGTGTGAAAAATACGAGGAGCCTGAAAAGGTGTGAAAAATATAAGAAGCATGAAAAGGTGTGAAAAATACGAGGAGTATGAAAAGGTGTGAAAAATATAAGGAGCATCAAAAGGTGTGAAAAATAGGAGGAGCATGAAAAGGTGTGAAAAATATAAGGAGCATAAAAAGGTCTGGAAAACACGAGGAGCATGAAAAGTTGTGAAAAATACAAAGAGCATGAAAAGGTTTGAAAAATACAAAGTGCATGAAAAGGTGTGAAAAATATGAGGAGCATGAAACGGTGTGAAAATTGCGAAAGCATGAAATGCTGTGAAAAATACAAAGAGCATGAAAAGGTCTGAAAAATACGAGGAGCATGAAAAGGTGTCAAAAATACGAGGAGCAGGAAAAGGTCTGAAAAATACGAGGAGCATGAAAAGGTCTGGAAAACAGGAGGAGCATAAAAAGGTGTGAAAAATACGAAGAGCATGAAAAGGTCTCAAAAATATAAGGAGCCTGAAAAGGCGTGAAAAATATAAGGAGCATGAAAAGGTGTGAATAATATAAGGAGCATGAAAAGCTGTGAAAAACACGAGGAGCATGAATAGGTGTGAAAAACATGAAGAGCAGGAAACAGTGTGAAAAATACAGGAGCATGAAAAAGTTTGAAAAATACGAGGAGCATGGAAAGGTGTGAAAAATTTGAGGAGCATGAAACGGTCTGAAAAATATGAAGAGCATGAAATGGTGTGAAAAACACGAGCAGCATGAAAAGTCGTGGAAAACACGAAGTGCATGTAAATGTGTGAAAAATTTGAAGAGCATGAAAAGGTTTGCAAAATACGAAGAGCATGTAAAGGTGTGAAATATACGAGGAGCATTAAAGGTGTGAAAAATACGAGGAGCATGAAAAGGTGTGAAAAATAGTAGGAGCATGAAAAGGTCTGAAAAATACGAGGACCATGAAAAGTTGTGAAAAATACGTAGAGCATTAAAAGGTGTGAGAAAAACAAGGAGCATGAAAAGCTCTGTAAAATACGAGGAGCATGAAAAGGTGTGAAAAATACGAGGAGCATATAAATGTCTGAAAAATATGAGGAGCATGAAACGGTCTAAATAATGTGAGGAGCATGAAACGGTGTGAAAATATAAAGAGCATGAAATGGTGTGAAAAACATGAAGACCTTTAAAACATGTCAGAAATATGAGGACCATGAAAAGATGTGAAAAATATGAGGAGCATGAAACGGTATGAAAAATAGGAGGAGCATGAAAATGTGTCAAAAATATGAAGAGCATGAAAAGTTGTGAAATATATGAGGAGCATGAAAAGGTGTGAAAAATACATGGAGCATGAAAAGGTGTGAAAAATACGAGGAGCACAAAAAGGTTTGAAAGTACGAGGACCATGAAAAGGTCTGAAAAATGCATGGAGCATGAAAAGGTCTATAAAATATGAGGAGCATGTAAAGGTCAGAAAAATACGAGGAGCATGAAAAGGTGTGAAAAATACGAGGAGCATGAAAAGGTGTGAAATATATGAGGAGCATGAAAAAGTGTAAAAAACACGAATAGCATGAAAATGTGTGAAAAACACGAAGAGCATGAAAATGTATAAAAATTCGAAGAGCATGAAAAGGTTTGAAAAACACAAAGAGCATGAAAAGGTGGGAACAATACGAGGAGCATGAAAAGGTCTGTAAAATACGAGGAGCATGAAAAGATGTGAAAAATCCGAGGAGCACGAAAAGGTCTGAAATATACGAGGACCATGAAAAGTTCTAAAAAATACGACTGGCATGAAAAGGTGTGAAAAATACGATGAGAAAGAAAATGTGCAAAAAATACGAGGAGCACGAACAGGTGTGAACAATAGTAGGAGCATGAAAAGGTCTGAAAAATACGAGGAGCATGAAAAGATGTGAAAAATCCGAGGAGCACGAAAAGGTCTGAAATATACGAGGACCATGAAAAGTTCTAAAAAATACGAGTAGCATGATAAGGTGTGAAAAATACGAGAAGCATGAAAAGGTCTGAAAAATATGAGGAGCATGAAAAAGTGTGAAAAATACGAAGAGCATGAAGAGGTGTGAAAAATACAAGGAGCATGAAAAGGTGTGAAAAATACGATGAGAAAGAAAATGTGCGAAAAATACGAAGAGCATGAAAAGGTGGGAACAATAGTAGGAGCATGAAAAGGTCTGAAAAATACGAGGAGCATGAAAAGTTGTGAAAATACGAGGAGCATGAAAAGGTGTGAAAAAACAGGAGCATGAAAAGGTCTGTAAAATACGACGAGCATGAAAAGGTGTGAAAAATACGATGAGAAAGAAAATGTGCGAAAAATACGAGGCGAATGAAAAGGTGTGAAAAATAATAGGAGCATGAAAAGGTGTGAAAAAAACGAGGAGCATGAAAAGGTGTGAAAAATACGAGGAGCATATAAAGGTCTGAAAAATATGAGGAGCATGAAAAGGTCTAAAAAATTTGAGGAGCATGAAACGGTGTGAAAATATGAAGATCATGAAACGGTGTGAAAAATATGAAGACCTTTTAAACGTGTCAAAAATATGAGGAGCATGAAAAGATGTGAAAAATATGAGGAGCATTAAAATATGTCAATAATATGAAGAGCATGAAAAGTTGTGAAATATATGAGGAGCATGAAAAGGTGTGAAAAATACGAGGAGTATGAAAAGGTCTGCAAATACGAGAAGCACGAAGAGGTCTGAAAAATATGAGGAGCATGAAAAGGTGTGAAAACTACGAAGAGCATGAAAAGGTGTGAAAAATACGAGGTGCATGAAAACGTGTGAAAAATATTAGGAGCATGAAAATGTCTGAAAAATAAGAGAAGCATGAAATGATCTGAAAAATATGAGAATATGAAAAGGTGTGAAAAATATGAGGAGCATGAAAAGGTGTGAAAATATGAAGAGCAAGAAACGGTGTGAAAAACACGAGCAGCATGAAAAAATGTGGAAAACATGAAGTGCATGAAAATGTGTGAAAAATTCGAAGAGCATGAAAAGGTTTGAAAAATACGAAGAGCATGTAAAGGTGTGAAAAATACGAGGAGCATTAAAGGTGTGAAAAATACGAGGAGCATGAAAAGGTGTGAAAAATACTATGAGAAAGAAAATCTGCTAAAAATACAAGGAGCATGAAAAGGTGGGAAAACTAGTAGGAGCATGAAAAGGTCTGAAAAATACGAGGAACATGAAACGGTGTGAAAATATAAAGAGCATGAAACGGTGTGAAAAATATGAAGACCTTTAAAAGGTGTCAAAAATATGAGGAGCATGAAAAGATGTGAAAAATAAGAGGAGCATGAAATGGTATGAAAAATATGAGGAGAATGAAATATGTAAAAAATATGAAGAGCATGAAAAGTTGTGAAAAATATGAAGAGCATGAAATGGTTTGAAAAGTATGAAGAGCTTGAAAAGGTGTGAAAAATACAAAGAGCATGACTGGTGTGAAATATACGAAGACAATGAAAAGGTGTGAAAAATTATGAAAAGCATGAAAAGTTGTGAAAAATACAAAGAGCATGAAAAGGTTTGAAAAATACAAAGTGCATGACAAGGTTTGAAAAATACGAGGAGCATGAAACGGTGTTAAAAATGCGAAAGCATGAAATGCTGTGAAAAATATGAAGAGCACGAAAAGGTCTGAAAAATACAAGGAGCATGAATAGGTGTGAAAAATACGAGGAATATGAAAAGGTGTGAAAAAAACGAGGAGCATGAAAAGGTGTGAACAATACTAGGAGCATGAAAATGTCTGAAAAATATGAGGAGCATGAAAAGGTTTGAAAAATACGAGGAACATGAAAAGGTGTGAAAAATATGAGGAGTATGAAACGGTGTGATAAATATGAGGAACATGAAAAGGTTTCAAAAATATGAGGAGCATGAAAAGGTGTGAAAAATACGAAAAGCATGAAAAGGTCTGAAAAATACAAGGAGCATGAATGGGTGTGAAAAATACGAGGAGCATGAAAAGGTGTGAAAAATATGAGGAGCATGAAACGGTGTGAAAATATGAAGAGCATGAAACGGTGTTAAAAATATGAAGAGCATGAAATGGTGTGAAAAACACGAGCAGCATGAAAAACTGTGGAAAACACGAAGTGCATGAAAATGTGTGAAAAATTCGAAGAGCAAGAAAAGGATTGAAAATACGAAGAGCATATAAAGGTGTGAAAAAATACGAGGAGCATTAAAGGTGTCAAAAATATGAGGAGCATGAAAAGGTGTGAAAAATACGATGAGAAAGAAAATGTGCGAAAAATACGAGGAGCATGAAAAGGTAGGAAAAATAGTAGGAGCATGAAAAGGTCTGAAAAATACGAGGAGCATGAAACCGTGTGAAAATATCAAGAGCATGAAACGGTAGAAAAATATGATGACCTTTAAAAGGTGTCAAAAATATGAGGAGCATGAAAAGATGTGAAAAATATGAGTAGCATGAAATGGTATGAAAAATATGAGGAGCATGAAATATGTAAAAAATATGAAGAGCATAAAAAGTTGTGAAATATATGAGGAGCATGAAAAGGTGTGAAACATATGAGGAGCACGAAAAGGCCTGAAAATAGGAGGAGCCCGAAAAGGTCTGAAAAATACAAGGAGCGTGAAAAGGTCTGAAAAATACCAGGAGCATGAAAAGTTCTGAAAAATATGAGGAGCATGAAAAGGTGTCCAAAATACGAGGAACATGAAAAGGTCTGAAAAATACGAGGAGCATGAAAAGCTCTGCAAAACACGAGGAGCATGAAAAGATGTTAAAAACACAAGGAGCACGGAAAGGTGTGAAAAACACGAAGAGCATGAAAATGTGTGAAAAATACGAGGAGCATGTAAAGGTCTGAAAAATACGAGGAGCATGAAAAGGTCTGAAAAATACGAGGCGCATGAAAAGGTCTGAAAAATACGAGGAGCATGAAAAGTTCTGAAAAACACGAGGAGCATGAAAAGGTCTAAAAATTACTTGGAGCATGAAAAGGTGTGAACAATATGAAGAGCACGAAAAGGTGTGAAAAATACAAAGGGCTTGAAATGGTGTGAATACACGAAGAGCTTGAAACGGTGGGCAAAATACGAGGAGCATGAAAAGGTCTGAAAAATATGAAGAGCATGAAACGGTGTGAAAATATGAAGAGCATGAAACGGTGTGAAAATTATGAAGAGCATGGAAAGGTGTGATAAATAGGAGGAGCATGAAACGGTCTGAGAAATAGGAAGAGCATGAAATGGTGTGAAAAATACGAGCAGCATGAAAAGTTGTGGATAAAACGAAGTGCATGAAAATGTGTGAAAAATTCGAAGAGCATGAAAAGGTGTGAAAAATGCGAGGAGCACGAAAAGGTGTGAAAAATACTAAGAGCACGAAAAGGTTTGAAAAATATGAGGACCATGAAAGAGTGTAAAAAACACGAAGAGCATGAAAATGTGTGAAAAACACGAAGAGCATGAAAATGTGTGAAAAACACGAAGAGCATGAAATTGTATGAAAAATTCAAAGAGAATGAAAAGGGTTGAAAAATACGAAGAGCATGAAAAAGTGTGAAAAATACTAAGAGCACGAAAAGATTTGAAAAATATGAGGACCATGAAATAGTGTAAAAAACACGAAGAGCATGAAAATGTGTGAAAAACACGAAGAGCATGAAAATGTGTGAAAAACACGAGGAGCATGAATAGGTGTGAAAAACACGAAGAGCATGAAAATGTGTGGAAAAATACGAGGAGCATGAAAAGGTGTGAAAAACCCGAGGAGTACGAAGAGTCTGAAATATACGAGGACCATGAAAAGGTCTGAAAAATACTAGGAGCATGAAAAGATCTGAAAAATTCTAGGAGAATGAAAAGGTCTGAAAAATATGAGGAGCATGAAAAGGTCTGAAAAATATGAGGACCATGAAAAGGTGTCAAAAATACGAGGAGCATGAAAAGGTCTGAAAAATATAGGAGCATGAAAAGGTATGGAAAACAGGAGGAGCATTAAAAAGTGTGAAAAATACGAAGAGCATGAAAAGGTCTCAAAAATATGAGGAGCCTGAAAAGGTGTGAAAAAATGAAGAGCATGAAACGGTGTGAAAATTATGAAGAGCATGGAAAGGTGTGATAAATATGAGGAGCAAGAAACGGTCTGAAAATATGAAGAGCATGAAATGGTGTGAAAAACACTAGCAGCATGAAAAGTTGTGGATAAAACGAAGTGCATGAAAATGTGTGAAAAATTCGAAGAGCATGAAAAGGTGTGAAAAATACGATGAGAAAGAAAATGTGCTAAAAATACAAGGAGCATGAAGGTGGGAAAAATAGTTGGAGCATGAAAAGGTCTGAAAAATACGAGGAACATGAAACGGTGTGAAAATATAAAGAGCATGAAATGGTGTGAAAAATATGAAGACTTCAAAAGGTGTCAAAAATATGAGGAGCATGAAAAGATGTGAAAAATATGAAGAGCATGAAATGGTTTTAAAAGTATGAAGAGCTTGAAAAGGTGTGAAAAATACAAAGAGCATGACTGGTGTGAAATATACGAAGACAATGAAAACGTGTGAAAAATTATGAAAAGCATGAAAAGTTGTGAAAAATACAAAGAGCATGAAAAGGTTTGAAAAATACAAAGTGCATGACAAGGTGTGAAAAATACGAGGAGCATGAAACGGTGTTAAAAATGCGAAAGCATGAAATGCTGTGAAAAATATGAAGAGCACGAAAAGGTTTGAAAAATACAAGGAGCATGAATAGGTGTGAAAAATACGAGGAATATGAAAAGGTGTGAAAAAAACGAGGAGCATGAAAAGGTGTGAACAATACTAGGAGCATGAAAATGTCTGAAAAATACGAGGAACATGAAAAGGTGTGAAAAATATGAGGAGTATGAAACGGTGTGATAAATATGAGGAACATGAAAAGGTTTCAAAAATATGAGGAGCATGAAAAGGTGTGAAAAATATGAAGAGCATGAAAAGGTCTGAAAAATACAAGGGGCAGGAATGGGTGTGAAAAACACGAAGAGCATGAAAATGTGTGAAAAATTCGAGGAGCATGTAAAGGTCTGAAAAATACGAGGAGCATGAAAAGGTCTGAAAAATACGAGGAGCATGAAAAGTTCTGAAAAACACGAGGAGCATGAAAAGGTCTAAAAATTACTTGGAGCATGAAAAGGTGTGAACAATATGAAGAGCACGAAAAGGTGTGAAAAATACAAAGGGCTTGAAATGGTGTGAAAACACGAAGAGCGTGAAACGGTGGGCAAAATACGAGGAGCATGAAAAGGTCTGAAAAATATGAAGAGCATGAAATGGTGTGAAAATATGAAGAGCATGAAACGGTGTGAAAATTATGAAGAGCATGGAAAGGTGTGATAAATAGGAGGAGCATGAAACGGTCTGAGAAATTGGAAGAGCATGAAATGGTGTGAAAAATACGAGCAGCATGAAAAGTTGTGGATAAAACGAAGTGTATGAAAATGTGTGAAAAATTCGAAGAGCATGAAAAGGTGTGAAAAATGCGAGGAACACGAAAAGGTCTGAAATATACGAGGACCATGAAAAGGTGTGAAAAATATTAAGAGCACGAAAAGGTTTGAAAAATATGAGGACCATGAAAGAGTGTAAAAAACACGAAGAGCATGAAAATGTGTGAAAAACACGAAGAGCATGAAAATTGTGAAAAACACGAAGAGCATGAAATTGTATGAAAAATTCAAAGAGCATGAAAAGGGTTGAAAAATACGAAGAGCATGAAAAGGTGTGAAAAATACGAGGAGCATGAAAAGGTGTGAAAAACACGAGGAGCATGAATAGGTGTGAAAAACACGAAGAGCATGAACATGTGTGAAAAACACGAGGAGCATGAAAAGGTGTGAAAAATCCGAGGAGCATGGAAAGGTTTGAAAAATATGAGGAGCATGAAAAGGTGTGAAAAACACGAGGAGTATGAATAGGTGTGAAAAACAAGAAGAGCATGAAAATGTGTGGAAAAATACGAGGAGCATGAAAAGGTGTGAAAAATCCGAGGAGTACGAAGAGTCTGAAATATACGAGGACCATGAAAAGGTCTGAAAAATACTAGGAGCATGAAAAGATCTGAAAAATTCCAGGAGAATGAAAAGGTCTGAAAAATATGAGGAGCATGAAAAGGTCTGAAAAATATGAGGTCCATGAAAAGGTGTCAAAAATACGAGGAGCATGAAAAGGTCTGAAAAATATGAGGAGCATGAAAAAGTGTGAAAAATACGAAGAGCATGAAGAGGTGTGAAAAATACAAGGAGCATGAAAAGGTGTGAAAAATACGATGAGAAAGAAAATGTGCGAAAAATACGAAGAGCATGAAAAGGTGGGAACAATAGTAGGAGCATGAAAAGGTCTGAAAAATACGAGGAGCATGAAAAGTTGTGAAAATACGAGGAGCATGAAAAGGTGTGAAAAAACAGGAGCATGAAAAGGTCTGTAAAATACGACGAGCATGAAAAGGTGTGAAAAATACGATGAGAAAGAAAATGTGCGAAAAATACGAGGCGAATGAAAAGGTGTGAAAAATAATAGGAGCATGAAAAGGTGTGAAAAAAACGAGGAGCATGAAAAGGTGTGAAAAATACGAGGAGCATATAAAGGTCTGAAAAATATGAGGAGCATGAAAAGGTCTAAAAAATTTGAGGAGCATGAAACGGTGTGAAAATATGAAGATCATGAAACGGTGTGAAAAATATGAAGACCTTTTAAACGTGTCAAAAATATGAGGAGCATGAAAAGATGTGAAAAATATGAGGAGCATTAAAATATGTCAATAATATGAAGAGCATGAAAAGTTGTGAAATATATGAGGAGCATGAAAAGGTGTGAAAAATACGAGGAGTATGAAAAGGTCTGCAAATACGAGAAGCACGAAGAGGTCTGAAAAATATGAGGAGCATGAAAAGGTGTGAAAACTACGAAGAGCATGAAAAGGTGTGAAAAATACGAGGTGCATGAAAACGTGTGAAAAATATTAGGAGCATGAAAATGTCTGAAAAATAAGAGAAGCATGAAATGATCTGAAAAATATGAGAATATGAAAAGGTGTGAAAAATATGAGGAGCATGAAAAGGTGTGAAAATATGAAGAGCAAGAAACGGTGTGAAAAACACGAGCAGCATGAAAAAATGTGGAAAACATGAAGTGCATGAAAATGTGTGAAAAATTCGAAGAGCATGAAAAGGTTTGAAAAATACGAAGAGCATGTAAAGGTGTGAAAAATACGAGGAGCATTAAAGGTGTGAAAAATACGAGGAGCATGAAAAGGTGTGAAAAATACTATGAGAAAGAAAATCTGCTAAAAATACAAGGAGCATGAAAAGGTGGGAAAACTAGTAGGAGCATGAAAAGGTCTGAAAAATACGAGGAACATGAAACGGTGTTAAAATATAAAGAGCATGAAACGGTGTGAAAAATATGAAGACCTTTAAAAGGTGTCAAAAATATGAGGAGCATGAAAAGATGTGAAAAATAAGAGGAGCATGAAATGGTATGAAAAATATGAGGAGAATGAAATATGTAAAAAATATGAAGAGCATGAAAAGTTGTGAAAAATATGAAGAGCATGAAATGGTTTGAAAAGTATGAAGAGCTTGAAAAGGTGTGAAAAATACAAAGAGCATGACTGGTGTGAAATATACGAAGACAATGAAAAGGTGTGAAAAATTATGAAAAGCATGAAAAGTTGTGAAAAATACAAAGAGCATGAAAAGGTTTGAAAAATACAAAGTGCATGACAAGGTGTGAAAAATACGAGGAGCATGAAATGGTGTTAAAAATGCGAAAGCATGAAATGCTGTGAAAAATATGAAGAGCACGAAAAGGTCTGAAAAATACAAGGAGCATGAATAGGTGTGAAAAATACGAGGAATATGAAAAGGTGTGAAAAAAACGAGGAGCATGAAAAGGTGTGAACAATACTAGGAGCATGAAAATGTCTGAAAAATATGAGGAGCATGAAAAGGTTTGAAAAATACGAGGAACATGAAAAGGTGTGAAAAATATGAGGAGTATGAAACGGTGTGATAAATATGAGGAACATGAAAAGGTTTCAAAAATATGAGGAGCATGAAAAGGTGTGAAAAATACGAAAAGCATGAAAAGGTCTGAAAAATACAAGGAGCATGAATGGGTGTGAAAAATACGAGGAGCATGAAAAGGTGTGAAAAATATGAGGAGCATGAAACGGTGTGAAAATATGAAGAGCATGAAACGGTGTTAAAAATATGAAGAGCATGAAATGGTGTGAAAAACACGAGCAGCATGAAAAACTGTGGAAAACACGAAGTGCATGAAAATGTGTGAAAAATTCGAAGAGCAAGAAAAGGATTGAAAATACGAAGAGCATATAAAGGTGTGAAAAAATACGAGGAGCATTAAAGGTGTCAAAAATATGAGGAGCATGAAAAGGTGTGAAAAATACGATGAGAAAGAAAATGTGCGAAAAATACGAGGAGCATGAAAAGGTAGGAAAAATAGTAGGAGCATGAAAAGGTCTGAAAAATACGAGGAGCATGAAACCGTGTGAAAATATCAAGAGCATGAAACGGTAGAAAAATATGATGACCTTTAAAAGGTGTCAAAAATATGAGGAGCATGAAAAGATGTGAAAAATATGAGTAGCATGAAATGGTATGAAAAATATGAGGAGCATGAAATATGTAAAAAATATGAAGAGCATAAAAAGTTGTGAAATATATGAGGAGCATGAAAAGGTGTGAAACATATGAGGAGCACGAAAAGGCCTGAAAATAGGAGGAGCCCGAAAAGGTCTGAAAAATACAAGGAGCGTGAAAAGGTCTGAAAAATACCAGGAGCATGAAAAGTTCTGAAAAATATGAGGAGCATGAAAAGGTGTCCAAAATACGAGGAACATGAAAAGGTCTGAAAAATACGAGGAGCATGAAAAGCTCTGCAAAACACGAGGAGCATGAAAAGATGTTAAAAACACAAGGAGCACGGAAAGGTGTGAAAAACACGAAGAGCATGAAAATGTGTGAAAAATACGAGGAGCATGTAAAGGTCTGAAAAATACGAGGAGCATGAAAAGGTCTGAAAAATACGAGGCGCATGAAAAGGTCTGAAAAATACGAGGAGCATGAAAAGTTCTGAAAAACACGAGGAGCATGAAAAGGTCTAAAAATTACTTGGAGCATGAAAAGGTGTGAACAATATGAAGAGCACGAAAAGGTGTGAAAAATACAAAGGGCTTGAAATGGTGTGAATACACGAAGAGCTTGAAACGGTGGGCAAAATACGAGGAGCATGAAAAGGTCTGAAAAATATGAAGAGCATGAAACGGTGTGAAAATATGAAGAGCATGAAACGGTGTGAAAATTATGAAGAGCATGGAAAGGTGTGATAAATAGGAGGAGCATGAAACGGTCTGAGAAATAGGAAGAGCATGAAATGGTGTGAAAAATACGAGCAGCATGAAAAGTTGTGGATAAAACGAAGTGCATGAAAATGTGTGAAAAATTCGAAGAGCATGAAAAGGTGTGAAAAATGCGAGGAGCAAGAAAAGGTCTGAAATATACGAGGACCATGAAAAGGTGTGAAAAATACTAAGAGCACGAAAAGGTTTGAAAAATATGAGGACCATGAAAGAGTGTAAAAAACACGAAGAGCATGAAAATGTGTGAAAAACACGAAGAGCATGAAAATGTGTGAAAAACACGAGGAGCATGAAAAGGTGTGAAAAATCCGAGGAGCATGAAAAGGTCTGGAAAACACGAGGAGCATGGAAAGGTTTGAAAAATATGAGGAGCATGAAAAGGTGTGAAAAACACGAGGAGCATGAATAGGTGTGAAAAACAAGAAGAGCATGAAAATGTGTGGAAAAATATGAGGAGCATGAAAAGGTGTGAAAAATCCGAGGAGTACAAAGAGTCTGAAATATACGAGGACCATGAAAAGGTCTGAAAAATACTAGGAGCATGAAAAGATCTGAAAAATTCTAGGAGAATGAAAAGGTCTGAAAAATATGAGGAGCATGAAAAGGTCTGAAAAATATGAGGACCATGAAAAGGTGTCAAAAATACGAAGAGCATGAAAAGGTCTGAAAAATACCAGGAGCATGAAAAGTTCTGAAAAATATGAGGAGCATGAATAGGTGTCAAAAATACGAGGAGCATGAAAAGGTCTGAAAAATACGAGGAGCATGAAAAGGTCTGCAAAACACGAGGAGCATGAAAAGGTCTGAAAAATATGAGGAGCATGAAAAGGTCTGAAAAATACGAGGAGCATGAAAAGGTCTGAAAAATACGAGAAGCATGAAAAGTTCTGAAAAACACGAGGAGCATGAGAAGGTCTAAAAAATACTTGGAGCATGAAAAGGTGTGAACAATATGAAGAGCACGAAAAAGTGTGAAAAATACAAAGAGCTTGAAAAGGTGTGAAAACACGAAGAACATGAAAAGGTCTCAAAAATATGAGGAGCCTGAAAAGGTGTGAAAAATATAGGGAGCATGAAAAGGTGTTAAAAACATAAGGAGCATGAATAGGTGTGAAAAACACGAAGAGCATGAAAATGTGTGAAAAATACGAGGAGCATGAAAAGGTCTGAAAAATACGAGGAGAATGAAAAGCTGTGAAAAATACGAGGAGCATGAAAAGGTCTGAAAAATACGAGAAGCATGAAAAGTTCTGAAAAACACGAGGAGCATGAAAAGGTCTAAAAAATACTTGGAGCATGAAAAGATGTGAACAATATGAAGAGCACGAAAAAGTGTGAAAAATACAAAGAGCTTGAAAAGGTGTGAAAACACGAACAGCATGAAAAGGTCTCAAAAATATGAGGAGCCTGAAAAGGTGTGAATAATCCGAGAAGAACGAAAAGGTCTGAAATATACGAGGACCATGTAAAGGTCTGAAAAATACGAGAGGCATGAAAAGATCTGAAAAATACTAGGAGTATGAAACGGTCTGAAAAATACGAGGAGCATGACAAGGTCTGAAAAAAACGAGGAGCATGAAAAGGTCTGAAAAATACGAGGAGCATGAAAAGGTCTGGAAAACAGGAGGAGTATAAAAAGGTGTGAAAAATATGAAGAGCATGAAAAGTTCTCAAAAATATGAGGAGCCTGAAAAGGTGTGAAAAATACGAGGAGCCTGAAAAGGTGTGAAAAATATAAGAAGCATGAAAAGGTGTGAAAAATACGAGGAGTATGAAAAGGTGTGAAAAATATAAGGAGCATCAAAAGGTGTGAAAAATAGGAGGAGCATGAAAAGGTGTGAAAAATATAAGGAGCATAAAAAGGTCTGGAAAACACGAGGAGCATGAAAAGTTGTGAAAAATACAAAGAGCATGAAAAGGTTTGAAAAATACAAAGTGCATGAAAAGGTGTGAAAAATATGAGGAGCATGAAACGGTGTGAAAAATGCGAAAGCATGAAATACTGTGAAAAATACAAAGAGCATGAAAAGGTCTGAAAAATACGAGGAGCATGAAAAGGTGTCAAAAATACGAGGAGCAGGAAAAGGTCTGAAAAATACGAGGAGCATGAAATGGTCTGGACAACAGGAGGAGCATAAAAAGGTGTGAAAAATACGAAGAGCATGAAATGGTCTCAAAAATATAAGGAGCCTGAAAAGGTGTGAAAAATATAAGGAGCATGAAAAGGTGTGAAAAATATAAGGAGCATGAAAAGCTGTGAAAAACACGAGGAGCATGAATAGGTGTGAAAAACATGAAGAGCAGGAAACAGTGTGAAAAATACAGGAGCATGAAAAAGTTTGAAAAATACGAGGAGCATGGAAAGGTGTGAAAAATTTGAGGAGCATGAAATGGTCTGAAAAATATGAAGAGCATGAAATGGTGTGAAAAACACGAGCAGCATGAAAAGTCGTGGAAAACACGAAGTGCATGTAAATGTGTGAAAAATTTGAAGAGCATGAAAAGGTTTGCAAAATACGAAGAGCATGTAAAGGTGTGAAATATACGAGGAGCATTAAAGGTGTGAAAAATACGAGGAGCATGAAAAGGTGTGAAAAATAGTAGGAGCATGAAAAGGTCTGAAAAATACGAGGACCATGAAAAGTTGTGAAAAATACGTAGAGCATTAAAAGGTGTGAGAAAAACAAGGAGCATGAAAAGCTCTGTAAAATACGAGGAGCATGAAAAGGTGTGAAAAATACGAGGAGCATATAAAGGTCGGAAAAATATGAGGAGCATGAAACGGTCTAAATAATGTGAGGAGCATGAAACGGTGTGAAAATATAAAGAGCATGAAATGGTGTGAAAAACATGAAGACCTTTAAAACACGTCAGAAATATGAGGACCATGAAAAGATGTGAAAAATATGAGGAGCATGAAACGGTATGAAAAATAGGAGGAGCATGAAAGGTGTCAAAAATATGAAGAGCATGAAAAGTTGTGAAATATATGAGGAGCATGAAAAGGTGTGAAAAATACATGGAGCATGAAAAGGTGTGAAAAATACGAGGAGCACAAAAAGGTTTGAAAGTACGAGGACCATGAAAAGGTCTGAAAAATGCATGGAGCATGAAAAGGTCTATAAAATATGAGGAGCATGTAAAGGTCAGAAAAATACGAGGAGCATGAAAAGGTGTGAAAAATACGAGGAGCATGAAAAGGTGTGAAATATATGAGGAGCATGAAAAAGTGTAAAAAACACGAATAGCATGAAAATGTGTGAAAAACACGAAGAGCATGAAAATGTATAAAAATTCGAAGAGCATGAAAAGGTTTGAAAAACACAAAGAGCATGAAAAGGTGGGAACAATACGAGGAGCATGAAAAGGTCTGTAAAATACGAGGAGCATGAAAAGATGTGAAAAATCCGAGGAGCACGAAAAGGTCTGAAATATACGAGGACCATGAAAAGTTCTAAAAAATATGACTGGCATGAAAAGGTGTGAAAAATACGATGAGAAAGAAAATGTGCAAAAAATACGAGGAGCACGAACAGGTGTGAACAATAGTAGGAGCATGAAAAGGTCTGAAAAATACGAGGAGCATGAAAAGATGTGAAAAATCCGAGGAGCACGAAAAGGTCTGAAATATACGAGGACCATGAAAAGTTCTAAAAAATACGAGTAGCATGACAAGGTGTGAAAAATACGAGAAGCATGAAAAGGTCTGAAAAATATGAGGAGCATGAAAAAGTGTGAAAAATACGAAGAGCATGAAGAGGTGTGAAAAATACAAGGAGCATGAAAAGGTGTGAAAAATACGATGAGAAAGAAAATGTGCGAAAAATACGAAGAGCATGAAAAGGTGGGAACAATAGTAGGAGCATGAAAAGGTCTGAAAAATACGAGGAGCATGAAAAGTTGTGAAAATACGAGGAGCATGAAAAGGTGTGAAAAAACAGGAGCATGAAAAGGTCTGTAAAATACGACGAGCATGAAAAGGTGTGAAAAATACGATGAGAAAGAAAATGTGCGAAAAATACGAGGAGCATGAAAAGGTGTGAAAAATAATAGGAGCATGAAAAGGTGTGAAAAACACGAGGAGCATGAAAAGGTGTGAAAAATACGAGGTGCATGAAAACGTGTGAAAAATACTAGGAGCATGAAAATGTCTGAAAAATACGAGAAGCATGAAATGATCTGAAAAATATGAGAATATGAAAAGGTGTGAAAAATATGAGGAGCATGAAAAGGTGTGAAAATATGAAGAGCATGAAACGGTGTTAAAAATATGAAGAGCAAGAAACGGTGTGAAAAACACGAGCAGCATGAAAAAATGTGGAAAACATGAAGTGCATGAAAATGTGTGAAAAATTCGAAGAGCATGAAGAGGTTTGAAAAATACGAAGAGCATGTAAAGGTGTGAAAAATACGAGGAGCATTAAAGGTGTGAAAAATACGAGGAGCATGAAAAGGTGTGAAAAATACGATGAGAAAGAAAATCTGCTAAAAATACAAGGAGCATGAAAAGGTGGGAAAACTAGTAGGAGCATGAAAAGGTCTGAAAAATACGAGGAACATGAAACGGTGTGAAAATATAAAGAGCATGAAACGGTGTGAAAAATATGAAGACCTTTAAAAGGTGTCAAAAATATGAGGAGCATGAAAAGATGTGAAAAATAAGAGGAGCATGAAATGGTATGAAAAATATGAGGAGAATGAAATATGTAAAAAATATGAAGAGCATGAAAAGTTGTGAAAAATATGAAGAGCATGAAATGGTTTGAAAAGTATGAAGAGCTTGAAAAGGTGTGAAAAATACAAAGAGCATGACTGGTGTGAAATATACGAAGACAATGAAAAGGTGTGAAAAATTATGAAAAGCATGAAAAGTTGTGAAAAATACAAAGAGCATGAAAAGGTTTGAAAAATACAAAGTGCATGACAAGGTTTGAAAAATACGAGGAGCATGAAACGGTGTTAAAAATGCGAAAGCATGAAATGCTGTGAAAAATATGAAGAGCACGAAAAGGTCTGAAAAATACAAGGAGCATGAATAGGTGTGAAAAATACGAGGAATATGAAAAGGTGAGAGAAAAACGAGGAACATGAAAAGGTGTGAACAATACTAGGAGCATGAAAATGTCTGAAAAATATGAGGAGCATGAAAAGGTTTGAAAAATACGAGGAACATGAAAAGGTGTGAAAAATATGAGGAGTATGAAACGGTGTGATAAATATGAGGAACATGAAAAGGTTTCAAAAATATGAGGAGCATGAAAAGGTGTGAAAAATACGAAGAGCATGAAAAGGTCTGAAAAATACAAGGAGCATGAATGGGTGTGAAAAATACGAGGAGCATGAAAAGGTGTGAAAAATATGAGGAGCATGAAACGGTGTGAAAATATGAAGAGCATGAAACGGTGTTAAAAATATGAAGAGCATGAAATGGTGTGAAAAACACGAGCAGCATGAAAAACTGTGGAAAACACGAAGTGCATGAAAATGTGTGAAAAATTCGAAGAGCAAGAAAAGGATTGAAAATACGAAGAGCATATAAAGGTGTGAAAAATACGAGGAGCATTAAAGGTGTCAAAAATATGAGGAGCATGAAAAGGTGTGAAAAATACGATGAGAAAGAAAATGTGCGAAAAATACGAGGAGCATGAAAAGGTAGGAAAAATAGTAGGAGCATGAAAAGGTCTGAAAAATACGAGGAGCATGAAACCGTGTGAAAATATCAAGAGCATGAAACGGTAGAAAAATATGATGACCTTTAAAAGGTGTCAAAAATATGAGGAGCATGAAAAGATGTGAAAAATATGAGTAGCATGAAATGGTATGAAAAATATGAGGAGCATGAAATATGTAAAAAATATGAAGAGCATAAAAAGTTGTGAAATATATGAGGAGCATGAAAAGGTGTGAAACATATGAGGAGCACGAAAAGGCCTGAAAATAGGAGGAGCCCGAAAAGGTCTGAAAAATACAAGGAGCGTGAAAAGGTCTGAAAAATACCAGGAGCATGAAAAGTTCTGAAAAATATGAGGAGCATGAAAAGGTGTCCAAAATACGAGGAACATGAAAAGGTCTGAAAAATACGAGGAGCATGAAAAGCTCTGCAAAACACGAGGAGCATGAAAAGATGTTAAAAACACAAGGAGCACGGAAAGGTGTGAAAAACACGAAGAGCATGAAAATGTGTGAAAAATACGAGGAGCATGTAAAGGTCTGAAAAATACGAGGAGCATGAAAAGGTCTGAAAAATACGAGGCGCATGAAAAGGTCTGAAAAATACGAGGAGCATGAAAAGTTCTGAAAAACACGAGGAGCATGAAAAGGTCTAAAAATTACTTGGAGCATGAAAAGGTGTGAACAATATGAAGAGCACGAAAAGGTGTGAAAAATACAAAGGGCTTGAAATGGTGTGAATACACGAAGAGCTTGAAACGGTGGGCAAAATACGAGGAGCATGAAAAGGTCTGAAAAATATGAAGAGCATGAAACGGTGTGAAAATATGAAGAGCATGAAACGGTGTGAAAATTATGAAGAGCATGGAAAGGTGTGATAAATAGGAGGAGCATGAAACGGTCTGAGAAATAGGAAGAGCATGAAATGGTGTGAAAAATACGAGCAGCATGAAAAGTTGTGGATAAAACGAAGTGCATGAAAATGTGTGAAAAATTCGAAGAGCATGAAAAGGTGTGAAAAATGCGAGGAGCACGAAAAGGTGTGAAAAATACTAAGAGCACGAAAAGGTTTGAAAAATATGAGGACCATGAAAGAGTGTAAAAAACACGAAGAGCATGAAAATGTGTGAAAAACACGAAGAGCATGAAAATGTGTGAAAAACACGAAGAGCATGAAATTGTATGAAAAATTCAAAGAGAATGAAAAGGGTTGAAAAATACGAAGAGCATGAAAAAGTGTGAAAAATACTAAGAGCACGAAAAGATTTGAAAAATATGAGGACCATGAAATAGTGTAAAAAACACGAAGAGCATGAAAATGTGTGAAAAACACGAAGAGCATGAAAATGTGTGAAAAACACGAGGAGCATGAATAGGTGTGAAAAACACGAAGAGCATGAAAATGTGTGGAAAAATACGAGGAGCATGAAAAGGTGTGAAAAACCCGAGGAGTACGAAGAGTCTGAAATATACGAGGACCATGAAAAGGTCTGAAAAATACTAGGAGCATGAAAAGATCTGAAAAACTCTAGGAGAATGAAAAGGTCTGAAAAATATGAGGAGCATGAAAAGGTCTGAAAAATATGAGGACCATGAAAAGGTGTCAAAAATACGAGGAGCATGAAAAGGTCTGAAAAATATAGGAGCATGAAAAGGTATGGAAAACAGGAGGAGCATTAAAAAGTGTGAAAAATACGAAGAGCATGAAAAGGTCTCAAAAATATGAGGAGCCTGAAAAGGTGTGAAAAAATGAAGAGCATGAAACGGTGTGAAAATTATGAAGAGCATGGAAAGGTGTGATAAATATGAGGAGCAAGAAACGGTCTGAAAATATGAAGAGCATGAAATGGTGTGAAAAACACTAGCAGCATGAAAAGTTGTGGATAAAACGAAGTGCATGAAAATGTGTGAAAAATTCGAAGAGCATGAAAAGGTGTGAAAAATACGATGAGAAAGAAAATGTGCTAAAAATACAAGGAGCATGAAGGTGGGAAAAATAGTTGGAGCATGAAAAGGTCTGAAAAATACGAGGAACATGAAACGGTGTGAAAATATAAAGAGCATGAAATGGTGTGAAAAATATGAAGACTTCAAAAGGTGTCAAAAATATGAGGAGCATGAAAAGATGTGAAAAATATGAAGAGCATGAAATGGTTTTAAAAGTATGAAGAGCTTGAAAAGGTGTGAAAAATACAAAGAGCATGACTGGTGTGAAATATACGAAGACAATGAAAACGTGTGAAAAATTATGAAAAGCATGAAAAGTTGTGAAAAATACAAAGAGCATGAAAAGGTTTGAAAAATACAAAGTGCATGACAAGGTGTGAAAAATACGAGGAGCATGAAACGGTGTTAAAAATGCGAAAGCATGAAATGCTGTGAAAAATATGAAGAGCACGAAAAGGTTTGAAAAATACAAGGAGCATGAATAGGTGTGAAAAATACGAGGAATATGAAAAGGTGTGAAAAAAACGAGGAGCATGAAAAGGTGTGAACAATACTAGGAGCATGAAAATGTCTGAAAAATACGAGGAACATGAAAAGGTGTGAAAAATATGAGGAGTATGAAACGGTGTGATAAATATGAGGAACATGAAAAGGTTTCAAAAATATGAGGAGCATGAAAAGGTGTGAAAAATATGAAGAGCATGAAAAGGTCTGAAAAATACAAGGGGCAGGAATGGGTGTGAAAAACACGAAGAGCATGAAAATGTGTGAAAAATTCGAGGAGCATGTAAAGGTCTGAAAAATACGAGGAGCATGAAAAGGTCTGAAAAATACGAGGAGCATGAAAAGTTCTGAAAAACACGAGGAGCATGAAAAGGTCTAAAAATTACTTGGAGCATGAAAAGGTGTGAACAATATGAAGAGCACGAAAAGGTGTGAAAAATACAAAGGGCTTGAAATGGTGTGAAAACACGAAGAGCGTGAAACGGTGGGCAAAATACGAGGAGCATGAAAAGGTCTGAAAAATATGAAGAGCATGAAATGGTGTGAAAATATGAAGAGCATGAAACGGTGTGAAAATTATGAAGAGCATGGAAAGGTGTGATAAATAGGAGGAGCATGAAACGGTCTGAGAAATTGGAAGAGCATGAAATGGTGTGAAAAATACGAGCAGCATGAAAAGTTGTGGATAAAACGAAGTGTATGAAAATGTGTGAAAAATTCGAAGAGCATGAAAAGGTGTGAAAAATGCGAGGAACACGAAAAGGTCTGAAATATACGAGGACCATGAAAAGGTGTGAAAAATATTAAGAGCACGAAAAGGTTTGAAAAATATGAGGACCATGAAAGAGTGTAAAAAACACGAAGAGCATGAAAATGTGTGAAAAACACGAAGAGCATGAAAATTGTGAAAAACACGAAGAGCATGAAATTGTATGAAAAATTCAAAGAGCATGAAAAGGGTTGAAAAATACGAAGAGCATGAAAAGGTGTGAAAAATACGAGGAGCATGAAAAGGTGTGAAAAACACGAGGAGCATGAATAGGTGTGAAAAACACGAAGAGCATGAACATGTGTGAAAAACACGAGGAGCATGAAAAGGTGTGAAAAATCCGAGGAGCATGGAAAGGTTTGAAAAATATGAGGAGCATGAAAAGGTGTGAAAAACACGAGGAGTATGAATAGGTGTGAAAAACAAGAAGAGCATGAAAATGTGTGGAAAAATACGAGGAGCATGAAAAGGTGTGAAAAATCCGAGGAGTACGAAGAGTCTGAAATATACGAGGACCATGAAAAGGTCTGAAAAATACTAGGAGCATGAAAAGATCTGAAAAATTCCAGGAGAATGAAAAGGTCTGAAAAATATGAGGAGCATGAAAAGGTCTGAAAAATATGAGGTCCATGAAAAGGTGTCAAAAATACGAGGAGCATGAAAAGGTCTGAAAAATACGAGGAGCATGAAAAGGTGTGAAAAAATGAAGAGCATGAAACGGTCTGAAAAATATGAAGAGCATGAAATGGTGTGAAAAACACTAGGAGCATGAAAAGTTGTGGATAAAACGAAGTGCATGAAAATGTGTGAAAAATTCGAAGAGCATTAAAAGGTGTGAAAAATCCGAGGAGCACGAAAAGGTCTGAAATATACGAGGACCATGAAAAGGTGTGAAAACTATGATGAGCATGAAAAGGTTTGAAAAATATGAGGAACATGAAAAAGTGTAAAAAACACGAAGAGCATGAAAATGTGTGAAAAACACGAAGACCATGAAAACGTATGAAAAATTCAAAAAGCATGAAAAGGTTTGAAAACTATGAAGAGCATGAAAAGGTGGGAAATATATGAAGAGCATGAAAAGGTGTGAAAAATATGAAAAGCATGAAACTGTGTGAAAAATATGAAAAGCATGAAAACGTGTGAAAAATATGAAGAGCATGAAAAGGTGTGAAAATATGAAGAGCATGAAACTGTGTGAAAAATATGAAGAACATGAAACGGTGTGAAAAAAACGAAGAGCATGAAAAGGTGTGAAATATACAAAGATCATGAAAAGGTGTGAAAAATACGAAGAGCATGAAATGGTTTGAAAAATATGAAGAGCATGAAACGGGGTGAAAATATGAGGATCATAAAATGGTCTGAAAATATGAGGAGCATAGAACGGAGTGAAAAATATGAAGAGCATGAAAAGGTGTGAAAATTATGAAGAGCAGGAAACTGTGTGAAAAATATGAAAAGCATGAAACTGTGAAAAATATGAAAAGCATGAAACTGTGTGAAAAATATGAAAAGCATGAAAAAGTGTGAAAAATATGAAGAGCATGAAAAGGTGTGAATAATATGAAGAGCATGAAACTGTGTGAAAAATATGAGGAACATGAAAAGGTGTGAAATATACGAAGAGCATTTACAGGTTTGAAAAATTACGAAAAGCATGAAAAGGTGTGAAAAATATGAAGAGCATGATAAGGTGTGAAAAATACGAAGAGCAAGAAAAGGTGTGAAAAATACAAAGAGCATGAAAAGGTGTGAAAAATTACGAAAAGCATGAAAAGGTGTGAAAATTTACCAAGAGCATGAAAATGTCTGAAAAATACAAAGAGCATGAAAATGTGTGAAAAATACAAAGAGCATGAAACGGTGTGAAAATATGAGGAGCATGAAAAGGTCTGAAAATATGAGGAGCATAGAATGGAGTGAAAAATATGAAGAGCATGAAAAGGTGTGAAAATTATGAAGAGCAGGAAACTGTGTGAAAAATATGAAAAGCATGAAACTGTGAAAAATATGAAGAGCATGAAAAGGTGTGAAAATATGAAGAGCATGAAACTGTGTGAAAAATATGAAGAACATGAAACGGTGTGAAAAAAACGAAGAGCATGAAAAGGTGTGAAATATACAAGGATCATGAAAAGGTGTGAAAAATACGAAGAGCATGAAATGGTTTGAAAAACATGAAGAGCATGAAACGAGGTGAAAATATGAGGATCATAAAATGGTCTGAAAATATGAGGAGCATAGAACGGAGTGAAAAATATGAAGAGCATGAAAAGGTGTGAAAATTATGAAGAGCATGAAACTGTGTGAAAAATATGAAAAGCATGAAAAAGTGTGGAAAATATGAAGAGCATGAAACTGTGTGAAAAATATGAAAAGCATGAAACTGTGTGAAAAATATGAAAAGCATGAAAACGTGTGAAAAATATGAAGAGCATGAAAAGGTGTGAAAATTATGAAGAGCATGAAACTGTGTGAAAAATATGAAAAGCATGAAAAAGTGTGGAAAATATGAAGAGCATGAAACTGTGTGAAAAATATGAAAAGCATGAAACTGTGTGAAAAATATGAAAAGCATGAAAACGTGTGAAAAATATGAAGAGCATGAAAAGGTGTGAAAATATGAAGAGCATGAAACTGTGTGAAAAATATGAAGAATATGAAACGGTGTGAAAAAAACGAAGAGCATGAAAAGTTGTGAAATATACAAAGATCATGAAAAGGTGTGAAAAATACGAAGAGCATGAAATCGTTTGAAAAATATGAAGAGCATGAAACGGGGTGAAAAATACGGAGAGCAAAAAAAGGTGAGAAAAATTACCAAGAGCATGAAAAGGTGTGAAATATACAAAGAGCATGAAAATGTGTGAAAAATACAAAGAGCATGAAACGGTGTGAAAATATGAGGAGCATGAAAAGGTCTGAAAATATGAGGAGCATAGAACGGAGTGAAAAATATGAAGAGCAAGAAAAGGTGTGAAAATTATGAAGAGCATGAAACTGTGTGAAAAATATGAAAAGCATGAAAAAGTGTGAAAAATATGAAGAGCATGAAAAGGTGTGAAAATATGAAGAGCATGAAACTGTGTGAAAAATATGAAGAACATGAAACGGTGTGAAAAAAACGAAGAGCATGAAAAGGTGTGAAATATACAAAGATCATGAAAAGGTGTGAAAAATACGAAGACCATGAAATGGTTTGAAAAATATGAAGAGCATGAAACGGGGTGAAAATATGAGGATCATAAAATGGTCTGAAAATATGAGGAGCATAGAACGGAGTGAAAAATATGAAGAGCATGAAAAGGTGTGAAAATTATGAAGAGCATGAAACTGTGTGAAAAATATGAAAAGCATGAAAAAGTGTGGAAAATATGAAGAGCATGAAACTGTGTGAAAAATATGAAAAGCATGAAACTGTGTGAAAAATATGAAAAGCATGAAAACGTGTGAAAAATATGAAGAGCATGAAAAGGTGTGAAAATTATGAAGAGCATGAAACTGTGTGAAAAATATGAAAAGCATGAAAAAGTGTGGAAAATATGAAGAGCATGAAACTGTGTGAAAAATATGAAAAGCATGAAACTGTGTGAAAAATATGAAAAGCATGAAAACGTGTGAAAAATATGAAGAGCATGAAAAGGTGTGAAAATATGAAGAGCATGAAACTGTGTGAAAAATATGAAGAATATGAAACGGTGTGAAAAAAACGAAGAGCATGAAAAGTTGTGAAATATACAAAGATCATGAAAAGGTGTGAAAAATACGAAGAGCATGAAATCGTTTGAAAAATATGAAGAGCATGAAACGGGGTGAAAAATACGGAGAGCAAAAAAAGGTGAGAAAAATTACCAAGAGCATGAAAAGGTGTGAAATATACAAAGAGCATGAAAATGTGTGAAAAATACAAAGAGCATGAAACGGTGTGAAAATATGAGGAGCATGAAAAGGTCTGAAAATATGAGGAGCATAGAACGGAGTGAAAAATATGAAGAGCAAGAAAAGGTGTGAAAATTATGAAGAGCATGAAACTGTGTGAAAAATATGAAAAGCATGAAAAAGTGTGAAAAATATGAAGAGCATGAAAAGGTGTGAAAATATGAAGAGCATGAAACTGTGTGAAAAATATGAAGAACATGAAACGGTGTGAAAAATACAAAGAGCATGAAAAGGTGTGTAATATACAAAGATCATGAAAAGGTGTGAAAAATACGAAGACCATGAAATGGTTTGAAAAATATGAAGAGCATGAAACGGGGTGAAAATATGAGGATCATAAAATGGTCTGAAAATATGAGGAGCATAGAACGGAGTGAAAAATATGAAGAGCATGAAAAGGTGTGAAAATTATGAAGAGCATGAAACTGTGTGAAAAATATGAAAAGCATGAAAAAGTGTGGAAAATATGAAGAGCATGAAACTGTGTGAAAAATATGAAAAGCATGAAACTGTGTGAAAAATATGAAAAGAATGAAAACGTGTGAAAAATATGAAGAGCATGAAAAGGTGTGAAAATATGAAGAGCATGAAACTGTGTGAAAAATATGAAAAGCATGAAACTGTGTGAAAAATATGAAAAGCATGAAACTGTGTGAAAAATATGAAAAGCATGAAAACGTGTGAAAAATATGAAGAGCATGAAAAGGTGTGAAAATATGAAGAGCATAAAAAAGTGTGGAAAATATGAAGAGCATGAAACTGTGTGAAAAATATGAAAAGCATGAAACTGTGTGAAAAATATGAAAAGCATGAAAACGTGTGAAAAATATGAAGAGCATGAAAAGGTGTGAAAATATGAAGAGCATGAAACTGTGTGAAAAATATGAAGAATATGAAACGGTGTGAAAAAAACGAAGAGCATGAAAAGGTGTGAAATATACAAAGATCATGAAAAGGTGTGAAAAATACAAAGAGCATGAAATGGTTTGAAAAATATGAAGAGCATGATAAGGTGTGAAAAATACGAAGAGCAAGAAAAGGTGTGAAATATATGAAGAGCATTAAAAGGTGTGAAAAATTACGAAAAGCATGAAAAGGTGTGAAAAATTACCAAGAGCATGAAAATGTCTGAAAAATACAAAGAGCATGAAAATGTGTGAAAAATACAAAGAGCATGAAACGGTGTGAAAATATGAGGAGCATGAAAAGGTCTGAAAATATGAGGAGCATAGAACGGAGTGAAAAATATGAAGAGCAAGAAAAGGTGTGAAAATTATGAAGAGCATGAAACTGTATGAAAAATATGAAAAGCATGAAAAAGTGTGGAAAATATGAAAAGCATGAAAACGTGTGAAAAATATGAAGAGCATGAAAAGGTGTGAAAATTATGAAGAGCATGAAACTGTGTGAAAAATATGAAAAGCATGAAACTGTGTGAAAAATATGAAAAGCATGAAAACGTGTGAAAAATATGAAGAGCATGAAAAGGTGTGAAAATATGAAGAGCATGAAACTGTGTGAAAAATATGAAGAATATGAAACGGTGTGAAAAAAACGAAGAGCATGAAAAGGTGTGAAATATACAAAGATCATGAAAAGGTGTGAAAAATACGAAGAGCATGAAATGGTTTGAAAAATATGAAGAGCATGATAAGGTGTGAAAAATACGAAGAGCAAGAAAAGGTGTGAAATATATGAAGAGCATTAAAAGGTGTGAAAAATTACGAAAAGCATGAAAAGGTGTGAAAAATTACCAAGATCATGAAAATGTCTGAAAAATACAAAGAGCATGAAAATGTGTGAAAAATACAAAGAGCATGAAACGGTGTGAAAATATGAGGAGCATGAAAAGGTCTGAAAATATGAGGAGCATAGAACGGAGTGAAAAATATGAAGAGCAAGAAAAGGTGTGAAAATTATGAAGAGCATGAAACTGTATGAAAAATATGAAAAGCATGAAAAAGTGTGAAAAATATGAAGAGCATGAAAAGGTGTGAAAATATGAAGAGCATGAAACTGTGTGAAAAATATGAAGAACATGAAACGGTGTGAAAAAAACGAAGAGCATGAAAAGGTGTGAAATATACAAAGATCATGAAAAGGTGTGAAAAATACGAAGAGCATGAAATGGTTTGAAAAATATGAAGAGCATGATAAGGTGTGAAAAATACGAAGAGCAAGAAAAGGTGTGAAATATATGAAGAGCATTAAAAGGTGTGAAAAATTACGAAAAGCATGAAAAGGTGTGAAAAATTACCAAGAGCATGAAAATGTCTGAAAAATACAAAGAGCATGAAAATGTGTGAAAAATACAAAGAGCATGAAACGGTGTGAAAATATGAGGAGCATGAAAAGGTCTGAAAATATGAGGAGCATAGAACGGAGTGAAAAATATGAAGAGCAAGAAAAGGTGTGAAAATTATGAAGAGCATGAAACTGTATGAAAAATATGAAAAGCATGAAAAAGTGTGGAAAATATGAAAAGCATGAAAAGGTGTGAAAATATGAAGAGCATGAAACTGTGTGAAAAATATGAAGAACATGAAACGGTGTGAAAAAAACGAAGAGCATGAAAAGGTGTGAAATATACAAAGATCATGAAAAGGTGTGAAAAATACGAAGAGCATGAAATGGTTTGAAAAATATGAAGAGCATGAAACGGGGTGAAAATATGAGGATCATAAAATGGTCTGAAAATATGAGGAGCATAGAACGGAGTGAAAAATATGAAGAGCATGAAAAGGTGTGAAAATTATGAAGAGCATGAAACTGTGTGAAAAATATGAAAAGCATGAAACTGTGTGAAAAATATGAAAAGCATGAAAACGTGTGAAAAATATGAAGAGCATGAAAAGGTGTGAAAATATGAAGAGCATGAAACTGTGTGAAAAATATGAAGAATATGAAACGGTGTGAAAAAAACGAAGAGCATGAAAAGGTGTGAAATATACAAAGATCATGAAAAGGTGTGAAAAATACGAAGAGCATGAAATGGTTTGAAAAATATGAAGAGCATGATAAGGTGTGAAAAATACGAAGAGCAAGAAAAGGTGTGAAATATATGAAGAGCATTAAAAGGTGTGAAAAATTACGAAAAGCATGAAAAGGTGTGAAAAATTACCAAGATCATGAAAATGTCTGAAAAATACAAAGAGCATGAAAATGTGTGAAAAATACAAAGAGCATGAAACGGTGTGAAAATATGAGGAGCATGAAAAGGTCTGAAAATATGAGGAGCATAGAACGGAGTGAAAAATATGAAGAGCAAGAAAAGGTGTGAAAATTATGAAGAGCATGAAACTGTATGAAAAATATGAAAAGCATGAAAAAGTGTGAAAAATATGAAGAGCATGAAAAGGTGTGAAAATATGAAGAGCATGAAACTGTGTGAAAAATATGAAGAACATGAAACGGTGTGAAAAAAACGAAGAGCATGAAAAGGTGTGAAATATACAAAGATCATGAAAAGGTGTGAAAAATACGAAGAGCATGAAATGGTTTGAAAAATATGAAGAGCATGAAACGGGGTGAAAATATGAGGATCATAAAATGGTCTGAAAATATGAGGAGCATAGAACGGAGTGAAAAATATGAAGAGCATGAAAAGGTGTGAAAATTATGAAGAGCATGAAACTGTGTGAAAAATATGAAAAGCATGAAAAAGTGTGGAAAATATGAAGAGCATGAAACTGTGTGAAAAATATGAAAAGCATGAAACTGTGTGAAAAATATGAAAAGCATGAAAACGTGTGAAAAATATGAAGAGCATGAAAAGGTGTGAAAATATGAAGAGCATGAAACTGTGTGAAAAATATGAAGAATATGAAACGGTGTGAAAAAAATGAAGAGCATGAAAAGGTGTGAAATATACAAAGATCATGAAAAGGAGTGAAAAATACGAAGAGCATGAAATGGTTTGAAAAATATGAAGAGCATGATAAGGTGTGAAAAATACGAAGAGCAAGAAAAGGTGTGAAATATATGAAGAGCATTAAAAGGTGTGAAAAATTACGAAAAGCATGAAAAGGTGTGAAAAATTACCAAGAGCATGAAAATGTCTGAAAAATACAAAGAGCATGAAAATGTGTGAAAAACACAAAGAGCATGAAACGGTGTGAAAATATGAGGAGCATGAAAAGGTCTGAAAATATGAGGAGCATAGAACGGAGTGAAAAATATGAAGAGCAAGAAAAGGTGTGAAAATTATGAAGAGCATGAAACTGTATGAAAAATATGAAAAGCATGAAAAAGTGTGAAAAATATGAAGAGCATGAAAAGGTGTGAAAATATGAAGAGCATGAAACTGTGTGAAAAATATGAAGAACATGAAACGTTGTGAAAAAAACGAAGAGCATGAAAAGGTGTGAAATATACAAGGATCATGAAAAGGTGTGAAAAATACGAAGAGCATGAAATGGTTTGAAAAATATGAAGAGCATGAAACGGGGTGAAAATATGAGGATCATAAAATGGTCTGAAAATATGAGGAGCATAGAACGGAGTGAAAAATATGAAGAGCATGAAAAGGTGTGAAAATTATGAAGAGCATGAAACTGTGTGAAAAATATGAAAAGCATGAAAAAGTGTGGAAAATATGAAGAGCATGTAACTGTGTGAAAAATATGAAAAGCATGAAACTTTGTGAAAAATATGAAAAGCATGAAAACGTGTGAAAAATATGAAGAGCATGAAAAGGTGTGAAAATATGAAGAGCATGAAACTGTGTGAAAAATATGAAGAATATGAAACGGTGTGAAAAAAACGAAGAGCATGAAAAGTTGTGAAATATACAAAGATCATGAAAAGGTGTGAAAAATACGAAGAGCATGAAATGGTTTGAAAAATATGAAGAGCATGATAAGGTGTGAAAAATACGAAGAGCAAAAAAAGGTGTGAAAAATTACCAAGAGCATGAAAATGTCTGAAAAATACAAAGAGCATGAAAATGTGTGAAAAATACAAAGAGCATGAAACGGTGTGAAAATATGAGGAGCATGAAAAGGTCTGAAAATATGAGGAGCATAGAACGGAGTGAAAAATATGAAGAGCAAGAAAAGGTGTGAAAATTATGAAGAGCATGAAACTGTATCAAAAATATGAAAAGCATGAAAAAGTGTGAAAAATATGAAGAGCATGCAAAGGTGTGAAAATATGAAGAGCATGAAACTGTGTGAAAAATATGAAGAACATGAAACGGTGTGAAAAAAACGAAGAGCATGAAAAGGTGTGAAATATACAAAGATCATGAAAAGGTGTGAAAAATACGAAGACCATGAAATGGTTTGAAAAATATGAAGAGCATGAAACGGGGTGAAAATATGAGGATCATAAAATGGTCTGAATATATGAGGAGCATAGAACGGAGTGAAAAATATGAAGAGCATGAAAAGGTGTGAAAATTATGAAGAGCATGAAACTGTGTGAAAAATATGAAAAGCATGAAAAAGTGTGGAAAATATGAAGAGCATGAAACTGTGTGAAAAATATGAAAAGCATGAAACTGTGTGAAAAATATGAAAAGCATGAAAACGTGTGAAAAATATGAAGAGCATGAAAAGGTGTGAAAATATGAAGAGCATGAAACTGTGTGAAAAATATGAAGAATATGAAACGGTGTGAAAAAAATGAAGAGCATGAAAAGGTGTGAAATATACAAAGATCATGAAAAGGTGTGAAAAATACGAAGAGCATGAAATGGTTTGAAAAATATGAAGAGCATGATAAGGTGTGAAAAATACGAAGAGCAAGAAAAGGTGTGAAATATATGAAGAGCATTAAAAGGTGTGAAAAATTACGAAAAGCATGAAAAGGTGTGAAAAATTACCAAGAGCATGAAAATGTCTGAAAAATACAAAGAGCATGAAAATGTGTGAAAAATACAAAGAGCATGAAACGGTGTGAAAATATGAGGAGCATGAAAAGGTCTGAAAATATGAGGAGCATAGAACGGAGTGAAAAATATGAAGAGCAAGAAAAGGTGTGAAAATTATGAAGAGCATGAAACTGTATGAAAAATATGAAAAGCATGAAAAAGTGTGAAAAATATGAAGAGCATGAAAAGGTGTGAAAATATGAAGAGCATGAAACTGTGTGAAAAATATGAAGAACATGAAACGTTGTGAAAAAAACGAAGAGCATGAAAAGGTGTGAAATATACAAGGATCATGAAAAGGTGTGAAAAATACGAAGAGCATGAAATGGTTTGAAAAATATGAAGAGCATGAAACGGGGTGAAAATATGAGGATCATAAAATGGTCTGAAAATATGAGGAGCATAGAACGGAGTGAAAAATATGAAGAGCATGAAAAGGTGTGAAAATTATGAAGAGCATGAAACTGTGTGAAAAATATGAAAAGCATGAAAAAGTGTGGAAAATATGAAGAGCATGTAACTGTGTGAAAAATATGAAAAGCATGAAACTGTGTGAAAAATATGAAAAGCATGAAAACGTGTGAAAAATATGAAGAGCATGAAAAGGTGTGAAAATATGAAGAGCATGAAACTGTGTGAAAAATATGAAGAATATGAAACGGTGTGAAAAAAACGAAGAGCATGAAAAGTTGTGAAATATACAAAGATCATGAAAAGGTGTGAAAAATACGAAGAGCATGAAATGGTTTGAAAAATATGAAGAGCATGATAAGGTGTGAAAAATACGAAGAGCAAAAAAATTTGTGAAAAATTACCAAGAGCATGAAAATGTCTGAAAAATACAAAGAGCATGAAAATGTGTGAAAAATACAAAGAGCATGAAACGGTGTGAAAATATGAGGAGCATGAAAAGGTCTGAAAATATGAGGAGCATAGAACGGAGTGAAAAATATGAAGAGCAAGAAAAGGTGTGAAAATTATGAAGAGCATGAAACTGTATGAAAAATATGAAAAGCATGAAAAATTGTGAAAAATATGAAGAGCATGCAAAGGTGTGAAAATATGAAGAGCATGAAACTGTGTGAAAAATATGAAGAACATGAAACGGTGTGAAAAAAACGAAGAGCATGAAAAGGTGTGAAATATACAAAGATCATGAAAAGGTGTGAAAAATACGAAGACCATGAAATGGTTTGAAAAATATGAAGAGCATGAAACGGGGTGAAAATATGAGGATCATAAAATGGTCTGAAAATATGAGGAGCATAGAACGGAGTGAAAAATATGAAGAGCATGAAAAGGTGTGAAAATTATGAAGAGCATGAAACTGTGAAAAATATGAAAAGCATGAAAAAGTGTGGAAAATATGAAGAGCATGAAACTGTGTGAAAAATATGAAAAGCATGAAACTGTGTGAAAAATATGAAAAGCATGAAAACGTGTGAAAAATATGAAGAGCATGAAAAGGTGTGAAAATATGAAGAGCATGAAACTGTGTGAAAAATATGAAGAATATGAAACGGTGTGAAAAAAACGAAGAGCATGAAAAGGTGTGAAATATACAAAGATCATGAAAAGGTGTGAAAAATACGAAGAGCATGAAATGGTTTGAAAAATATGAAGAGCATGATAAGGTGTGAAAAATACGAAGAGCAAGAAAAGGTGTGAAATATATGAAGAGCATTAAAAGGTGTGAAAAATTACGAAAAGCATGAAAAGGTGTGAAAAATTACCAAGAGCATGAAAATGTCTGAAAAATACAAAGAGCATGAAAATGTGTGAAAAATACAAAGAGCATGAAACGGTGTGAAAATATGAGGAGCATGAAAAGGTCTGAAAATATGAGGAGCATAGAACGGAGTGAAAAATATGAAGAGCAAGAAAAGGTGTGAAAATTATGAAGAGCATGAAACTGTATGAAAAATATGAAAAGCATGAAAAAGTGTGGAAAATATGAAAAGCATGAAAACGTGTGAAAAATATGAAGAGCATGAAAAGGTGTGAAAATTATGAAGAGCATGAAACTGTGTGAAAAATATGAAAAGCATGAAACTGTGTGAAAAATATGAAAAGCATGAAAACGTGTGAAAAATATGAAGAGCATGAAAAGGTGTGAAAATATGAAGAGCATGAAACTGTGTGAAAAATATGAAGAATATGAAACGGTGTGAAAAAAACGAAGAGCATGAAAAGGTGTGAAATATACAAAGATCATGAAAAGGTGTGAAAAATACGAAGAGCATGAAATGGTTTGAAAAATATGAAGAGCATGATAAGGTGTGAAAAATACGAAGAGCAAGAAAAGGTGTGAAATATATGAAGAGCATTAAAAGGTGTGAAAAATTACGAAAAGCATGAAAAGGTGTGAAAAATTACCAAGAGCATGAAAATGTCTGAAAAATACAAAGAGCATGAAAATGTGTGAAAAATACAAAGAGCATGAAACGGTGTGAAAATATGAGGAGCATGAAAAGGTCTGAAAATATGAGGAGCATAGAACGAAGTGAAAAATATGAAGAGCAAGAAAAGGTGTGAAAATTATGAAGAGCATGAAACTGTATGAAAAATATGAAAAGCATGAAAAAGTGTGAAAAATATGAAGAGCATGAAAAGGTGTGAAAATATGAAGAGCATGAAACTGTGTGAAAAATATGAAGAACATGAAACGGTGTGAAAAAAACGAAGAGCATGAAAAGGTGTGAAATATACAAAGATCATGAAAAGGTGTGAAAAATACGAAGAGCATGAAATGGTTTGAAAAATATGAAGAGCATGAAACGGGGTGAAAATATGAGGATCATAAAATGGTCTGAAAATATGAGGAGCATAGAACGGAGTGAAAAATATGAAGAGCATGAAAAGGTGTGAAAATTATGAAGAGCATGAAACTGTGTGAAAAATATGAAAAGCATGAAAAAGTGTGGAAAATATGAAGAGCATGAAACTGTGTGAAAAATATGAAAAGCATGAAACTGTGTGAAAAATATGAAAAGCATGAAAACGTGTGAAAAATATGAAGAGCATGAAAAGGTGGGAAAATATGAAGAGCATGAAACTGTGTGAAAAATATGAAGAATATGAAACGGTGTGAAAAAAACGAAGAGCATGAAAAGTTGTGAAATATACAAAGATCATGAAAAGGTGTGAAAAATACGAAGAGCATGAAATGGTTTGAAAAATATGAAGAGCATGATAAGGTGTGAAAAATACGAAGAGCAAAAAAAGGTGTGAAAAATTACCAAGAGCATGAAAATGTCTGAAAAATACAAAGAGCATGAAAATGTGTGAAAAATACAAAGAGCATGAAAAGGTCTGAAAATATGAGGAGCATAGAACGGAGTGAAAAATATGAAGAGCAAGAAAAGGTGTGAAAATTATGAAGAGCATGAAACTGTATGAAAAATATGAAAAGCATGAAAAAGTGTGAAAAATATGAAGAGCATGAAAAGGTGTGAAAATATGAAGAGCATGAAACTGTGTGAAAAATATGAAAAGCATGAAAACGTGTGAAAAATATGAAGAGCATGAAAAGGTGTGAAAATATGAAGAGCATGAAACTGTGTGAAAAATATGAAGAATATGAAACGGTGTGAAAAAAACGAAGAGCATGAAAAGGTGTGAAATATACAAAGATCATGAAAAGGTGTGAAAAATACGAAGAGCATGAAATGGTTTGAAAAATATGAAGAGCATGAAACGGGGTGAAAATATGAGGATCATAAAATGGTCTGAAAATATGAGGAGCATAGAACGGAGTGAAAAATATGAAGAGCATGAAAAGGTGTGAAAATTATGAAGAGCATGAAACTGTGTGAAAAATATGAAAAGCATGAAAAAGTGTGGAAAATATGAAGAGCATGAAACTGTGTGAAAAATATGAAAAGCATGAAACTGTGTGAAAAATATGAAAAGCATGAAAACGTGTGAAAAATATGAAGAGCATGAAAAGGTGTGAAAATATGAAGAGCATGAAACTGTGTGAAAAATATGAAGAATATGAAACGGTGTGAAAAAAACGAAGAGCATGAAAAGGTGTGAAATATACAAAGATCATGAAAAGGTGTGAAAAATACGAAGAGCATGAAATGGTTTGAAAAATATGAAGAGCATGATAAGGTGTGAAAAATACGAAGAGCAAGAAAAGGTGTGAAATATATGAAGAGCATTAAAAGGTGTGAAAAATTACGAAAAGCATGAAAAGGTGTGAAAAATTACCAAGAGCATGAAAATGTCTGAAAAATACAAAGAGCATGAAAATGTGTGAAAAATACAAAGAGCATGAAACGGTGTGAAAATATGAGGAGCATGAAAAGGTCTGAAAATATGAGGAGCATAGAACGGAGTGAAAAATATGAAGAGCAAGAAAAGGTGTGAAAATTATGAAGAGCATGAAACTGTATGAAAAATATGAAAAGCATGAAAAAGTGTGAAAAATATGAAGAGCATGAAAAGGTGTGAAAATATGAAGAGCATGAAACTGTGTGAAAAATATGAAGAACATGAAACTGTGTGAAAAAAACGAAGAGCATGAAAAGGTGTGAAATATACAAAGATCATGAAAAGGTGTGAAAAATACGAAGAGCATGAAATGGTTTGAAAAATATGAAGAGCATGAAACGGGGTGAAAATATGAGGATCATAAAATGGTCTGAAAATATGAGGAGCATAGAACGGAGTGAAAAATATGAAGAGCATGAAAAGGTGTGAAAATTATGAAGAGCATGAAACTGTGTGAAAAATATGAAAAGCATGAAAAAGTGTGGAAAATATGAAGAGCATGAAACTGTGTGAAAAATATGAAAAGCATGAAACTGTGTGAAAAATATGAAAAGCATGAAAACGTGTGAAAAATATGAAGAGCATGAAAAGGTGTGAAAATATGAAGAGCATGAAACTGTGTGAAAAATATGAAGAATATGAAACGGTGTGAAAAAAACGAAGAGCATGAAAAGGTGTGAAATATACAAAGATCATGAAAAGGTGTGAAAAATACGAAGAGCATGAAATGGTTTGAAAAATATGAAGAGCATGATAAGGTGTGAAAAATACGAAGAGCAAAAAAAGGTGTGAAAAATTACCAAGAGCATGAAAATGTCTGAAAAATACAAAGAGCATGAAAATGTGTGAGAAATACAAAGAGCATGAAAAGGTCTGAAAATATGAGGAGCATAGAACGGAGTGAAAAATATGAAGAGCAAGAAAAGGTGTGAAAATTATGAAGAGCATGAAACTGTATGAAAAATATGAAAAGCATGAAAAAGTGTGAAAAATATGAAGAGCATGAAAAGGTGTGAAAATATGAAGAGCATGAAACTGTGTGAAAAATATGAAGAACATGAAACGGTGTGAAAAAAACGAAGAGCATGAAAAGGTGTGAAATATACAAAGATCATGAAAAGGTGTGAAAAATACGAAGACCATGAAATGGTTTGAAAAATATGAAGAGCATGAAACGGGGTGAAAATATGAGGATCATAAAATGGTCTGAAAATATGAGGAGCATAGAACGGAGTGAAAAATATGAAGAGCATGAAAAGGTGTGAAAATTATGAAGAGCATGAAACTGTGTGAAAAATATGAAAAGCATGAAAAAGTGTGGAAAATATGAAGAGCATGAAACTGTGTGAAAAATATGAAAAGCATGAAACTGTGTGGAAAATATGAAAAGCATGAAAACGTGTGAAAAATATGAAGAGCATGAAAAGGTGTGAAAATTATGAAGAGCATGAAACTGTGTGAAAAATATGAAAAGCATGAAACTGTGTGAAAAATATGAAAAGCATGAAAACGTGTGAAAAATATGAAGAGCATGAAAAGGTGTGAAAATATGAAGAGCATGAAACTGTGTGAAAAATATGAAGAATATGAAACGGTGTGAAAAAAACGAAGAGCATGAAAAGGTGTGAAATATACAAAGATCATGAAAAGGTGTGAAAAATACGAAGAGCATGAAATGGTTTGAAAAATATGAAGAGCATGATAAGGTGTGAAAAATACGAAGAGCAAGAAAAGGTGTGAAATATATGAAGAGCATTAAAAGGTGTGAAAAATTACGAAAAGCATGAAAAGGTGTGAAAAATTACCAAGAGCATGAAAATGTCTGAAAAATACAAAGAGCATGAAAATGTGTGAAAAATACAAAGAGCATGAAACGGTGTGAAAATATGAGGAGCATGAAAAGGTCTGAAAATATGAGGAGCATAGAACGGAGTGAAAAATATGAAGAGCAAGAAAAGGTGTGAAAATTATGAAGAGCATGAAACTGTATGAAAAATATGAAAAGCATGAAAAAGTGTGAAAAATATGAAGAGCATGAAAAGGTGTGAAAATATGAAGAGCATGAAACTGTGTGAAAAAAACGAAGAGCATGAAAAGGTGTGAAATATACAAAGATCATGAAAAGGTGTGAAAAATACGAAGAGCATGAAATGGTTTGAAAAATATGAAGAGCATGAAACGGGGTGAAAATATGAGGATCATAAAATGGTCTGAAAATATGAGGAGCATAGAACGGAGTGAAAAATATGAAGAGCATGAAAAGGTGTGAAAATTATGAAGAGCATGAAACTGTGTGAAAAATATGAAAAGCATGAAAAAGTGTGGAAAATATGAAGAGCATGAAACTGTGTGAAAAATATGAAAAGCATGAAACTGTGTGAAAAATATGAAAAGCATGAAAACGTGTGAAAAATATGAAGAGCATGAAAAGGTGTGAAAATATGAAGAGCATGAAACTGTGTGAAAAATATGAAGAATATGAAACGGTGTGAAAAAAACGAAGAGCATGAAAAGGTGTGAAATATACAAAGATCATGAAAAGGTGTGAAAAATATGAAGAGCATGAAATGGTTTGAAAAATATGAAGAGCATGATAAGGTGTGAAAAATACGAAGAGCAAAAAAAGGTGTGAAAAATTACCAAGAGCATGAAAATGTCTGAAAAATACAAAGAGCATGAAAATGTGTGAAAAATACAAAGAGCATGAAAAGGTCTGAAAATATGAGGAGCATAGAACGGAGTGAAAAATATGAAGAGCAAGAAAAGGTGTGAAAATTATGAAGAGCATGAAACTGTATGAAAAATATGAAAAGCATGAAAAAGTGTGAAAAATATGAAGAGCATGAAAAGGTGTGAAAATATGAAGAGCATGAAACTGTGTGAAAAATATGAAGAACATGAAACGGTGTGAAAAAAACGAAGAGCATGAAAAGGTGTGAAATATACAAAGATCATGAAAAGGTGTGAAAAATACGAAGACCATGAAATGGTTTGAAAAATATGAAGAGCATGAAACGGGGTGAAAATATGAGGATCATAAAATGGTCTGAAAATATGAGGAGCATAGAACGGAGTGAAAAATATGAAGAGCATGAAAAGGTGTGAAAATTATGAAGAGCATGAAACTGTGTGAAAAATATGAAAAGCATGAAAAAGTGTGGAAAATATGAAGAGCATGAAACTGTGTGAAAAATATGAAAAGCATGAAACTGTGTGGAAAATATGAAAAGCATGAAAACGTGTGAAAAATATGAAGAGCATGAAAAGGTGTGAAAATTATGAAGAGCATGAAACTGTGTGAAAAATATGAAAAGCATGAAACTGTGTGAAAAATATGAAAAGCATGAAAACGTGTGAAAAATATGAAGAGCATGAAAAGGTGTGAAAATATGAAGAGCATGAAACTGTGTGAAAAATATGAAGAATATGAAACGGTGTGAAAAAAACGAAGAGCATGAAAAGGTGTGAAATATACAAAGATCATGAAAAGGTGTGAAAAATACGAAGAGCATGAAATGGTTTGAAAAATATGAAGAGCATGATAAGGTGTGAAAAGTACGAAGAGCAAGAAAAGGTGTGAAATATATGAAGAGCATTAAAAGGTGTGAAAAATTACGAAAAGCATGAAAAGGTGTGAAAAATTACCAAGAGCATGAAAATGTCTGAAAAATACAAAGAGCATGAAAATGTGTGAAAAATACAAAGAGCATGAAACGGTGTGAAAATATGAGGAGCATGAAAAGGTCTGAAAATATGAGGAGCATAGAACGGAGTGAAAAATATGAAGAGCAAGAAAAGGTGTGAAAATTATGAAGAGCATGAAACTGTATGAAAAATATGAAAAACATGAAAAAGTGTGAAAAATATGAAGAGCATGAAAAGGTGTGAAAATATGAAGAGCATGAAACTGTGTGAAAAATATGAAGAACATGAAACGGTGTGAAAAAAACGAAGAGGATGAAAAGGTGTGAAATATACAAAGATCATGAAAAGGTGTGAAAAATACGAAGAGCATGGAATGGTTTAAAAATATGAAGAGCATGAAACGGGGTGAAAATATGAGGATCATAAAATGGTCTGAAAATATGAGGAGCATAGAACGGAGTGAAAAATATGAAGAGCATGAAAAGGTGTGAAAATTATGAAGAGCATGAAACTGTGTGAAAAATATGAAAAGCATGAAAAAGTGTGAAAAATATGAAGAGCATGAAAAGGTGTGAATAATATGAAGAGCATGAAACTGTGTGAAAAATATGAGGAACATGAAAATGTGTGAAATATACGAAGAACATTTACAGGTGTGAAAAATTACAAAAAGCATGAAAAGGTGTGAAAAATATGAAGAGCATGATAAGGTGTGAAAAATACGAAGAGCAAGAAAAGGTGTGAAATATATGAAGAGCATTAAAAGGTGTGAAAAATTACGAAAAGCATGAAAATGTGTGAAAAATTACCAAGAGCATGAAAATGTCTGAAAAATACAAAGAGCATGAAAATGTGTGAAAAATACAAAGAGCATGAAACGGTGTGAAAATATGAGGAGCATGAAAAGGTCTGAATATATGAGGAGCATAGAACGGAGTGAAAAATATGAAGAGCAAGAAAAGGTGTGAAAATTATGAAGAGCATGAAACTGTATGAAAAATATGAAAAGCATGAAAAAGTGAAAAATATGAAGAGCATGAAAAGGTGTGAAAATATGAAGAGCATGAAACTGTGTGAAAAATATGAAGAACATGAAACGGTGTGAAAAAAACGAAGAGCATGAAAAGGTGTGAAATATACAAAGATCATGAAAAGGTGTGAAAAATACGAAGACCATGAAATGGTTTGAAAAATATGAAGAGCATGATAAGGTGTGAAAAATACGAAGAGCAAAAAAAGGTGTGAAAAATTACCAAGAGCATGAAAATGTCTGAAAAATACAAAGAGCATGAAAATGTGTGAAAAATACAAAGAGCATGAAAAGGTCTGAAAATATGAGGAGCATAGAACGGAGTGAAAAATATGAAGAGCAAGAAAAGGTGTGAAAATTATGAAGAGCATGAAACTGTATGAAAAATATGAAAAGCATGAAAAAGTGTGAAAAATATGAAGAGCATGAAAAGGTGTGAAAATATGAAGAGCATGAAACTGTGTGAAAAATATGAAGAACATGAAACGGTGTGAAAAAAACGAAGAGCATGAAAAGGTGTGAAATATACAAAGATCATGAAAAGGTGTGAAAAATACGAAGAGCATGAAATGGTTTGAAAAATATGAAGAGCATGAAACGGGGTGAAAATATGAGGATCATAAAATGGTCTGAAAATATGAGGAGCATAGAACGGAGTGAAAAATATGAAGAGCATGAAAAGGTGTGAAAATTATGAAGAGCATGAAACTGTGTGAAAAATATGAAAAGCATGAAAAAGTGTGGAAAATATGAAGAGCATGAAACTGTGTGAAAAATATGAAAAGCATGAAACTGTGTGAAAAATATGAAAAGCATGAAAACGTGTGAAAAATATGAAGAGCATGAAAAGGTGTGAAAATATGAAGAGCATGAAACTGTGTGAAAAATATGAAGAATATGAAATGGTGTGAAAAAAACGAAGAGCATGAAAAGGTGTGAAATATACAAAGATCATGAAAAGGTGTGAAAAATACGAAGAGCATGAAATGGTTTGAAAAATATGAAGAGCATGATAAGGTGTGAAAAATACGAAGAGCAAGAAAAGGTGTGAAATATATGAAGAGCATTAAAAGGTGTGAAAAATTACGAAAAGCATGAAAAGGTGTGAAAAATTACCAAGAGCATGAAAATGTCTGAAAAATACAAAGAGCATGAAAATGTGTGAAAAATACAAAGAGCATGAAACGGTGTGAAAATATGAGGAGCATGAAAAGGTCTGAAAATATGAGGAGCATAGAACGGAGTGAAAAATATGAAGAGCAAGAAAAGGTGTGAAAATTATGAAGAGCATGAAAATGTATGAAAAATATGAAAAGCATGAAAAAGTGTGAAAAATATGAAGAGCATGAAAAGGTGTGAAAATATGAAGAGCATGAAACTGTGTGAAAAATATGAAGAACATGAAACGGTGTGAAAAAAACGAAGAGCATGAAAAGGTGTGAAATATACAAAGATCATGAAAAGGTGTGAAAAATACGAAGAGCATGAAATGGTTTGAAAAATATGAAGAGCATGAAACGGGGTGAAAATATGAGGATCATAAAATGGTCTGAAAATATGAGGAGCATAGAACGGAGTGAAAAATATGAAGAGCATGAAAAGGTGTGAAAATTATGAAGAGCATGAAACTGTGTGAAAAATATGAAAAGCATGAAAAAGTGTGGAAAATATGAAGAGCATGAAACTGTGTGAAAAATATGAAAAGCATGAAACTGTGTGAAAAATATGAAAAGCATGAAAACGTGTGAAAAATATGAAGAGCATGAAGAGGTGTGAAAATATGAAGAGCATGAAACTGTGTGAAAAATATGAAGAATATGAAACGGTGTGAAAAAAACGAAGAGCATGAAAAGTTGTGAAATATACAAAGATCATGAAAAGGTGTGAAAAATACGAAGAGCATGAAATGGTTTGAAAAATATGAAGAGCATGATAAGGTGTGAAAAATACGAAGAGCAAGAAAAGGTGTGAAATATATGAAGAGCATTAAAAGGTGTGAAAAATTACGAAAAGCATGAAAATGTGTGAAAAATTACCAAGAGCATGAAAATGTCTGAAAAATACAAAGAGCATGAAACGGTGTGAAAATATGAGGAGCATGAAAAGGTCTGAAAATATGAGGAGCATAGAACGGAGTGAAAAATATGAAGAGCAAGAAAAGGTGTGAAAATTATGAAGAGCATGAAACTGTATGAAAAATATGAAAAGCATGAAAAAGTGTGAAAAATATGAAGAGCATGAAAAGGTGTGAAAATATGAAGAGCATGAAACTGTGTGAAAAATATGAAGAATATGAAACGGTGTGAAAAAAACGAAGAGCATGAAAAGTTGTGAAATATACAAAGATCATGAAAAGGTGTGAAAAATACGAAGAGCATGAAATGGTTTGAAAAATATGAAGAGCATGATAAGGTGTGAAAAATACGAAGAGCAAAAAAAGGTGTGAAAAATTACCAAGAGCATGAAAATGTCTGAAAAATACAAAGAGCATGAAAATGTGTGAAAAATACAAAGAGCATGAAACGGTGTGAAAATATGAGGAGCATGAAAAGGTCTGAAAATATGAGGAGCATAGAACGGAGTGAAAAATATGAAGAGCAAGAAAAGGTGTGAAAATTATGAAGAGCATGAAACTGTATGAAAAATATGAAAAGCATGAAAAAGTGTGAAAAATATGAAGAGCATGAAAAGGTGTGAAAATATGAAGAGCATGAAACTGTGTGAAAAATATGAAGAACATGAAACGGTGTGAAAAAAACGAAGAGCATGAAAAGGTGTGAAATATACAAAGATCATGAAAAGGTGTGAAAAATACGAAGACCATGAAATGGTTTGAAAAATATGAAGAGCATGAAACGGGGTGAAAATATGAGGATCATAAAATGGTCTGAAAATATGAGGAGCATAGAACGGAGTGAAAAATATGAAGAGCATGAAAAGGTGTGAAAATTATGAAGAGCATGAAACTGTGTGAAAAATATGAAAAGCATGAAAACGTGTGAAAAATATGAAGAGCATGAAAAGGTGTGAAAATATGAAGAGCATGAAACTGTGTGAAAAATATGAAGAATATGAAACGGTGTGAAAAAAACGAAGAGCATGAAAAGGTGTGAAATATACAAAGATCATGAAAAGGTGTGAAAAATACGAAGAGCATGAAATGGTTTGAAAAATATGAAGAGCATGATAAGGTGTGAAAAATACGAAGAGCAAGAAAAGGTGTGAAATATATGAAGAGCATTAAAAGGTGTGAAAAATTACGAAAAGCATGAAAAGGTGTGAAAAATTACCAAGAGCATGAAAATGTCTGAAAAATACAAAGAGCATGAAAATGTGTGAAAAATACAAAGAGCATGAAACGGTGTGAAAATATGAGGAGCATGAAAAGGTCTGAAAATATGAGGAGCATAGAACGGAGTGAAAAATATGAAGAGCAAGAAAAGGTGTGAAAATTATGAAGAGCATGAAACTGTATGAAAAATATGAAAAGCATGAAAAAGTGTGAAAAATATGAAGAGCATGAAAAGGTGTGAAAATATGAAGAGCATGAAACTGTGTGAAAAATATGAAGAACATGAAACGGTGTGAAAAAAACGAAGAGCATGAAAAGGTGTGAAATATACAAAGATCATGAAAAGGTGTGAAAAATACGAAGAGCATGAAATGGTTTGAAAAATATGAAGAGCATGAAACGGGGTGAAAATATGAGGATCATAAAATGGTCTGAAAATATGAGGAGCATAGAACGGAGTGAAAAATATGAAGAGCATGAAAAGGTGTGAAAATTATGAAGAGCATGAAACTGTGTGAAAAATATGAAAAGCATGAAAAAGTGTGGAAAATATGAAGAGCATGAAACTGTGTGAAAAATATGAAAAGCATGAAACTGTGTGAAAAATATGAAAAGCATGAAAACGTGTGAAAAATATGAAGAGCATGAAAAGGTGTGAAAATATGAAGAGCATGAAACTGTGTGAAAAATATGAAGAATATGAAACGGTGTGAAAAAAACGAAGAGCATGAAAAGGTGTGAAATATACAAAGATCATGGAAAGGTGTGAAAAATACGAAGAGCATGAAATGGTTTGAAAAATATGAAGAGCATGATAAGGTGTGAAAAATACGAAGAGCAAGAAAAGGTGTGAAATATATGAAGAGCATTAAAAGGTGTGAAAAATTACGAAAAGCATGAAAAGGTGTGAAAAATTACCAAGAGCATGAAAATGTCTGAAAAATACAAAGAGCATGAAAATGTGTGAAAAATACAAAGAGCATGAAACGGTGTGAAAATATGAGGAGCATGAAAAGGTCTGAAAATATGAGGAGCATAGAACGGAGTGAAAAATATGAAGAGCAAGAAAAGGTGTGAAAATTATGAAGAGCATGAAACTGTATGAAAAATATGAAAAGCATGAAAAAGTGTGAAAAATATGAAGAGCATGAAAAGGTGTGAATATATGAAGAGCATGAAACTGTGTGAAAAATATGAAGAACATGAAACGGTGTGAAAAAAACGAAGAGCATGAAAAGGTGTGAAATATACAAAGATCATGAAAAGGTGTGAAAAATACGAAGACCATGAAATGGTTTGAAAAATATGAAGAGCATGAAACGGGGTGAAAATATGAGGATCATAAAATGGTCTGAAAATATGAGGAGCATAGAACGGAGTGAAAAATATGAAGAGCATGAAAAGGTGTGAAAATTATGAAGAGCATGAAACTGTGTGAAAAATATGAAAAGCATGAAAAAGTGTGGAAAATATGAAGAGCATGAAACTGTGTGAAAAATATGAAAAGCATGAAACTGTGTGAAAAATATGAGGAACATGTAAAGGTGTAAAATATATGAAGAGCATTTACAGGTGTGAAAAATTACGAAAAGCATGAAAAGGTGTGAAAAATACCAAGAGCATGAAAATGTCTGAAAAATACAAAGAGCATGAAAATGTGTGAAAAATAGGAGGAGCATGAAACGGTGTAAAAATATGAAGAGCATGAAACGTGTGAAAAATATGAGGAGCATGAAACGGTGTAAAAATGAAGACCATGAAAAGGTGTGAAAATATGAGGAGAATGAAACTGTGTGAAAAATATGAAGAACATGAAACGGTGTGAAAAAAACGAAGAGCATGAAAAGGTGTGAAATATACAAAGATCATGAAAAGGTGTGAAAAATACGAAGAGCATGAAATGGTTTGAAAAATATGAAGAGCATGATAAGGTGTGAAAAATACGAAGAGCAAGAAAAGGTGTGAAATATATGAAGAGCATTAAAAGGTGTGAAAAATTATGAAAAGCATGAAAAGGTGTGAAAAATTACCAAGAGCATGAAAATGTCTGAAAAATACAAAGAGCATGAAAATGTGTGAAAAATACAAAGAGCATGAAACGGTGTGAAAATATGAGGAGCATGAAAAGGTCTGAAAATATGAGGAGCATAGAACGGAGTGAAAAATATGAAGAGCAAGAAAAGGTGTGAAAATTATGAAGAGCATGAAACTGTATGAAAAATATGAAAAGCATGAAAAAGTGTGAAAAATATGAAGAGCATGAAAAGGTGTGAAAATATGAAGAGCATGAAACTGTGTGAAAAATATGAAGAACATGAAACGGTGTGAAAAAAACGAAGAGCATGAAAAGGTGTGAAATATACAAAGATCATGAAAAGGTGTGAAAAATACGAAGAGCATGAAATGGTTTGAAAAATATGAAGAGCATGAAACGGGGTGAAAATATGAGGATCATAAAATGGTCTGAAAATATGAGGAGCATAGAACGGAGTGAAAAATATGAAGAGCATGAAAAGGTTTGAAAATTATGAAGAGCATGAAACTGTGTGAAAAATATGAAAAGCATGAAAAAGTGTGAAAAATATGAAGAGCATGAAACTGTGTGAAAAATATGAAAAGCATGAAACTGTGTGAAAAATATGAAAAGCATGAAAAAGTGTGAAAAATATGAAGAGCATGAAAAGGTGTGAAAAATATGAAGAGCATGAAACTTTGTGAAAAATATGAAGTGCATGAAACGGTGTGAAAAATATGAAGAGCATGAAAAGATGTGAAAAATCTGAAGAGCATGAAACGGTGTGAAAAATATGAAGAGCATGAAAAGGTGTGAAAAATACGAAGAGCAAGAAAAGGTGTGAAATATACGAAGAGCATTTACAGGTGTGAAAAATTACGAAAAGCATGAAAAGGTGTGAAAAATTACCAAGAGCATGAAAATGTCTGAAAAATACAAAGAGCATGAAAATGTGTGAAAAATACAAAGAGCATGAAACGGTGTGAAAATATGAGGAGCATGAAAAGGTCTGAAAATATGAGGAGCATAGAAAGGAGTGAAAAATATGAAGAGCAAGAAAAGGTGTGAAAACTATGAAGAGCATGAAACTGTATGAAAAATATGAAGAATATGAAACGGTGTGAAAAAAACGAAGAGCATGAAAAGGTGTGAAATATACAAAGATCATGAAAAGGTGTGAAAAATACGAAGAGCATGAAATGGTTTGAAAAATATGAAGAGCATGAAACGGGGTGAAAATATGAAGAGCATGAAACGTGTGAAAAATATGAGGAGCATGAAACGGTGTAAAAATGAAGACCATGAAAAGGTGTGAAAATATGAGGAGAATGAAACTGTGTGAAAAATATGAAGAACATGAAACGGTGTGAAAAAAACGAAGAGCATGAAAAGGTGTGAAATATACAAAGATCATGAAAAGGTGTGAAAAATACGAAGAGCATGAAATGGTTTGAAAAATATGAAGAGCATGATAAGGTGTGAAAAATACGAAGAGCAAGAAAAGGTGTGAAATATATGAAGAGCATTAAAAGGTGTGAAAAATTACGAAAAGCATGAAAAGGTGTGAAAAATTACCAAGAGCATGAAAATGTCTGAAAAATACAAAGAGCATGAAAATGTGTGAAAAATACAAAGAGCATGAAACGGTGTGAAAATATGAGGAGCATGAAAAGGTCTGAAAATATGAGGAGCATAGAACGGAGTGAAAAATATGAAGAGCAAGAAAAGGTGTGAAAATTATGAAGAGCATGAAACTGTATGAAAAATATGAAAAGCATGAAAAAGTGTGGAAAATATGAAAAGCATGAAAACGTGTGAAAAATATGAAGAGCATGAAAAGGTGTGAAAATTATGAAGAGCATGAAACTGTGTGAAAAATATGAAAAGCATGAAAAAGTGTGGAAAATATGAAAAGCATGAAAACGTGTGAAAAAAACGAAGAGCATGAAAAGGTGTGAAATATATAAAGATCATGAAAAGGTGTGAAAAATACAAAGAGCATGAAACGGTGTGAAAATATGAGGAGCATGAAAAGGTCTGAAAATATGAGGAGCATAGAACGGAGTGAAAAATATGAAGAGCATGAAAAGGTGTGAAAATATGAAGAGCATGAAACTGTGTGAAAAATATGAAGAACATGAAACGGTGTGAAAAAAACGAAGAGCATGAAAAGGTGTGAAATATACAAAGATCATGAAAAGGTGTGAAAAATACGAAGAGCATGAAATGGTTTGAAAAATATGAAGAGCATGAAACGGGGTGAAAATATGAGGATCATAAAATGGTCTGAAAATATGAGGAGCATAGAACGGAGTGAAAAATATGAAGAGCATGAAAAGGTGTGAAAATTATGAAGAGCATGAAACTGTGTGAAAAATATGAAAAGCATGAAAAAGTGTGGAAAATATGAAGAGCATGAAACTGTGTGAAAAATATGAAAAGCATGAAACTGTGTGAAAAATATGAAAAGCATGAAAACGTGTGAAAAATATGAAGAGCATGAAAAGGTGTGAAAATATGAAGAGCATGAAACTGTGTGAAAAATATGAAGAATATGAAACGGTGTGAAAAAAACGAAGAGCATGAAAAGGTGTGAAATATACAAAGATCATGAAAAGGTGTGAAAAATACGAAGAGCATGAAATGGTTTGAAAAATATGAAGAGCATGATAAGGTGTGAAAAATACGAAGAGCAAGAAAAGGTGTGAAATATATGAAGAGCATTAAAAGGTGTGAAAAATTACGAAAAGCATGAAAAGGTGTGAAAAATTACCAAGAGCATGAAAATGTCTGAAAAATACAAAGAGCATGAAAATGTGTGAAAAATACAAAGAGCATGAAACGGTGTGAAAATATGAGGAGCATGAAAAGGTCTGAAAATATGAGGAGCATAGAACGGAGTGAAAAATATGAAGAGCAAGAAAAGGTGTGAAAATTATGAAGAGCATGAAACTGTATGAAAAATATGAAAAGCATGAAAAAGTGTGAAAAATATGAAGAGCATGAAAAGGTGTGAAAATATGAAGAGCATGAAACTGTGTGAAAAATATGAAGAACATGAAACGGTGTGAAAAAAACGAAGAGCATGAAAAGGTGTGAAATATACAAAGATCATGAAAAGGTGTGAAAAATACGAAGACCATGAAATGGTTTGAAAAATATGAAGAGCATGAAACGGGGTGAAAATATGAGGATCATAAAATGGTCTGAAAATATGAGGAGCATAGAACGGAGTGAAAAATATGAAGAGCATGAAAAGGTGTGAAAATTATGAAGAGCATGAAACTGTGTGAAAAATATGAAAAGCATGAAAAAGTGTGGAAAATATGAAGAGCATGAAACTGTGTGAAAAATATGAAAAGCATGAAACTGTGTGAAAAATATGAGGAACATGTAAAGGTGTAAAATATATGAAGAGCATTTACAGGTGTGAAAAATTACGAAAAGCATGAAAAGGTGTGAAAAATACCAAGAGCATGAAAATGTCTGAAAAATACAAAGAGCATGAAAATGTGTGAAAAATAGGAGGAGCATGAAACGGTGTAAAAATATGAAGAGCATGAAACGTGTGAAAAATATGAGGAGCATGAAACGGTGTAAAAATGAAGACCATGAAAAGGTGTGAAAATATGAGGAGAATGAAACTGTGTGAAAAATATGAAGAACATGAAACGGTGTGAAAAAAACGAAGAGCATGAAAAGGTGTGAAATATACAAAGATCATGAAAAGGTGTGAAAAATACGAAGAGCATGAAATGGTTTGAAAAATATGAAGAGCATGATAAGGTGTGAAAAATACGAAGAGCAAGAAAAGGTGTGAAATATATGAAGAGCATTAAAAGGTGTGAAAAATTATGAAAAGCATGAAAAGGTGTGAAAAATTACCAAGAGCATGAAAATGTCTGAAAAATACAAAGAGCATGAAAATGTGTGAAAAATACAAAGAGCATGAAACGGTGTGAAAATATGAGGAGCATGAAAAGGTCTGAAAATATGAGGAGCATAGAACGGAGTGAAAAATATGAAGAGCAAGAAAAGGTGTGAAAATTATGAAGAGCATGAAACTGTATGAAAAATATGAAAAGCATGAAAAAGTGTGAAAAATATGAAGAGCATGAAAAGGTGTGAAAATATGAAGAGCATGAAACTGTGTGAAAAATATGAAGAACATGAAACGGTGTGAAAAAAACGAAGAGCATGAAAAGGTGTGAAATATACAAAGATCATGAAAAGGTGTGAAAAATACGAAGAGCATGAAATGGTTTGAAAAATATGAAGAGCATGAAACGGGGTGAAAATATGAGGATCATAAAATGGTCTGAAAATATGAGGAGCATAGAACGGAGTGAAAAATATGAAGAGCATGAAAAGGTTTGAAAATTATGAAGAGCATGAAACTGTGTGAAAAATATGAAAAGCATGAAAAAGTGTGAAAAATATGAAGAGCATGAAACTGTGTGAAAAATATGAAAAGCATGAAACTGTGTGAAAAATATGAAAAGCATGAAAAAGTGTGAAAAATATGAAGAGCATGAAAAGGTGTGAAAAATATGAAGAGCATGAAACTTTGTGAAAAATATGAAGTGCATGAAACGGTGTGAAAAATATGAAGAGCATGAAAAGATGTGAAAAATCTGAAGAGCATGAAACGGTGTGAAAAATATGAAGAGCATGAAAAGGTGTGAAAAATACGAAGAGCAAGAAAAGGTGTGAAATATACGAAGAGCATTTACAGGTGTGAAAAATTACGAAAAGCATGAAAAGGTGTGAAAAATTACCAAGAGCATGAAAATGTCTGAAAAATACAAAGAGCATGAAAATGTGTGAAAAATACAAAGAGCATGAAACGGTGTGAAAATATGAGGAGCATGAAAAGGTCTGAAAATATGAGGAGCATAGAAAGGAGTGAAAAATATGAAGAGCAAGAAAAGGTGTGAAAACTATGAAGAGCATGAAACTGTATGAAAAATATGAAGAATATGAAACGGTGTGAAAAAAACGAAGAGCATGAAAAGGTGTGAAATATACAAAGATCATGAAAAGGTGTGAAAAATACGAAGAGCATGAAATGGTTTGAAAAATATGAAGAGCATGAAACGGGGTGAAAATATGAGGATCATAAAATGGTCTGAAAATATGAGGAGCATAGAACGGAGTGAAAAATATGAAGAGCATGAAAAGTTGTGAAAATTATGAAGAGCATGAAACTGTGTGAAAAATATGAAAAGCATGAAAAAGTGTGAAAAATATGAAGAGCATGAAAAGGTGTGAAAATTATGAAGAGCATGTAACTGTGTGAAAAATATGAAAAGCATGAAAAAGTGTGAAAAATATGAAGAGCATGAAAAGGTGTGAAAATATGAAGAGCATGAAACTGTGTGAAAAATATGAAGAACATGAAACGGTGTGAAAAAAACGAAGAGCATGAAAAGGTGTGAAATATACAAAGATCATGAAAAGGTGTGAAAAATACGAAGAGCATGAAATGGTTTGAAAAATATGAAGAGCATGAAACGGGGTGAAAATATGAGGATCATAAAATGGTCTGAAAATATGAGGAGCATAGAACGGAGTGAAAAATATGAAGAGCATGAAAAGGTGTGAAAATTATGAAGAGCATGAAACTGTGTGAAAATTATGAAGAGCATGAAAAAGTGTGAAAAATATGAAGAGCATGAAAAGGTGTGAATAATATGAAGAGCATGAAACTGTGTGAAAAATATTAGGAACATGTAAAGGTGTGAAATATACGAAGAGCATTTACAGGTGTGAAAAATTACGAAAAGCATGAAAAGGTGTGAAAAATATGAAGAGCATGATAAGGTGTGAAAAATACGAAGAGCAAGAAAAGGTGTGAAATATATGAAGAGCATGAAAAGTTGTGAAAAATTACGAAAAGCATGAAAAGGTGTGAAAAATTACCAAGAGCATGAAAATGTCTGAAAAATACAAAGAGCATGAAAATGTGTGAAAAATACAAAGAGCATGAAACGGTGTGAAAATATGAGGAGCATGAAAAGGTCTGAAAATATGAGGAGCATAGAACGGAGTGAAAAACATGAAGATCAAGAAAAGGTGTGAAAATTATGAAGAGCATGAAACTGTATGAAAAATATGAAAAGCATGAAAAAGTGTGAAAAATATGAAGAGCATGAAAAGGTGTGAAAATATGAAGAGCATGAAACTGTGTGAAAAATATGAAGAACATGAAACGGTGTGAAAAAAACGAAGAGCATGAAAAGGTGTGAAATATACAAAGATCATGAAAAGGTGTGAAAAATACGAAGAGCATGAAACTGTGTGAAAAATATGAAAAGCATGAAACTGTGTGAAAAATATGAAAAGCATGAAAAAGTGTGAAAAATATGAAGAGCATGAAAAGGTGTGAAAAATATGAAGAGCATGAAACTTTGTGAAAAATATGAAGTGCATGAAACGGTGTGAAAAATATGAAGAGCATGAAAAGATGTGAAAAATCTGAAGAGCATGAAACGGTGTGAAAAATATGAAGAGCATGAAAAGGTGTGAAAAATACGAAGAGCAAGAAAAGGTGTGAAATATACGAAGAGCATTTACAGGTGTGAAAAATTACGAAAAGCATGAAAAGGTGTGAAAAATTACCAAGAGCATGAAAATGTCTGAAAAATACAAAGAGCATGAAAATGTGTGAAAAATACAAAGAGCATGAAACGGTGTGAAAATATGAGGAGCATGAAAAGGTCTGAAAATATGAGGAGCATAGAAAGGAGTGAAAAATATGAAGAGCAAGAAAAGGTGTGAAAACTATGAAGAGCATGAAACTGTATGAAAAATATGAAGAATATGAAACGGTGTGAAAAAAACGAAGAGCATGAAAAGGTGTGAAATATACAAAGATCATGAAAAGGTGTGAAAAATACGAAGAGCATGAAATGGTTTGAAAAATATGAAGAGCATGAAACGGGGTGAAAATATGAAGAGCATGAAACGTGTGAAAAATATGAGGAGCATGAAACGGTGTAAAAATGAAGACCATGAAAAGGTGTGAAAATATGAGGAGAATGAAACTGTGTGAAAAATATGAAGAACATGAAACGGTGTGAAAAAAACGAAGAGCATGAAAAGGTGTGAAATATACAAAGATCATGAAAAGGTGTGAAAAATACGAAGAGCATGAAATGGTTTGAAAAATATGAAGAGCATGATAAGGTGTGAAAAATACGAAGAGCAAGAAAAGGTGTGAAATATATGAAGAGCATTAAAAGGTGTGAAAAATTACGAAAAGCATGAAAAGGTGTGAAAAATTACCAAGAGCATGAAAATGTCTGAAAAATACAAAGAGCATGAAAATGTGTGAAAAATACAAAGAGCATGAAACGGTGTGAAAATATGAGGAGCATGAAAAGGTCTGAAAATATGAGGAGCATAGAACGGAGTGAAAAATATGAAGAGCAAGAAAAGGTGTGAAAATTATGAAGAGCATGAAACTGTATGAAAAATATGAAAAGCATGAAAAAGTGTGGAAAATATGAAAAGCATGAAAACGTGTGAAAAATATGAAGAGCATGAAAAGGTGTGAAAATTATGAAGAGCATGAAACTGTGTGAAAAATATGAAAAGCATGAAAAAGTGTGGAAAATATGAAAAGCATGAAAACGTGTGAAAAAAACGAAGAGCATGAAAAGGTGTGAAATATATAAAGATCATGAAAAGGTGTGAAAAATACAAAGAGCATGAAACGGTGTGAAAATATGAGGAGCATGAAAAGGTCTGAAAATATGAGGAGCATAGAACGGAGTGAAAAATATGAAGAGCATGAAAAGGTGTGAAAATATGAAGAGCATGAAACTGTGTGAAAAATATGAAGAACATGAAACGGTGTGAAAAAAACGAAGAGCATGAAAAGGTGTGAAATATACAAAGATCATGAAAAGGTGTGAAAAATACGAAGAGCATGAAATGGTTTGAAAAATATGAAGAGCATGAAACGGGGTGAAAATATGAGGATCATAAAATGGTCTGAAAATATGAGGAGCATAGAACGGAGTGAAAAATATGAAGAGCATGAAAAGGTGTGAAAATTATGAAGAGCATGAAACTGTGTGAAAAATATGAAAAGCATGAAAAAGTGTGGAAAATATGAAGAGCATGAAACTGTGTGAAAAATATGAAAAGCATGAAACTGTGTGAAAAATATGAAAAGCATGAAAACGTGTGAAAAATATGAAGAGCATGAAAAGGTGTGAAAATATGAAGAGCATGAAACTGTGTGAAAAATATGAAGAATATGAAACGGTGTGAAAAAAACGAAGAGCATGAAAAGGTGTGAAATATACAAAGATCATGAAAAGGTGTGAAAAATACGAAGAGCATGAAATGGTTTGAAAAATATGAAGAGCATGATAAGGTGTGAAAAATACGAAGAGCAAGAAAAGGTGTGAAATATATGAAGAGCATTAAAAGGTGTGAAAAATTACGAAAAGCATGAAAAGGTGTGAAAAATTACCAAGAGCATGAAAATGTCTGAAAAATACAAAGAGCATGAAAATGTGTGAAAAATACAAAGAGCATGAAACGGTGTGAAAATATGAGGAGCATGAAAAGGTCTGAAAATATGAGGAGCATAGAACGGAGTGAAAAATATGAAGAGCAAGAAAAGGTGTGAAAATTATGAAGAGCATGAAACTGTATGAAAAATATGAAAAGCATGAAAAAGTGTGAAAAATATGAAGAGCATGAAAAGGTGTGAAAATATGAAGAGCATGAAACTGTGTGAAAAATATGAAGAACATGAAACGGTGTGAAAAAAACGAAGAGCATGAAAAGGTGTGAAATATACAAAGATCATGAAAAGGTGTGAAAAATACGAAGACCATGAAATGGTTTGAAAAATATGAAGAGCATGAAACGGGGTGAAAATATGAGGATCATAAAATGGTCTGAAAATATGAGGAGCATAGAACGGAGTGAAAAATATGAAGAGCATGAAAAGGTGTGAAAATTATGAAGAGCATGAAACTGTGTGAAAAATATGAAAAGCATGAAAAAGTGTGGAAAATATGAAGAGCATGAAACTGTGTGAAAAATATGAAAAGCATGAAACTGTGTGAAAAATATGAGGAACATGTAAAGGTGTAAAATATATGAAGAGCATTTACAGGTGTGAAAAATTACGAAAAGCATGAAAAGGTGTGAAAAATACCAAGAGCATGAAAATGTCTGAAAAATACAAAGAGCATGAAAATGTGTGAAAAATAGGAGGAGCATGAAACGGTGTAAAAATATGAAGAGCATGAAACGTGTGAAAAATATGAGGAGCATGAAACGGTGTAAAAATGAAGACCATGAAAAGGTGTGAAAATATGAGGAGAATGAAACTGTGTGAAAAATATGAAGAACATGAA